>NC_056746.1:231138399-231438399 GCF_019279795.1 Protopterus annectens
GAGAAGGGGATGGGAGGATTAATGAGGCTCACCTTTCGTAATTGCTGTGATGGGGCAACATTTTAGTGAAAGACAGACTGTTCCATAAAGCCCTAGCTGAGACTGGAGCTCCAGACTGCCACTGAATGAGACGTACAGGTCAGTTAGTGCAGCTTTACTGCCTAGGGGGTCTTACAGGAGCATTTCTGGATCATGTCTTAAAACACACACTGACCTGCCATGAGACAGTTTTGCATGATGGGGATACAGCCACTGTCACAAGCTTATATCTTACTCTGTGTAGCTGTGACAGCTTCCTGACCCTTATAAAGCCACCTTGCCTTGGAGATTGGCATCCCCATTTGGCAAGGTTAGATTTAGTAAGTAGGATTAAATGGAATTGATAATGGGTGGAGGTCAACCGAGAGGATACAATGCTTCCAGTTGCACGTGCTTGACTGAAAAAGGCCTGGAATTGCAATTAAATAAATGAGGGGTCTCTTGTTAATAGCACTCCTAACTCAGTAAGCTTTGAAATTGCAATTAAATGAGTCTTGTTAATGAACTTAAGTATTGTTTGTCATAAAGTTTGATAGCAAGTTTTGCAAGAAACAGCTGCTAGTAATTTGATATAAGCATTTCATAATTATGTGTATTTTTTTCAATCTTGAACTTTGATTTTGTGGTTAAATGATGTCAGATTTGTGTTTTAAAAAAAAAACCTCTTAATTTCATCACTAATAAGGTTTTACATTAACTATGTTAATGAGTTTGTGGAGACTTGAGTTACTAGTTTAATAAATTTCAGTAGGAATTCACTCTTGGAATTGGAGGAAGGCAGGTGTATTAACAAGAAAGTCTGAAAAAAATAAGGGTCAGTGTTTCAGGTAGAATAACTGCTCAATAAGCCTTCTGTGATAAGTAGGCAAACTGATGAAAAATGCAATTTTTTAAACATTTGAAAAAAAAGATAATGAAATATGGCCATAAGCTACCTTGTTCAGACACTTGTGATCTTTGTATCTGTTTAGGCTTAGAGCATCTAAATGTAGAATGCAGTATTTGCAAGAGCTTTAATCCACAAGCAGTAGTGGACTGTAAAAGGAAGTTGATTCCAAAGTGGGATGTTCCAGGGAAGTACCAGAAAAAACAGTAATTCGCTGCTGGGATTCCTGCCTTCTACTTTTTCGGAAGATGTATCTGGGGTTCATCCCCCTAAGATCACTTCAAAGGAGGCTGCAAAAAAGTCCCCAAAGAAGTCGGGATCTTTGACTCTGTCCTCAGTGAAGCTGCCACAAAAAAGTTAAGGTCGGATCCAAAGCCTTCTAGCTTGAAGGCTTCAACAGGATCCCCTAAAACATCTTCAGATCCGAGTGTGTCGAATCCTAAATCACTCCCATCGGACCCGATACTCTTCCTCCTTAAACCCAGTGCCATCTAGGGTCCCATCTCCCTTCCTAGATGCAAATCTCTGTCAATTGTTTATCTCGTTCAGGAGTCTCACCGAAATGGATGTGACTAGAATGATGAAGTTTTTATCTGTGCAGATAAATATGAGGTTTATCCTAGCTCTTACCGAAGGAAGTCTTGACCAGCTGTATTGGCTCCTTCTCCAATTCAAAACCTTGTTTTGGAGCCCTTGGATCTGAGTTTGCCAAGACTTTTGGGATTATATTTGAAGATAGTTGTGTCCTTGGATCAGAGGGTTTCTCTGAGCGCTCCGGCTCCAAATTCAGATGCTAGTGGCTGCCTGAGCCGTAGCGTCCCAGTCGGATCTGAGGTGTTGGTGTCCACTCCGAAGTTTTTGGAACCATCTCTGCCCCTTGGAGCCTTGGGTGTGGACAACTCTGCTCTAACCTCTGCCTTGGGTGGATTGCCTTTTGGGCAGGCAGAGCTGATGGAGCAGAAGCATGACTTCTCGGCTCCATCAGTTTCCTTCTCCCTGAGATGATCTTCATTTGAGATAGTGGAGAGTGTTTATGGCTTCAGTGGGATCGAAGATCTCTTCACCCTTGGAACGATCTTCAACATTTCATGTGTCTCTGCAGCTTGAGCGTCGATGTTTGACTCTACAAAGACAGCCTGTAAACTTCTCCAGACTACCCAGCAGGGCATTACCGTTTTGTGTGGTACTTGCCTGGAACATCCCACTGAGGAAGTACCCCAGAAGAGAAAGTGCAAAAGGAGGCACTTAGATTCCCCTCAGGAATCTATCACAGAAAACATTAATTTCAAAGAAGGGGAGGGGTCCCCTAGATCACCACCAGAAGACCTCTCATTTGGAAACATTCTAGAGATCCTCAAACGACAGGATGGTTGTTCCTCCCAAAATCCTTCCCCTGAGGAATCTGTGTTCCTGGAGGTGTTTGGATCTGGTCCGTCTACCTCCTGGGTAATTCTTCCCACTGATGAGCTCATTTATTTACTCTCTCAGTGGGCATGGAATGAACCTAATGCAGTTGAACCTATCCTAAGAGACTAGACTGAATTCTGGCACCACCGACAGGAATGGAATTCTGGATCAATAGAGTACCAGTAGATGCCATGGTTGTGGTGGTGGCCACAAAGAACGAATTTGTGGAACAAAATTCCACTGCCCATCCCCCTACCAGTGAGTCTAAGGCTTTGGACAAGTTTGAGAAGCGTATCTATGCTTCAGCAACTTTTGCTGTTAGGTTGCTGAACTAGTTGGCACATTTCATTAGGTTACAGAGAGATTTATACCCTTTCAGGGACCATTACTGCTAAGACTCCAGCTTCGATAGCCTCGCAGTTGACAACCCTACAGTCCATTTCAAATTTGTCTATGGGGTTTATCTCTTATGTAGCTGAGGGTATGTCAGGGGCGGCTGGGTCAGGCATCTCAATAAGGAGGCATGCCTGAATGCGCCTGAGTGATTTTGTGGAGCCCTTCGTCTTCTTTCGTCAATGCTCCCTTTGACAGATCTTCATTATTTGGCCTCGAAGTGAAGGAGACACTCTCCAAGTGTGAAAAAAAAATGGAAAGACGCACTCTGCTTTAGGAGCATGTTTTTCGACCTTTCAAAGCTCCTTCTCTAGGATCCAATGAGGTGGATGGAAAATGTGTTTCCAAAACTCTAAGGGGCCTTTCCACGATGCACGTGGAGATGGTTCCACCAGGGGCAGAGGGGTGAACACTAGTGGAGGATGCTGCCGAGGAGGCAGAAGTGGCCTGTAAAGCCAAGGATCTAGAGAGACAATCTCTGATAGGCACTACCAGCATTCCTGAAAGGGGGCCTGATTTTTCCCATCTGGAGGCAATTGGGGATCATTTATCCTGGCTAGATATAACAAAAGATGCATTGGTGCCGAGGATTACTTCCAGAAGTTATGTAATTCCCTTCCTCCCCATCCTCACAAAAGTTTCCCAGTGTTCTACCCAATCAGAGGTAAGCAGCAGCACGAGAAATACAAAAGTTGCCATAAGAGAGAGTTATCCAAAAGGTCCCACCAGACCAGAAAAAATCCTGAGATTACTTGATTATTTTTAGTGCCAAAGAAAACAGGGGATTAGAGACCAGTTGTCATCTCAGCAAATTGAACAAGTCAATTTGGCACTCAGTTTCAGATGGTCATGGTTCGGTTCATCCTGCCATTTCTAGGCAAGGACGATTGGGTGTGCTCGATAGACCTTCAGGATGTGTGCTATCACATAAAAATGAACTGGTGGTCTGAATGATTCTTAAGCTTCTGACCAGGAGCCAGTCATTACCAGTTCAGAACCCTGCCCTTTGGTTTCACCACAGCTCCCAGGGTGTTCACCAGATGCATGGTAGTGGTGGTAGCAAACTCGAAACTACACAGATTCCGAATGTTTCTGTATTTAGATGACTGTCTTATCATTGCCTCGACCGGGCATCTGTTCATAATAGTGAGAGACCAGGACTCCAAACTTGCTCCCTTGTAGAAATTACAGTAAGTTACAATGGATTCCTGTCATGTAGTCTAACTTTTACAAGTTCAGATCTCAGATGGTCGAGACCATAAGTTCAAATTTGTAATGGTTTGAGCGTTTGAATGGAAATCTCTATAAGCGGAGGTTTCCATTTTGTTCAATGGGGTGCAATCTCAGAGTTGGTATATTAAAGTCTGGGGGGGGGTGCAGCCCCCCCCCACGTGGCGGGTGCAGGGGGGCTTGCCCCCCCTGCTTAAAATAGTTCTTTATTTAATGCATAGTCAAAGTTTTGTAACTTTGAACATAATGGTGTTCGAAGTTAGACTTCGGCTATGTGATATTGACCCAATTACAACAAATCTCAATTGCAGCCATGGCAAACATTAGAGTTCTTAGGCGCAGTTTTCAATACAGTATTTGCAGCAGCTTTACTTCCCTAGCCAGAGTTCAGATATTGAGATTCCAGATCATTAAAAGTGTTCACAGCAACAAAATTTCAGCCTGATTCTTCAAGCCTTGGGGTCAAGGTCAGCGGCCATAATTCTAGTTCCCCTTGCAAGATTTCATATGAGAATTCTTCAGTGGATGCTAGCATCTCAATGGTCAATTTTTATCAGCGGATGTCAGTTCAAATAAGAATCACACAAGCATGCAAAAGATGTCTTTCTTTGTGGATAAGATTAGATCAGGTTCTAAAAGACCGTCCATTCATTTTCCCTCAACCGAAGGCCATAGTGACCATGGACGCATCCCAGATTGGGTAGGGAGACTTTCTGAGGAAGTCAGTCCAAAGCACTTGGTCTCTCGAAGAGGCCAGTTTGCATATAAATGTCCTGGAGATGAGAGATTTCTTTTAGTTGCAAGGTTTTCAGGCTGCTCTACTCCTGGGTACAGTTGCTTTTCAAACATACAATATGTCAGTAGTTTGGTACATCAACAAACAAGGAGGAACCAGATCTTACCTCTTGTGTTGAGAAGTGCTCAGTGTGTGGCAATGGGTGATCTCATTCAACCACTTTCTGATAGCAACGCACAAGTCCAACATGATTTCAGACAAATTGAGCAGGTCCATTCTACTACCTCACGAGTGGTCTCTCAGCATGAAAGCGACTGAAGTGATTCTCCTTCAGTGGGGGCCAGCCTTGATGCAGTCTTTTTGCATCTCCCCTAAACAGTGAGTGCAGCAGCTTTTTTGCCCTACCCCCCCCCCCCTTCACCGGTGGAATCATCGAGGGAGGCTCTGCACCACAAGTGGCCCTTTGATCTTCTTTATGCTTATCCACAAACTCCCTCGATTCCCAAGTTTCTACAGAAAGCTGCAAGGTTGAAGATCAAAGTCATCCTCATTACACCTTAACTGACCTCAACAGGTTTGGCTCCCCTTCCTTTGGCCTAATCTTCTTTACCCACCTTGGAATCTGGATCTAATTCCAGACCTCCTGTCTCGCCCAACAGACATTATCCATCAGAATATCTCAAACCTCAGGCTAGGTGTGGTTTCTCCTCTTCCGTTAATAGCCAGGCAACCTATGCTCTCGTCTCCTGTATGACATATACTTTTTTCTTCCCATAAAGCTTCTACTAGGAAAATTTACAAAAGCAAATGGAAGAGATTTGTTTGGGTGCATTGAAAATGTATCGATCCATTTTTAGCCCCTACACAGAGAGTCCTAGAGTTTTTGGCTGAAGTTTTCAGTGTAGGAGCTAGCTCTTCTAGCATTAAAGTTCAGATGTTCATCGTGTTACACTGCTGCAGTCGTCATACTTGGGTTATCCTGCCGTCAGGCGGTTCCCCAGTCGTCCTGAGTTCCAAAGTCTTGGTCCGGCATCTGTTGCTGTCGCCTCCTCCCTAACGTCAGTGCGACAGGGGTATATAAGATGCAGCCGACGCCATTTTCTTCTGTCTTTCTTGCCGCGCGGTGCCCGAAGCAAAAGCAGTTCGCAAGTGCCTGTCGGCCAATTCCTGAGATTTTCATTCCGAATCCAGAACCGAAGTCTTCTACAAAGCCAAGTACCCCGTTGGGGAAACTTTTTCTTGCCTCAGACCGATGTCAGTAAAAGTTAATAACTGTATTTCTTGTGGGAAGCAAATACCTCATAAGGATTTCCATTCTTATTCTATCCCATGCCTAGGCCCAGACCACAATGTCCCTGGTTGTCGGTTTTGTGCTAGGTTTAACAAGCACACTATTAAACATCTGTTTGATTTTACCCGACATTACTTTGGCAGAAAATTTAATTACACCATGCCATCGGAACTTCTGACGACCGGTATTCATAAAAAGCGCAAAGACAAGGACAGGCATCTGAGGCCCAAAACTGACGAAGCCTCTTCTAAGCCAGTCACCAGTTGTCCGGTTTTCAGTGAGGCGCCTTCGCAGCCCCTGACGACCGCTTCGGCAGAATCACAAGCCACCTCAGACTCCCACGTGGAGATGGCTGGGCCTTCGGACGCACAAGTTTTTCAGCCTACCGAAACCGACCCTGCTGAGGGATCCGGAGTAGCTGAGCAACCCGCAGCTTCAGAGGGTGTCTTCAGACCTACTCAGCTAAGCATTAAACCCTCTTCTAAGTCTAAGCCTCCTTTAAAAACTAAGAAACAAATACAGCATTCTCCATGACAGTCCTCCATGCCTAAGACACAAATGTTCAAAATGGCCGAAGACCTAATCACTCTGATCAGGGGGTCCCATCCCCCACCTAGTAAAAGGCCTGGACAGGATGCAGACTATTACTCATCCGACCAGGTGTCAATTTCATCAGATTCATCCTCGGACCTAGGATATTCTTTACCCCCTTATGAGGATTCTGATGCTATGGAATCAATTCCATCAGCCTCTCCGCCTTAGGATTACTTCTTTGGGGAAACCTTACATACCATGAGGGAGCATTTCCATTGGGAAGGCCAGGATTACTCAGAATCCAAGAAAAGGCTCAGAGACTTCTTATTACCTCAACACAGACCCCTTGCTATTCCGCCAGTGTTAGATATTGTGGATGATGTGTATACTGAATCCAGCTTAAATCCTGATTCCTTACCTCCAGCTCCAGTTAAACCTGATGGATATTACAGAGTCCCTGACTCACACAAATTTCTGTATAAAAGCCCTGTTGCTGATCCTGAAACTATTTCTCAGGGACCCAAAGGAGTTAAGGCCTCATCAGTAAAGAATCCAGTTCCCTCTGACAGAGATTCCAGAGCATTAGACAGATGGGGAAAGAAAGTATATACGTCTGCAACTTCAGCAATGAGAGCCTTAAATTGCCAGTTTCACATGCTAAAATATCAGCAATTTCTGATGTCTCAGTTGAAACAAAAAAATGCTTCCAGATACAGATCCTCCTAATTTTAAAGAAATGCAGGATTTATTGCATGCTGCTGAACAAGTGGGAAAACATACTTTGCAATGTGGTTTTGATTCTTTAGAGGCCTCCTGTAGAGCAGCAGATGTTCATCGTGCTATGCTGCTGCAGTCATCACACTTGGGTTATCCTGCCGTCAGGCGGTCCCGCAGTCGGCCTGAAGTCCAAAGCCTTGGTCCAGCGTCGGTTGTCATCGCTTCTTCCCTGACGTCAGTGTGGCAGGGGTATAAAAGAGGCAGCCAACGCCATTTTCTTCAGTCTTTCTTGCCATGCGGTGTCCGAAGCAGAAGCAGTTCGCAAGTGCTGGTCGGCCAGCTCCTGAGATTTTCGAACAGAATTTCAGCCGAAGTCTTCTATAAAGCTAAGTACCCCATTGGGGAAACTTTTCTTGCCTCAGACCGATGTCAGACAAAGTTAATAATTGTATTTCTTGTGGGAAGCAAATGCCTCATAAGGATTTTCATTCTTATTGTATTCCTTGCCTAGGCCCAGACCACGATGATGTCCTTCAAGGATGCATCTGCAGTCCTAACAAATGGGGTCGGCCGGATTCCAAAGTCTGGGTCTGGCCTCGGCTGATGTCGCACTTCACCCGACGTCATAGCTGCTGTCAATTGGGTATAAAGGCATCTAAAAACCTAAGTACCCCGTTGGGGACTCTTTCTTGCCTCAGCCGATGTCAGAAAAAGTGAATAACTGTTTAACTTGTGGGAAACAAATACCTCATAAAGATTTCCACTCTTACTGCCTTCCTTGCTTAGGCCCAGACCACGACTTAGCAGCTTGTCTAGCCTGTGCTTCCTTCAACCGACGGACACTTACACGTCGGTCGGAGTTTGCAGAGGAGTTTTTCGGCTCCGCTTTTGCTTACAACATGCCGTCGGAGACTCCGACTTCACAATTAGCTAAAAAGCGTAAGGAAAAGGACCGACACTCGTGGTCCGCGGTTTCGGCCGAAACCGCGGTTAAGCCAACCGCGAGTGTCTCTGTTTCGGCTGAAACAGAGTCCTCGGTTCTTCCTTCGGCCGAAAGCATGCCTCCTACAACCGAGGCCTCATCCAGCATGGCTGAATCTGCTACTGAATTTCCACCTGCTCTTACAGGTTCTCAGGATTTATTAGATACTATCCCTTTAGATATATCTACTCCTGCACTTGGAGCTGCTAGGCCCCCTGCATCCATGTCAATTAAGGCTTTTTCTAGGGCTAAAGCAGCTAAATCTTCAAAGACCATGCCTGCTAAAACCCCCTCTCACAGGCCTAGCTCTAGTACTCAAATGCTCAGTAGCAGAGGATCTCATTTCTTTGATCAGGGGATCCCAGCCTCACCCTGACAGGGCCTCTCATCCCCCTCCAGAGAAGAGGCCTAGAGCAGAGCCCCCTGAGCCAGTTTCTACAGATTACTCCTCTGATGATTCAGAAAACTCAAATCCTCCAGAAGGCCCTTATTCTCCATATGAGGACTCTGACGCAGAAGACTCCATTCCTTCTGCCTCTCCTCCTGAGGAATTTTCTTTTGGGGAAACATTGCATGCTATGAGAGAACAATTTCAATGGCAGGGCCAGGATTTTTCAGACTCTAGGAAAAGGCTTAGGACCTTTTTACATTTGCCACAGCATAGGCCTTTAGCCATTCCTCCAGTACTTACAGTTGTTGATGCATTTAATGATGCTTGTACTGCCCCTGACTCTCTTCCCCCGGCCCCTGCTAAGCCCGACAGATACTACAGGGTTCCGGACACACATTATCACTTGTATAAGGCTCCTATTGCAGATCCTGAAACTATTTCACAGGGCCCCAAAGCCGTAGCAGCTGCCTCTGCCAAAAAACCCCTCCCCTCTGAAAGAGAATGTAGGGCATTAGAGAGATGGGGTAAAAAAGTTTATACTTCCGCTACTCTTTCGGCTAGGGCCTTAAACTGTCAATTCCACATGATTCAGTATCAGGAATTTTTGTTAGATCACCTAACTAAAAAACTGTCCTCTCCTGAACCTTTAGACCGTAAGTCCCTTCAGGAATTGGTACATAACACTCAGCAGGTCAGTAATCATTCCTTAAAATGCGGCTATGATGCACTGGAGGCTTCCTTTAGATCAGCTATGACTGGTACAGTGATCAGAAGGCATGCATGGTTAAAAAGAGCATTCCTTACCAGACCATGTAAAGTCAAAGCTCCTAGATGCTCCCATGGAAAAACACAGTTTGTTTGGCTCCCCTGCACAGCAAGTGTTAAAGAAGGTGGAAGAAAAAGCAAAATCTGTCCAGACAGTCAAGGATTTCTTGCAGGTCCAGCCTCCGAGGTTTAGTAGGAACTGGCCTTCCAAGAATTGGTCCTTTCCAGACACCACCAGAGCACAGAGAGGCAGAAATAGGCGCCCAAGAGGCAGAGGTCAATCCAGAGGTGCCTACAGGGGACGTCAGTGGCAGCCTAACAACCAGAGAAGTACTGCCACAGATCCAGCCACTACCACTTCCACAGGACAATCACAGTGACTTGGCTCTGAAACCACCTACCAGGGAACAACTAGAAGCACCCTTAGGCGGAAAGCTAGCCTTATTTTCAGTAAACTGGCATTACATTACAGGAGACAAATGGATTTTACAGACAATAGACAAAGGTTACAGGTTTCACTTCCATACTGTACCAAGGAAGAGAGGAATGCCAAACCTACCTCCAAACCAAAAGACAAACGCTCTAGAACAAATAGACCACATACTAAGGATGAGAGCTATAGAAAAGGTACCGTCTATGGAACAAGGACAAGGATTTTTTTCCAGACTTTTCCTGGTACCAAGAAAGGAAAACCAATGGAGACCTATTCTCGACCTGTCCGCTCTAAACACATATCTCATTGTTCCAAAATTCAAGATGCTGACTCTACAGCAACTTCTTCCCATGCTGGGCAAGGAGTCTTGGCTGGTAACTCTAGATCTCAAGGAGGCATACCTGCACGTCCCCATACGACCAAATTGCAGAAGATACCTCAGATTTCTTGCAGGATCAGAGCATTATCAATTCTCAGCATTGCCTTTTGGCTTATCTATTGCGCCCAGAGTATTCACGAAATGCCTGACATCAGTAATTGCTCATTGCAGGCTTCAGGGAATTCAAATTTATCCATACCTGGACGACTGCCTGTTACAAGCGGACAACAAAAACAAAACCTATTGCAAGCCCTGGGATACACAGTCAACATAAAAAAGTCAAGGCTGATACCATCCCAAAGGATAACTTTCTTGGGTGCAGAACTGGACACATCAAACCAAATGGCATACCTCACAGCAGAAAAGCAGAAGCAACTACCACTCTATTTCATGGCATTAACAATGCAGAACCAGCTTACAGCAAGGAAAGTCCTGCAAGCCCTGGGTTACATGGCATCCTGCATAATATTGATTCCACATGCCAGACTACATATGAGGAAGTTGCAATGGTACCTAAGGAATTTATGGTCTCAGCACAAGCACAGCCTAGAAACCCAAATTCCAATAATTCCATGCCTGAAGCAAGAATTCCAGTGGTGGGCTCAGGCCTGTCAATTGAACAAAGGACTGCCCTTCCACAGCCCTCACCCAAGCCCGACTATCACCACGGACGCCTCAGACCTCGGTTGGGGGGCACACATGGTGGACAAGTGCATACAAGGCCTATGGACACAAGACCAGCTGAACCTACACATAAATCAAAAAGAGATGCTGGCAGTAAAGCAGACAGTTCAGACATTCAGACCGTTTCTTCAACAGGGTCATTTGCTGATAAGGACGGACAACACCACAGTTATGTGGTATATCAACAAACAGGGAGGCACACATTCATATCCTCTATGCCGGATGGCAATGGACCTTTGGAATGTGGCCCTGAACCTCAACATTCAGCTCCAGGCCATATTTGTGCCAGGAAAAGAAAATATACTAGCAGACATCTTAAGCAGAACTACCACGGATGCCCACGAATGGATGCTGCATCCAGACATCTTCAAATCCATTACAAGGAAATGGGGACTACCAGAAATAGACCTGTTCGCATCCCCACACAACCGCCAATTGAAAAAATTCTGCACAAGGACATACCACCCACTTGCTTGGAAGGTGGACTCCCTATCCTTCAGTTGGGAAAACCTGACAGCTTATGCATTTCCACCTCTTCCTTTGATGCACAAAGTGCTACTGAAGATCAAAGAAGATCACCCAAGGATCATCCTGATAGCTCCAGACTGGCTGAGGCAGCATTGGTACCCGCTAATGAGGAGTATGTCTCGGGAACACGCATGGCCTCTACCCCTAGTTCCTTTACTGCTGACACAGAACAACTTCAAAATCCTGCATCCAAACTTGAAAACACTGCAGCTAGCTGCTTGGAACATTACATAACACAAAATAACCCAGATTTATCTCAAAGGGTTAAAGACATTATCTTGGAGGCTCACAGACCCTTAACAAGGAAAACTTATTCAGCAAAATGGAAAAGATACCTCATTTTGGAGTGCAGCAAAAGGAGAAAATGTATCATTGGCAAACATAGCTAACATCCTGGAATATTTAGCAGAGCTTTTCCACAATGGCCTGTCTTACTCCTCCATTAAGATTCATGCATCAGCAATTTCAGCAGAATACAACATGGATCCTCCAGTCTTTTCTCATCCTCTACTCAGGCAGTTTCTGAGAGGAATTAAAAATGTAAAGCCACCAAGGAAGCCACCATTGCCTACATGGGACCTGAACTTTGTGTTAGAAAAGTTGACACTTCCCCCTTTTGAACCAGCAGCAACAGCAGAATTACAGTACTTATCTTGGAAAACTGCTTTCCTGCTTGCAATCTCTTCAGCAAGAAGGGTTTCTGAATTACAAGCATTAATGGCAGTACAGCCCTTCCTTATCTTCCATCAGGATAGAGTGTCCATGAGAACTAATACTACTTTTATGCCAAAGGTGGTCTCCAGGATATCATTAAACCAAGCAATCCACCTACCAACATTCTTCCCCAACCCACAGAACAGGGGGGAAAGACTACTACATACCTTGGATGTGCACAGGCAATTGCGCTACTACCTGGACAGAACCAAGAACAATAGAAAAACTGACCAGCTTCTGGTAGCATATGCAACAGGAATGGAAGGAAAAGCAATTTCAAAACGGACAATCTCAAAATGGATAGGAAATTGCATTAGATTTTTTTATTCTTTTCATGGGAAGGCAACTCCAGAAAACATGAGACCTCACTCCACAAGGGCTACAGCCACTACTACAGCTTTTTTAAGAGGAGTGGCTACCAAAGACATTTTAGAGGCTGCTACTTGGAGCTCCGTGCATACATTTGCCAAGCATTATAATCTACCTTTATACTCCAGATCCCGAGCAGGTTTTGCCACTGCTGTTTTGCAAGGGATCTTAACTACACCATAATCTTCTTAGTACCTCCTCCCCCAGTTTGGCTATGGTATTCTACCCATTTGTTAGGACTGCAGATGCATCCTTGAAGGACATAGTACAGTTTTGTACCTACCATAAATGTAGATGTCCGAGAGGTATGCATCTGCAGTCAGGATTACCCTCCCTCCTTCCCCTCTTGTGGTACTCCTAGGGTATTTGCCCATCTTGTAGCTAGCTGGGGGAATCTATTATGGTGTATTTGTTTGTATATATGTATATACCTGTTTATTTTTATTTGCTCTCTACTGTTTGGAATCATTTGCATTTCTCCAAATTTAGCCTTCCTAGAGGGCACCTGGCATCTGGGGCAAGAAACACTGAGGAAAATGGCGTCGGCTGATGCCTTTATACCCAATTGACAGCAGCTATGACGTCGGGTGAAGTGCGACATCAGCCGAGGCCACACCCAGACTTTGGAATCCGGCCGACCGAAGGGCTGCCTGAGGCAGGACAACCCATTTGTTAGGACTGCAGATGCATACCTCTCGGACATCTACATTTATGGTAGGTACAAAACTGTACTTTTCTGGTTGTCGGTTTTGCGCTAGGTTCAATAAATGCACTATTACGTGTCGGGCTTGTACTGCCCGGCATTATTTTGGCAGAAAATTCAACTACATTTTGTCGTTGGAACCTCCGACAACTGCTATGGTTTAAAAAAACACA
Source organism: Protopterus annectens (assembly GCF_019279795.1). NCBI lineage: Eukaryota > Metazoa > Chordata > Ceratodontiformes > Protopteridae > Protopterus > Protopterus annectens. The sequence continues at coordinate 231,151,754 of NC_056746.1, forward strand.
AGGACAAAGACAGGCAACCTAGACCAGATACTGAGGTCTCTGTTAGGCCTGCCGCCGGATCTTTGGTATTCAGTGAGGCGCCTACGCAGCCCCTGACTACCACAGATTTAGAAAATACGACTACCTCTCAGTCCGAATCTGCTGGGCCACGGGAGCCGGTTCCTCCTGAACTCGCGGACGCCAGCCCTGGCAGCGATCCGGAGACTATGGACAGGCCTTCGGTTTCAAAAGGCGTCTTTAAACCGACGACTCTCTCCGTTAAGTCCTACGCTAAGCTTCCAAAGGTTAAGAAACCGGGTCCATAGACTCCCACGCAGGCTCCTATGCCTAAAAAACAGATGCTCAAAATGGCGGAGGACCTGATTACCCTTATCAGAGGTTACCAGCCCCCTCCTGACTAAAGGCCTAGACTGGAGGAAAATTTACCTCCTTCTGACCAGGAATCCATTTCCTCAGCAGACTCTGAGGAACAGGATTACCCCTTCCCTCTCTATGAAGACTCAGGTGCTGAGGAGTCTACCCCCCCCCCCTGAAGACTTCTCTTTTGGGGAAACCCTGCACACGATAAGAGAGCATTTCCACTGGGAAGGATAAGATTACTCTGACTCCAAGAAAAGACTCCGTGAGTTTCTTATTCTACCTCAGCATAGACCCCTAGCCATTCCTCCTGTTTTAGACATTCTGGATGAAGTCTACACTGAATCCAGTCTAAATCCAGATTCCTTACCTCCAGCACCACCTAAACCAGACAGATACTATCTAGTCCCTAACTCACAAGTTTTTATATAAAAGCCCTGCTGCAGACCCAGAAACCATTTCCTAGGGTCCCAAAGGGGTTAAGGCCTCTACTGCTAAGAATCCACTACCCGAGGAAAGAGATTCCAGGGCATTAGAAAGATGGGGGAAAAAGTGTATACCTCTGCCACTTTGGCCATGAGGGCATTAAACTGCCAATTCCACATGATTAAATACCAGCAGTACTTGCTTACTGAGTTAAAACAGAAAATGATCCCTCAAACAGATCAACTAGATTTCAAAGGGATGCAAGATTTGTTGCATGCAGCAGAACAAGTGGGAAAACATTCCTTGCAGTGTGGTTTTGATTCTTTGGAAGCCTCATGTAGAGCAGCAGTCACAGGGTCTGTAATACGTAGACATGCTTGGCTAAGAGAGCAGACCCTACCAGAACATGTCAAAGCAAAATTGCTGGATGCTCCACTGCAAAAGGATGCGTTATTTGGTGTCAAAGCAGAGGAAGATTTAAAGAAGATGGAAGAAAAGGCAAAATCAATGCAAACAGTTAAAGATTTTTTACAGGTACAACCTTCTCACTTCAGCAGAAACTGGCCATCAAAAAACTGGTCTTTTCCTGCTTCAGACAGACCCCAAAGGGGCAGGTACAGGCGTCCTAGGGGCAGACACCAGGCACAAGGTACCTTCAGGCCTAGACAATGGCAAACAACAACTCAGAGGGGGAGACGACAGATCTCAACCCTTCAGAAAACAAACTCAGTGACTTTCCTTTTCGCCTGCCAAGCAAAATTGCCCAGGCAGCACCTCTAGGAGGAAAACTGGCTCTTTTTCCATAAAATTGTCACATCATAACAAAGGACAAATGGGTTCTGGATATAATTACCCGAGGCTACAGATTTCATTTTCACACTTTACCATGGATGAGAGGCATGCCAAATCTGCCAACAAACCAATGGGCAGAGGCACAAAAGCAAATTTCAGCTCTCATGAACATGAAAGCAATTCAAAAGGTACCTGCGAAAGAGCAAGGTCAAGGATTTTACTCGAGACTGTTTCTAGTACCAAGAAAGGACAAAGCCTGGAGACCCATCTTAGACCTTTCAATTCTAAATACGTACCTGGACATTCCCAAATTCAAAATGCTCACACTACAGCAGCTTCTTCCCATGCTGGGCAAGGAGTCTTGGCTGGTAACGTTGGACTTCCAAGAGGCATACCTGCATGTCCCTATCAGACAAGATTGCAGAAGATACCTCAGATTTTTGGCAGGCACAACGCATTATCAATTCTCTGCATTGCCCTTTGGCTCATCTACTGCGCCCAGAGTATTCACGAAATGCCTGGCATCAGTAATTGCATACTGCAGACAGTGAGGAATACAAATTTATCCATATCTGGACGACTGCCTGATCCAAGTGGACAGCAAAGACATTCTACTACAGCATCTGGCATTTGTAATAAAGTTGCTAAGTTGCCTAGGGTACACGGTAAACAAAAATAAATCAAAACTAATACCCTCACAAGAAATAATTTTCCTGGGTGCCAGCTTAACTACAACAGCCCAGATGGCTTAGCTCACGCCAGACAAGCAAAAACAACTGTCTCAGTTGTATTAAAAGATGGCGACTTCTACCCAGCTCACTGCAAGGAAATTCCTGCAGGCATTGGGGTACATGGCATCCTGCATTCAACTAATTGCATATGCAAGGCTGCATATGAGAAAACTACAATGGTACCTAAAAAGTGTATGGTCCCAACACAGACACAGCCTCGAAGCAAGTACAACTCTCATTCCCTGCCTTCAAAAAGAGTTTCTATGGTGGGCTCAAGCATGCCAAGCAAACAAGGGCCTTCCTTTTGTCTCACCTCCAGCAAACCAAACCTTGACAACAGTTTCATCAGACTACGCCTGGGGTGCACACATGGCAGGACAAATGCATACATGGTCTGCAAACCAAAGGCAACTACACATCAATCAAAAGGAGATGCTAGCTGTAAAAAATGCACTAACAACCTTCAAGGACCTCTTGCATCCAGGACAACTTCTAATAAGGACGGACAACACCACAGTTATGTGGTACATAAACAAGGAGGAACGCACTCCTACCCACTATGCAGACAGGCAGTGGATTTGTGGAATACAGCATTAACTTACCAAGTACAACTGCAAGCACAATTCCTGCCAGGAAAAGAAAACATTTTGGCAGACAAATTAAGCAGAAATTTGACAGACTCTCACGAGTGGAGACTACACCCACAAGTATTCTCAATGATAACTCAAAGGTGGGGACCACCAGGCATAGATCTGTTTGCCTCAACCAACAATTGCCAGCCACAAAAATTTTGCACAAGGGCTTATCCCCTGGCCTGGAAAGTGGATGCCCTATCATTCAGTTGGACAGCATTGTCAGTCTACGCCTTCCCACCTCTGCATCTACTGACCCAGGTATTACTGAAAGCCAGATCAGAGAGACCACAGATGATCCTCATTGCTCCGGACTGGCCACGTCAACACTGGTACCCACTACAACGAAACTTGACTCGCAGCCCTCCGTGGATCTTACCTCAATTCCCTCTGCTGTTAACCCAACAAAACTCTCAGATCCTTCACAGTCAACTAAGGACCTTAAATCTAGCTGCATGGAAAATACCTTAAATTATCAAACACTTCTCTCAAAGGACGTCCAGAATGTCATTTTGGAGGCCAGGAGGCCCAGCACCAGAATAACTTACTCAGACAAATGGAAAAGATTTTGTGTATGGAGCCAGGCCAGAAGCCTAAATCCTGACATCCCAAATATTCCGCACATACTCCAATGTCTAACTGAGATGCTACACAAAGGCCTTTCTTTCTCATCCATAAAGATCCATGCTTCAGCCATTTCAGCTCAATATGATACGGTTCCTCCCATTTTCTCTCATGCTTTGCTAAGGCAGTTTCTCAGAGGGGCAAAAAATATAAGACCCCCCCAGAAAACCACCAACTCCAACTTGGTATCTAAATTTTGTTCTGGAAAAGTTAACACTTCCTCCTTTCAAACCAGCCTTTTCAGCAGATCTTCAATACTTGTCATGGAAAACAGCCCTGCTGCTGGCTATCACCTCAGCACGCAGAGTCTCAGAACTGCAGGCACTTATGGCAGTGGAACCTTTCATAATTTTCCATCAGGACAGAGTATCTTTATGCACCAACCCTTCCTTCATGCCAAAGGTAGTCTCCAGTGTGGCTCTCAGTCAGACCATCCACTTGCCCACCTTTTTGTTCAAACCCACAGAATAAAGGAGAAAGACTCCTTCACTCTTTGGACATTCACAGACAGTTACGTTACTATTTGGACAAGACAAAGGCCTTCAGAAAATCTGACCAACTCCTTGTATCCTATGCACCAGGCTCAGAAGGAAGGGCTATTTCAAAACAGACCATCTCCAAATGGATAGCACATTGCATCCGATTTTGCTACTCACACCACGGAAAGCAGTGCCTGCTAGTATTAGGTCTCACTCTACCAGGGCTACAGCTACAAAACTGTACTTTACAGGCTCTGTCATTAGAAGACATGCGTGGTTAAAATACATACGTTACCAGATCATGTTAAAGCTAAATTACTGGATGCACCATTGCAGCAGGATGTCTTATTTGGAGTTAAGGCAGAAGAGGTATTAAAGAAAATGGAGGATAAGGCAAAATCTATGCAAACAGTGAAGGATTTCTTACAGGTTCAGTCTCCTCGATTTAGTAGAAACTGGCCATCAAAGAATTGGTCCTTTCCAGTTACGGACAAACCTCAAAGGGGCAGATACAGACGTCCGAGATGTAGAGGTCAACCACAAGGTCCCTACAGGCCTCGGCAGTGGGGTGCATCAGGCCAGAAAGAAGGGGAAGACAGGCACCAACCATATAAAAAACAGCCCCAATGACTTCCCACTCCAGCTGCCAAACAACTCACTCTTGGCAGCCCCCTTGGGAGGAAAACTGGCACTTTTCTATCACAACTGGCATATGATCACCCAAGACAAATGGGTTCTCAATATTGTATCTCAAGGTTACAGGTTCCACTTTCACACACTGCCAAGGTTAAAAGGAATGCCAAATCTGTCACCAAATCAATGGGCAGAGGCTCAAAAACTAATTACAGCACTCATGAACATGGGAGCTATTCAAAAGGTACCACCACAGGAACAAGGGCAAGGATTTTACTCAAGACTCTTTATGGTTCCCAGAAAAGACAAAGCCTGGAGGCCCATTCTGGATCTTTCTTCTCTAACCACTTACCTGGATGTTCCGAAATTCAAAATGTTGACATTACAGCAGCTTCTTCCCATGCTGGGCAAGCAAGCTTGGCTCGTGACCTTGGACCTCAAGGAGGCATACCTGCATGTCCCTATCGGACAAAACTGCAAAATATATCTCAAATTCATAGCAGGTCCAATGCACTGTCAATTCTCTGCACTGCCCTTTGGCTTATCTACTGCGCCCAGGGTCTTCACAAAGTGCCTGGCACCAGTAATTGCATTTTGCAGACAGAAAGGAATTCAAATTTACCCGTACCTGGACGACTGCCTGATTTAAGCAGATAGCAAGGACATTCTTCTAAAGCATCTGGCATTTGTAAAAAAGTTAAGTTGCCTGGGGTACACAGTAAACGAAAAGAAATCAAAACTGGTGCCCTCACAAGAGATAATATTCCTGGGTGCCAGCTTGAACACAATGGCCCAGATGGCTTATCTCACGCCAGACGAGCAAGGACAACTGACTCAATACTTTCAATTGATGGCAACAAAGACCCAACTCCCTGCAAGAAAAATTCTGCAGGCCTTGGGCTACATGGCATCTTGCATACTACTAATTCCATATGCCAGACTGCATATGAGGAAACTACAATGGTACCTAAAGAGTGTATGGTCTCAACACTGTCAACGTTTGGAAACAGTTATACCACTAATTCCTTGCCTTCAACAGGAGTTTCGATGGTGGGCTCAAGCTTGTCACCTCAACAAGGGACAGCCTTTTACTCAACCCACAGCCAGCAAACACTGACAGCAGATGCATCGGATTACGCCTGGGGAGCACACATGGCAGGAAATTGTATTCAGGGCAAGTGGCCTGCAGAACAAAGGCATCTTCACATCAATCAGAAAGAGATGCTAGCTGTACAAAATGTTATTATAGCTTTCAAGGACGTGTTGCATCCAGGACAACTACTAGTAAAGACCGACAACACCACAGTTATGTGGTACATAAACAAGCAAGGGGGCACTCACTCCTACTTCCCCTGCAGACAAGCCATGACCTTGTGGAATACAGCTATAAAGTTTATCTACAAGCACAATTCCTGCCAGGAGAGAAAAACACACTGGCAGACGACTTAAGCAGAAATATCCTGGATCCCCACGAATGGGAATTGAATCCACAAATATTCAGAATGATAACAAAGAAATGATGGAGCTCGGACATAGATCTGTTTGCATCCCCAATGAACTGCCAGCTACAGAAATTCTGCACAAGGAGTTACCATCCGCAAGCATGGAAAGTGGATGCCCTCTCATTCAGCTGGAAAAACCTACAAGTATACGCTTTCCCACCTTTGCCTCTTCTTCCAAAGATACTCATAAAAAACAGGCTAGAAGAGCCAAAGATGATACTGATTGCACCAGACTGGCCATGCCAGCACTGGTACCCAATCTTAAAAAACTTAGCACAAGGACCACCCTGGATTTTGCCTCAAATACCACATCTGCTGTCTCAGCACAACAGTCAGATACTCCACAGCCAGCTAAAGACCTTAAACCTAGCTGCATGGAAGATTCCTTAGCCAAGCAAGCAGTGCTTCTCTCCAAAGCTGTTATGGATGTCATTCTGGAGGCCAGAAGGCTTAGTACCAGGAAAGCCTATTTGGATAAATGGAAGAGATTCTGTGCCTGGAACCAGGCTCACAGCCTTGACCCTATTGTGCCAAACATTCCTCAGATACTACAATATTTGACTGAGATGCTGGACAAAGACCTCTCATTTTCATCCTTCAAGATCCACGCCTCTGCCATCTCTGCTCATTACAACACGGATCCACCAATTTTCTCTAATCCTTTGCTAAAACAGTACCTCAGAGGGGCTAAAAACATAAGACCGCCCCGTAGAGCACCTACTCCAACTTGGGACCTCAACTTTGTTTTGGAAAAATTAACTTTACCTCCTTTTGAGCCAGCTAGCACAACAGAATTAAAATATATCTAGGAAAACTGCTCTGCTCCTGGCAATAACATCAACACGAAGAGTTTCAGAATTACAGGCACTAATGGCAGTGGAACCTTTCCTCATTTTCCACCAATACAGGGTGTCCTTAAGAACTAACCCTACGGTTATGCCTAAGGTGGTTTCAAGTGTGTCTCTAAACCAAACTATTCACTTGCCAACTTTTTATCCAAAACCACAGAATAAAGGGGGGAGACTACTGCATTCATTAGACATTCACAGGCAGTTACGCTTCTAATTGGACAAAACCAAAGCTTTCAGAAAATCTGAGCAATTATTGGTAGCATATGCTGCAGGATCACAGGGAAAAGCCATTTCAAAACAGACTATTTCCATATGGATAGGACATTGCGTACGTTTCTGCTATATGCACCATGGAAAACCTGTGCCTAACGGCATTAGATCTCACTCCACCAGGGCAACAGCTACTTGAACTTCCTACCTCAGAGGAGTATCTACCAAGGATATTTTGGAAGCAGCAACATGGAGTTCTGTGCATACCTTTACCAAGCATTACCATCTGCCTCTATACTCTAAATCCAGAGCTGGCTTCACCTCTGCAGTGCTGCAGGGCCTTATAGCCACCCCTAATGCCTTATAGAACCAGCCACCCTACCTCTGCTTTGGGATTCTACCCAAGTGTAATGACTGCAGCAGTGTAACACGTTGAACATAGTACAGTTTTGTACCTACCATAAATGTAGATGTTTGAGTGATACACTGCTGCAGTCCAGGTTACCCTCCTTCCTTCCCCTCTTACTTGCTGGTACATACCTAGGTCTTCTACCCTTTACTACCTATGGGGAGTATTTGCTGGTAACTGAAAGTTTGTTGTTTGCTTTTCTTGTTTTATTAGCAATTTGAATTGCCTACCTATTTGGGGGCACCTGACATCTGGGGCAAGAAAAACTGAAGAAAATGGTGTCGGTTGCATCTTATATAACCCTGCCGCACTGACGTCAGGGAGGAGGCGACAGCAACCGACACCGGACCAAGACTTTGGAACTCAGGCTGACTGGGGAACCGCCTGACGGCAGGATAACCCAAGTGGTGATGACTGCAGCAGTGTATACACTCAAACATCTACATTTATGGTAGGTACAAAACTGTACTTTAGCAGCAATCCTTAACTTTCATATAGGGGTTGACAGTTCTTCACTAGCCTCTACTAAGGTGTGCAAGGCCATCCTAAGAGGTACTGTTTTACTTAGACAACTTATAAAGGTCCTACCCCTTCATTGGATTTGAATCATGTACTGCAGGCCTTAATCCATTCTCCCTTTGAAACAACCAGCAGGAAAATGTGATCTTAAATTTCTGACCTGAAAAATAATATTTCTAGCGGCTGTTACCTCTGTTGGAATATTTTCAGAACTTCAAGCAGTATCCTCTAAACCTCCTTACTCCTTATGACAGGATGACATTAAGAACCAACTCTTCCATCCTTCCTAAGGTGGCTTCAGAATTCAGTGTCACAGTCAATTAATTTGCCCATTTTCTTTCCAAAATTTGAAAACAAAGGTTGGATTTATGTTGCATTTGCTGGATGTTCATATACAGTTGTGTTTCTGCTTACACAGAACAAAAGGGATTATAAAGTCTGATCAAGTTATTTGTATCCTTTGCAGACAAACTAGGCAAATGTGTTGCAGGGTAACATAGGCAAGATGGATTACTGACTGCATATTATTTATCTATAATAAACTGGGCATTTCATTATCAAAACATTTAAGAGCCCACTCTACTAGATCTGTTTCAACCTCGTCAGTATTTTTATCCAGTCATTCCATGAATGTCCTTTGCCGCAGCTGCTACTTGGGCTAATCTTCGTACTTCCGTTAGTCATTACAAATTGGATTTGGTCTCATGAGGAAGAGCAGCCTTTGGTGCAGCCATGCTCAGAAATATCCTTCCATAGAGTTCTCCCATGATTTCAGGTAGCTGGGACTCTGAACCAGTGGTTGAGTAACGAATGAAATTTGGCATCATCAGCTTAAGAAGTTAGGTACTTATCATAACGTTCCATTGGTGGTGTTCATTTTCATTCTTTCTCAACTCATTGCCCACCAACCCCCAACCTTTGTTATCATGGACTTCTGGAAGAAAGAGATGTTATAAAGACACAACAGTGTCTTGTATGGAGCTCCAAATATTGGTTTCCTGTGTCAGGGACATTATTCTAATATTTCTTACTTATGTCATCTAACAAACAAGATTTGAGGTATGTTGGGGTTGGTTCCTTATGGATAGGGAGGCACATGAGAGTTTCATTTGGCCACAAGTTATAGTAACAGTTGTCTCGGATCAGAGGTTCATATTCAGACCCAGTGGTTGAGGAAGAATGAGACTGGACAACACAGATTGAACATTATGGTAAGTACATAACTACTTTTTTTTGTGACCGCATTCCAGGGACTGAAGGGTTCTTAACTGAATACTGTTTATATGAAATTCTCCTATCCTTTTGTCCCTCATTCACAGAAGAATTACTTAAAATGCAACATGGAAATGGAGAGAGGAGGTTCTGCTAATAGGGATGACTGCAATTAGGGCTACAGAGAATAGGTAAGAGTAGGCTTAAATTTATTGGAGAAAACTGGCAAAGGAACCAAGGTATTGGGAGCAAATAATTGCAGAGGGAAAGATAATAGAATGACGCCAAGAACTTATTTGGACTCCAGGTTAGAGATTGCCTTCCCTATCAAGGTTGATATCAGGGTATAGGCAAAGAGAAAGAAGTAGGGAGGTCCTAAACGAAAGACTAGCACTGGTAGAGTTTTTAGTAGAATCTAGAGCAGAAGTTGCTGTTAAGAAAGGAATAATTAGAAGACCATATAGAATATTGCATGATGACTGTAAGAATCAATCAGGGGAGGTTAGAAAGGGATGGGAAGAGAGACTGGATAAGTAATTCACAAAGAAACAATGGTGGGATATATGTATGTCTCCCAAATATGCAGCAAAGTCTAGAAGATTTAGAATCTTTGCATGAAAGTGTTTAGATAGGTATTTTTGTACCCCAAGCAGATTACAAAGTATTTTTCTCAGGTAGACAGCAAATGTTGGAGGTGTGATGGAGGAAGAAAGCAGTAATTGGGGACAAATTGTCTGGGAGTGTGATGAGTTGGTAGACTTTAAAGATTTTCTGCCAACTCCTCTTTCGAAGATACTGAGTGAGCAACTTGGAGTAATGAAGGAAGTGATTTTTTTTCCATCTATGGTACAGAATCGGAATTGCCTAGACTTAGTAAGGCCTTGCTTAGTCTAGTTATGATGGCTGCCAAAAAAGCAATTATAGAAAATGGAAATCTTAGTCTTGATCAACTTTATTAGAAGTAGTGAAGATGGTAACAGTTAAAACAACTGGATTTGGGATCTTATAAGGGTAGGAGCAAATTGCATAGGAATAAAATGGAAATTGTGGATCTGTACATGCAGATGAGGAATGAGGTTTATAAGAAGGCAGGATTTGAGTGAGCTCTATGTACTGTTTGACAGTGACTGTCTATTATAAGTGATGTGCAATGTTTGCAGCTACAGTTGTCAGTATGGTTTGTAATATATAATGTTTGCAACTGAAATTGTGTAGGTATGGTTTATTTTCATTTATATAAATGTAGGCTTGCCTGTGTCATACATATTTTAATAAAGATGTTTCTTGTTTAAAAAAATTGTTTAAAATTCAAAGTCTGTATACTGGGTTTTCCAGTTTGTTCATTCTAACATATAAGCCTGGTCACCACCAGGCAACCTTGGTCAATAATCAGATTTCTGACTTAACAGCTCAGTCGCCTTACCTGACTCCCATAACACACTTGTCTCCTCCTCTGGACTTCAGATACTGTTTGCCTCTTTAGGAATTTGACTTTATCTTCACTTTCTCGAGCAGCTGGGATAAGTTGGAAAACTTAACTTTAAACTTGGGTAGAGTTTCAGTTAGAGATTTTTTTTAAATTAGTTTGTCAGTTTTTTCTGTCGTAGTTGATAGCTTTTACTATTATAGCTTTACTTGAAATAATTTACTTTGTTTTTTTTTCATCCTTCCATCTCCTGATTGGCTGTTGGTACCTAACTGTTAAATTGTCATTATTGTTCAAAAATTCTAATTCTTTCAGGATTAAGCATTTGTGAGGTGTTTACCATTCATGATAGCGTGTTATTAGGAACAGCCAAGTCTACGGGTGCTAGTGCTTTGTGTTTTCTTATGCAAGTAGACTTAAATCTGTTGGAGATTTCAGTCATGGAGAAGACCACTGGTTTTTGAAAGTGCAGTCATTGCAGCTGTAAAATTCTGTCCCAGGATATTCAAAAACTTTGTGTGGTGTTCTTGGGCTGGAGCACTCTAAGGAGGTCTGCAATATTCACAGGGTCTTTGTCCATCACACTGTCCAAGAAAGGAAAAGCAGACTTATTATAAAATAATCCAAATAACCTGAGGAGCGTGACAAAGAAAGGTGGAGGGAAAAGAGAAAACTGGCACTAGAAAGCGGACCATGTATACCATATTGGATCATTGCTGCAGTAGCCTTACCTATGTGGGTTATATCCTACCAAGGATAATAGCTGGCTAGCTTCCATTTTATCAGACAGCTTGAGCTGAGCTGACTAAAAGACATGTTTGGGTGTCCAGCCCTTCAGTGCTTTGCTGCTGCTGAAGAGTATGCTCCTCTGAGACTGTTGAGGATCGATGGTTGGCTTGTGCTGTTCCTTTGCTGGGCTAAGTTCCCTTTTGGGTGGAAAAAACTTCCATTTAATAATTTTGCTTCCTTTTTCAGGAGAGATGCATGTTTGTCTGAGGGGAAAAGAGTGACTTTTAAAGACGATGTCCTTCAAGGATGCATCTGCAGTCCTTACAAATGGGTTGTCCTGTCGTCAGGCAGCCCTTCGGTCGGCCGGATTCCAAAGTCTGGGTCTGGCCTCGGCTGGTGTCACACTTCACCCGACGTCATAGCTACAGTTCTTCGGGTATAAAGGCATCAGCCGACGCCATTTTCCTCAGTCTTTCTTGCCGCGTGGCGCCCGAAGCAGGAGCTGTTCGCAAGTGCCGGTCGGTCAGAACCAGAGATTACTACTACAAGTACCGAAGACTTCTAAAAAGCTAAGTACCCCGTTGGGGACTCTTTCTTGCCTCAGCCGATGTCAGAAAAAGTGAATAACTGTTTAAATTGTGGGAAACAAATACCTCATAAAGATTTCCACTCTTACTGCTTACCTTGCTTAGGCCCAGACCACGACGTAGCAGCTTGTCTAGCCTGTGCTTCTTTCAACCGACGAACGCTTAGATGTCGGTCGGAATTTGCTGAAGAGTTTTTCGGCTCCGCTTTTGCTTACATTATGCCGTCGGATACTCCGACTACGCAAATTTCTAAAAAGCGCAAGGAAAAGGACCGACACTCGCGGTCCGCGGTTTCGGCCGAAACTGCGGTTAAGCCAACCGCGAGTGTCTCGGTTTTGGCTGAAACCGAGTCCACGGTTCTTCCTTCGGCCGATAGCTTGCCACTTACCGAGGCCTCATCCAGCTTGGCTGAATCTGCTACTGAAATCACACCTGCTCTTGCAGGTTCACAGGATTTATCTGATACTATCCCTTTGGATATTTCTACCCCTGCACGTGGAGCTGCTAGGCCTCCTGCATCCATGTCGATTAAGGCCTTTGCCAGGGCTAAAGCAGCAAAAACTACCAAAACTGTGCCTGCTAAGACCCCCTCTCACAGGCCTAGTTCTAGTTCACAAATGCTTAGTCTAGCAGAGGATCTCATTTCTTTGATCCGGGGATCCCAACCACATCCAGACAGGGCCTCTCACCCACCTCCAGAGAAGAGGACTAGAGTAGAGCCCCTGAGCCAGTTTCTTCAGATGGCTCCTCTGATGAATCAGATAATTCAAACCCTCCAGAGGGCCCTTTTTCTCCTTATGAGGACTCTGATGCAGAAGAGACCATTCCTTCTGCCTCTCCGCCTGAGGAATTTTCTTTTGGGGAAACCTTGCATGCTGTGAGGGAACAATTTCAATGGCAGGGCCAGGATTTTTCAGACTCTAGGAAAAGGCTTAGAACCTTTTTGCATTTGCCACAGCATAGGCCTTTAGCCATTCCTCCAGTACTTACTGTTGTGGATGATGCTTTTAATGATGCTTGTACTGCTCCTGATTCTCTTCCTCCGGCCCCTGCTAAGCCCGATAGGTACTACAGGGTTCCGGACACGCATTATCATTTGTATAAGGCCCCTTTTGCAGATCCCGAAACTATCTCCCAGGGACCCAAGGCTGTAGCAGCTACCTCTACCAAAAACCCCCTCCCCTCTGAAAGGGAATCTAGGGCCTTAGGGAGATGGGATAAGAAAGTTTACACTTCTGCTACTCTTTCAGCTAGGGCCTTGAACTGTCAATTCCACATGATTCAGTATCAGGAATTTATGTTAGAACAGTTAACTAAAAAACTGTCCTCGGATGAGCAAGGATTTTACTCCAGACTCTTCCTGGTACCAAGAAAAGAAAACCAATGGAGACCTATTCTCAACCTGTCCGCTTTAAACACATACCTCATTATTCCAAAATTCAAAATGCTGACCCTACAGCAGCTTCTTCCCATGCTGGGCAAGGAGTCTTGGCTGGTAACTCTAGATCTCAAGGAGGCATACCTGCACGTCCCCATACGACCAAATTGCAGAAGATACCTCAGATTTCTTGCAGGATCAGAGCATTATCAATTCTCAGCATTGCCCTTTGGCTTATCTACTGCGCCCAGAGTATTCACGAAATGCCTGGCATCAGTAATTGCTCATTGCAGGCTTCAGGGAATTCAAATTTACCCTTACCTGGACGACTGCCTGTTACAAGCGGACAACAAAAACAAATTAACAAGAGATTTGCAAAGGGTCATTCATCTACTACAAGCCCTGGGATACACAGTCAGTATAAAAAAGTCAAGGCTGATACCATCCCAAAGGATAACCTTCTTGGGTGCAGATCTGGACACAACAAAACAAATGGCATTCCTGACAGTAGAAAAACAGGAGCAACTCCCTTTCTACTAAATGGCATTAACAAAGCAGAACCAGCTAACAGCAAGAAAAGTCCTGCAAGCTCTCGGTTACATGGCATCCTGCATAATATTGATTCCACATGCCAGACTACATATGAGAAAGTTACAGTGGTACCTAAGGAATTTATGGTCTCAGCACAAGCACAGCCTAGAAACCCAAATTCCAATAATTCCATGCCTGAAGCAAGAATTCCAGTGGTGGGCTCAGGCCTGTCAATCAAACAAGGGACTGCCCTTCCACAGCACTCAACCAAGCCAGACCATCACAACAGACACCTCAGACCTCGGTTGGGGGGCACACATGCTGGACAAGTGCATACAAGGCTTATGGAATCAAGACCAGCTGCACCTACACATAAATCAAAAGGAAATGCTGGCAGTAAAACTGGCAATTCAGGCATTCAGACCATTTCTTCGACAGGGTCAACTGCTGATAAGGACAGACAACACCACAGTTATGTGGTACATCAACAAACAGGGAGGCACACATTCATACCCTCTATGCCGGATGGCAATGGACCTTTGGAATGTGGCACTGAGCTTCAACATTCAGTTACAAACAATTTTTGTGCCAGGAAAAGAAAATATACTAGCAGACATTCTAAGCAGAACTACCACGGATGCCCACGAATGGATGCTGCATCCGGACATCTTCAAAACCATTACAGGGAAAAGGGGACTACCAGAAATAGACTTATTTGCATCCCCACACAATCACCAACTGAAAAAATTCTGCACAAGGACGTACCACCCACTTGCTTGGAAAGTGGACTCCCTATATTTCAGTTGGAAAAACCTGACAGCATATGCATTCCCACCTCTTCCTTTGATGCACAAGGTGCTATTGAAGATCAAAGAAGACCGTCCAAGTATCATCCTGATAGCTCCGGACTGGCCAAGGCAACATTGGTACCCATTACTGAGGAGTATGTCTCGGGAACAAATATGGCCTCTGCCCCTAGTTCCCTTGCTGTTAACACAGAACAACTTCAAAACCCTGCATCCAAACCTGAAAACACTGCAGCTGGCTGCCTGGAACATTGCATAAGACCAAATAACCCAGATTTATCTCAAAGGGTTAAAGACATTATCTTGGAGGCTCGCAGACCCTCAACAAGAAAAAATTATTCAGCAAAATGGAAAAGATATCTCATTTGGAGTACTGCAAAAGGAGAGAATGTGCCACTGGTAAACATAGCTAACATCCTGGAATACTTGGCCAGAGCTCTTCCACAACGGCCTGTCCTATTCTTCCATTAAGATTCATGCATCAGCTATTTCAGCAGAATACAACTTGGATCCTCCACTCTTCTCACATCCTCTGCTCAGGCAGTTTCTGAGAGGAATTAAAAATGTAAAACCACCTAGGAAGCCACCATTGCCAGCATGGGACTTGAACTTTGTGCTAGAAAAGTTGACACTCCCTCCTTTCGAGCCAGCAGCAACAGCAGAATTACAGTACTTATCATGGAAAACTGCTTTCCTGCTTGCAATCACTTCAGCAAGAAGGGTATCTGAGCTGCAGGCATTAATGGCAGTACAGCCCTTCCTGATCTTCCATCAAGAGAGTGTCCATGAGAACTAATCCTACTTTTATGCCAAAGGTGGTCTCCAGGGTATCTTTAAATCAAGCTATCCACCTACCTACATTCTTCCCCAACCCACAGAACAGGGGAGAAAGACTGTTGCATACCTTGGATGTACATAGACAATTACGTTACTACCTGGACAGGACCAAGAGCAATAGAAAAACTGACCAGCTACTGGTAGCATATGCGACAGGAATGGAAGGAAAAGCAATTTCAAAACAGACAATCTCTAAGTGGATAGGAAATTGCATTAGATTTTGTTACTCCTACCATGGGAAGAAAACTCCAGAAAACATCAGGCCTCACTCTACAAGGGCTACAGCCACTACCACAGCTTTTTACGAGGAGTGGCTACCAAAGACATTTTAGAGGCTGCTACTTGGAGCTCCGTGCATACATTTGCCAAGCATTATAATTTACCTTTACACTCCAGATCCCGAGCAGGTTTTGCCACTGCTGTTTTGCAAGGGATCTTAACTACACCATAATCTTATTTCTCCTCCTCCCCAGTTTGTCTATGGTATTCTACCCATTTGTAAGGACTGCAGATGCATCCTTGAAGGACATAGTACAGTTTTGTACCTACCATAAATGTAGATGTCCGATAGGCATGCATCTGCAGTCAGGATTACCCACCCTCCTTCCCCTCTGTGGTACTCCTAGGGTATTTGCCCATCTTGTAGCTAGCTGGGGAATCTATTATGGTGTATTTGTTTGTATATATGTACATACATGCTTATTTTTGTTTGCTCTCTACTATTTGGAACCATTTGCATTTATCCAAATTTAGCCTTCCTAGAGGGCACCTGGCATCTGGGGCAAGAAACACTGAGGAAAATGGCGTCGGCTGATGCCTTTATACCCGAAGAACTGCAGCTATGACGTCGGGTGAAGTGCGACACCAGCCGAGGCCAGACCCAGACTTTGGAATCCGGCCGACCGAAGGGCTGCCTGACGACAGGACAACCCATTTGTAAGGACTGCAGATGCATGCCTATCGGACATCTACATTTATGGTAGGTACAAAACTGTACTTTCTTTTTACCAGCACTTGCTGTTTGTCTTCCTTGACAGAGAGGCCATTTTCAGCTTGAACATGGAGCAGACTGCTGGTCCTTCTTTCAGCCGCAAAAAGAAATTGTCTTTGCCACCACAGCAGGTTAACAATTTGCCTCAGCCGCAGGTGGGTGACACTGCTGTGGCCATCCGTTGTACCTCATGTCACTCATCTTTTACCTCGAATCCTTCTAACATAGCACCTACAGCCAGTATGGACCAGGGGTTAGCCACATTCTCTGTGGCTGTTGGGGTTCCCTCCATAGGCAAGGGAGAGCCACTGTTGTCAGTCTTGGGAGAGGTAACAGGGAAGGCATCCCTGTTTTGTCAAAATGTTGTATCCATCCCTGGAGAAGCTGTGCAACAACTAATAATACTGTTGGACCCATTCCTGTAAAAAAGGAGAAAACTAAATCTGTCTACTCCTCCTTCTCAAATTTCCTTAGACTGGAGTATTTTACTGGGTTTGGCTTTGGATTTAATTCAGTGTATTGATTCCTGTTGTAAGGTAGTTTCTAGTAAAATAGAGGGATACTTCTTTCCTGAAGAGATTCAAGGTTCAGAATCTGGAAAGGAGGATGAGACTTTACAGAATCAATTAGAAAGTCCGGAAAAGGAGGGCTGAAAATTTCTGTATTAGCTCACTCCTTTCATCACATTTTTTATCACTTCTGCAACAGATGGGACAAAAAAAAATCTCTGTACAAGGAAGAATTTAAATTCTTATTTTCATCATCATGAGAACATAGCTATGGAGAGGATCATAATGGAACTCATAAACAAGGACATAGGGAACTTGCAGACCTTGGACTCAACCCAGTTTGGCTTTGTCAAGGGCAGATCTTGCCTTTTGAACTTGGTCGACTTCTTCGAAACAGTCACCAAGGCCATTGATGAGGGAAAGGCAGTCCATACAGCCTACCTTGACCTTGCAAAAGCTTTTGACACAATACCCCACTCGGGTATTATAGAGAAACTTACCAGCTTAAATGTAAACCCATATGTCACAAGATGGGTTGCAAACTGGCTAAAGGACAGAACCCACAGGGTTAGAGTTGCTTGAGCCATGTCAGACTCCAAGCCGGTTACAAGTGGAGTCCCACAGGGCTCAGTCCTTGGCCCCCTATTGTTCGGCATCTACTTCTCAGAAGTACAGGCAAACATAGGAGGACTATGGCTGACAAAGTTTGTGGATGACTGCAAACTGGGTGCCATAGTGGATAGTACATCGGACACAGACATCCTTCAGAGGGGTCTCACGGAAACTGGTAGCTGGTGCCAGAGCCATGGCCTGAAGTTAAACGCAAAAAAGTGTATAGTCATACCCTTCGGGAAAAACAAGGCAACCCCAAGCTACCATATAGGTGGCAACCCACTAAGCACAGAAGAGGTCATCAGGGACCTGGGGACCCAGGTTGACAGTGGCCTCTCGTTTGACGCTCACATTGCTAAAGTGGTTCGAAAGACCTTCTACATTGCCCCACCTGATCATGAAGGGATTCACATCCAGATCAAGTGAGGTCATTGTTCCCCTGTACTCTTCACTTATCAGACCAATGATCGAGTACAATGCCCCATTCGGGATGTATCTCACCCGACACCTGCAGCAATTGGAGAGACCCCAAAAGTTCCTCACCAAAAGGATAAAGGGACTCCAAAACCTGTCATATGCTGCCAGACTGAAGAAACTCCAACTCTATTCAGTTGCATACTGTCTGCTCAGAGGTGACCTGTGCCTGACATACAAGGCCATGACCAACCCGGAATTAATGGACATGCTCCACCTCAATAAATCCAAATCCACCAAAACCACTAGAGCAAGAGACTTAAACCTTAGCACGGATATAAATAGGACGTGCTGGAGGGATAGATTTATCACCCAGAGACTCCCCATGCTGTGGAATAAAATCCCGGTCCATGTGAGGCAGAGCACCTCACTGGCTCTGTTCAAGAGAAATCTTGACCGGTGGATGGGAGATTGTAGGTTTACCCCGGGAATCATCTCTGTGTCACTACTGGACAGAGGCACAACAAACTAATGGGCACAATATTTCTAACATAAGGGGTGGCGTAAGCCACATAACTTTGGGCTAGGCTTATAAATGCCCTAGGGCAGTTAGCCTAGTATAAACCTATGAACCTATCAGTGCAGAGTTTTTTCTCTTCAGATTCCTGATTCAAACTTAGAGGAGAGCTCAATTTCTCATTCTCCGTGGGGGTTCTCTTTCTCTGAAACTGTTTCTAGAATGTGCCAGTGTTTTCATTGGGAGAACACTGACGTTTCTCAGTCCCTATGAAGGAATTTCTAGAGCCTACATCCATTCCTCCAGTTTTGTCTGATTTGGAGGTTGTGTTACTACCTGCAATTTTCCTGACAGTCACACAGCTGCCCCTAAAATGGCAGATAGTATGTATACAGTTTCTCAGTCTTAAGTTTTTACACACACTTCTCAAACCAGATCCAGCAGCTATAACTTTAGTTAATCCTTTTACTGCTAAACACACTGCTTAATTCCAATCCTGCTATTTCTGATAAGGATGTCGGAGGATTATTGATAAGTCTGGGGAAGAAGTATATTCTTCTGCAACTTTGATTTTTCAGAATTTTGAATGGTCAGGCTCTTATGTCCTGACTAATTAATTGGGAAGGAATGAGAAATGTTTTGTTTGCAATTTCCTCTTGTGAAAAAAAGATCTGCCCTAAAATTGTTTCATTGTTCACGTCACTGCTCATTGTATACAATGCGTGTATTACTATGTTGATACTTCTCCAGGGACTGTGGGCACTGGCAGTCTTTTGAGGAGGTTTGCGTTGCTGCGTTTTCAGAACCACACATATTTTAAAAATACAGTTTTTAATTCCCTTTATATAGATATTTAGATTTTGGCACCTTTGTTGCAGAGGTAATCAAAAAGCGTGATGAAAGGAGTGAGCTGATACAGGGAGATTTTCAGCCTTCCTTTTCCAAATTTTCCAGTTGATTCTCTAAACTCCTCTTCCAGTTTTGATGAGAGATGTAATAATAGGTCTCAAAATGCAGGAAACGATCTTTAAGAAATGACAAGGGGAGTCCAAGAAGAATTTTGGAAACTCCTCAAGTCATGTTCAGTCCAGTAAGTCAGACTGACTGTTAGAGACTTTTCTTTTTACCACTGGCACCCCCTTTCTCTTCCATACATTCTGAATCTCCACTTTTCTGTTTCTCAACAGACAGTTTCAGGCATATAGGTTCTGAAGATCATTCATGAAGGCTACAGATGACAGAGGAAATTCCTCCTTTCCAGGGGTGATTCCTTATCCACCAGACCAGGCTCTTCTATTCCTCCCTTTCCTTCAACATATATTTTCTCATGGAAAGCTAGAGCAACTTCCTTCTTCCCAGTTTGGGAATTTTTTTTTTATTTTAGGATTTTTTGTGCCAAAGAGAGAAAATGCCTGGAGACCAGTTCTGGATCTGTCTTTCATAAACCTGTTTTCAAAGATTCAAAGAAACTTTGTCATTTAGGACCACACACGTGCAGCCTGAACGAAATTGCAAATGTTAGCTCATGAGAGAAATGCAGTGCAAGTAACACAGATGCAGCAGTATCAGAGAATAACATAAAGAAAATAAACATGTATGACATGCAAGAGGTAGTTCACATTGCATAAACTCACTCAATATCCATTATCCAATGATAAATAAAAAATAAATACCCACCATCAAACCATTTCACCATTAAGCTAGAGAATAAATAGAGACTAGCGAGTAGCAGCTATTTAGTTACCGTATATTAGTTGTTAGCCTTAGAAGTGACTTAGTGTAGCCATCATATTGCATAATAGTAATACTGGCAATAATTGCTCAAAGCAGCAGGATTAAATGAAAAAAAGAGGCTCCAGTGCATCAGGTATTATGGTTAGTATCTAAGTTAATAAGTCTCACAGCTGTAGGATACAAACTGTTCCTGAATCTGGTAGTAGTACAGTGGAAGCAGAGGTACCTCCTTCCAAATGCAAGTTGTGAGAACCAGTTGTGGCCTAGATGGGTCGATTCAGACAGTATTTTTGTATGATGTTCATGTTTCACTGTTGCTGTCATTACATTTGGGTTATCTGCCTGCAGGTAGCCCTCAGCCAGCCTGAATACCAGAGTCTTGGATTCTTGCGTCAGATGCTTTCTCTTCCATGACGTCAGGTCATCAGGGGTATCAAACATGCAGCCGACGCCATTACATCAGTCTTTCTTGCAGCTCGGTGCCCGAAGCAAAAGCAGTTCGCAAGAGCTGGTCGGCCGACTCCTGAAATTTTCGTTTTCGAGTTTCAGAACTGATCATATTTCTTTCTCTTAACCAATGTCAGTAAAAGTTAACAATTGTCTTACCTGTGGAAAGCAAATACCTCATAAAGATTTTCGTTCGTACTGCATTCCTTTATAAGGCCCAGACCATGATGTCCCTCGCTGTCTGTTTTGTGCCTTATTCAACCCCCGAACTATTTGTCGTCTATTTTCGCAGCAAATTATTTTGGTACACTGTTTAACTATCCAGAAATGGCTTCGGTAAGCCATCCAACTACTGATATTCCGTAAGGATAAAGACAGAGACAGACCGCATAGCCCAAAACTGCCAACGACTCTTCTGTTAAGCTAGTCACCAGTTCGCCAGTACTCAGTGAGGTGCTTTTGCAGCCCCCGATACCTGCTACTTCAGATTCGCAGGCCTCTACTGAGACCCATGAGTTCGGTATGCTGCGAGATGCGTCTTCGACTGTGGAGCCTGCAGATGTCTCTACCTTGGATGGGTCTGGAGCCGCTGTGCAGGCACCTGTTTCTGAGGGTGTATTCAGGCCTACAGATTTGCATTTTAAACAGACGCCATCTTCTTCCAGGCCTAAAACTCGACCCACGCCTAGAAAACAGACGTCCAAACCGCATGGTCAGGCCTATATGCCTAATAAAGAAATGCTTAGAATGGCTGAAGACCGTATTACTTTATTTAGGGGAAGCCAGCCTTCCCCCTCTAAGAGACCTAGAACTGATTTTCCTTCTGACTCTTCTGATCAGGATTCTGAAGTCTGATGTCCTTCAAGAATGCAACTGCAGTCATAACATGTGGGTTGTCCTGCCTCAGGCAGCCCTCGGTCGGCCGGATTCCAAAGTCTGGGTCCGACGTCGGCTGATGTTGCATTTCTCTCAGTCAGAGCGGCTGGAGTACATAAGCATCAGCCGGCGCCATTTTCTCCAGTCTTTCTTGCCGCGCGGTGCCCGAAGCAGAAGCAGTTCGCAAGTGCCGGTCGGTCAGCTCCTGTATTCTACGATACCGAAGTCATCAAAAAAGCTAAGTACCACGTTGGGGACCTTTTCTTGCCTCAGCCGATGTCAGAAATTACTGAAAAAGTTAACAATTGTCTTTTTTGTGGTAAACAAATACCTCATAAGGATTTCCACTCTTACTGCCTCCCTTGCCTGGGCCCAGACCATGACTTCTCGGCCTGTGTAGCCTGTGCTCGCTTCAACAAGCGCACTCTCAGGCGCCGGGCGGAGTTCGCTGAAGGTTTTTTCGGCGATAAATTCGCTTACACCATGCCGTCGGATCTTCCGACATCGCAAACTCCCAAAAAGCGAAAAGATCGGGACCGACATCCTCGGCCCGCGTCTACCACTGACTCCACGCCAAAACCTAGCGCGAGTGCTCCGGTTCCCTCTGAGACTGTCTCTCCACCGCTCCGAACCGAAGACACCGCATTACCGACGACTCCGATTCCAGACATTACTCCGCCAGTTATAGTTTTTCCTCCGGATACCGAAACAGAGGAAATGCCCGAGACCATTGCTGTAGACAAGGTCACTCCTGCACGTGGAGCTGCCAGGCCTCCTATGGCCATGTCTATTAAGGCCTACACTAGGGCTAAGGCAGCCAGCAAAACAAAGCATATTACTCCTAAATCCTTACCTCAGCCGACTCCGGAGACGCAAATTATGTCCATGGCTGCTGATTTAATTTCCATGATTAGAGGTTCACAGGCCCATCCTGAGAGAGCATCCCAGCCTCCTCCTGACAAAAGGCCCCGGGTTGAACCCTCTGACCCTACTCCTTCAGATGAAGACTCTGAGGGCTCTGTCCACTCTGATAGCCAGGAAGAGCTTTTCCAGACCTATGAGGACTCGGATGCAGAGGATTCCATCCCTTCGGCTTCCCCTCCTGAGGATATTTCTTTTGGGGAAGTTCTGCACACCATGAGGGAACATTTCAAGTGGCAGGGTCAGGAATATTCTGATTCTAGGAAACACCTTAGGACTTTCCTTAAGAAGCCTCAGCACAGGCCCTTAGCTGTTCCTCTTGTACTTGATGTTCTGGATGATTTGTATTCTGACTCTAGTGCTACCCCTGATTCTCTTCCTCCTGCTCCAGCCAAGCCAGACAGGTATTACAGGGTCCCAGAAACTCATTCCCATTTATTCAGGGCCCATTCTGCTGATTTGGAAACTATTTCACAGGGCCCTAAAGGAGTTTCAGCCTCCACCTCTAAAAATCCTTTGCCCTCCAACAGGGAAGCAAGGTCATTAGAGAGATGGGGCAAAAAGGTTTACACATCCACTACCTTATCTATGAGAGCTTTAAATTGCCTTTTCATATGTTACAATATCAGGATTATCTCTTAGAAGATTTACAAAAAACATTAGCTTCTCCTGATCCTTTAGACAGGAAGACCTTGCAGGAAGCTGTACATAACACTCAGCAAGTAAGCAATCACTTCCTGCAGTGTGGATATGATGCACTGGAAGCTTCATGTAGGGCAGCTATGACAGGGGCAGTGATTCGTAGACATGCTTGGTTAAAAGATCAACCTCTACCAGATCATGTAAAAGCAAAACTTCTGGATGCACCTTTGGAAAAGAACAAGCTTTTTGGTGCAAATGCTAAGGATGTGTTAAAGACCATCGAAGAAAAAGCAAAATCAGTTCAGACTGTGAAAGATTTCCTCCAGGTTCAACCCCCCAGATTCAGTAGGAATTGGCCTTCAAAAAACTGGTCCTTTCCTAATCCAGAAAAGTTTCAAAGGGGTAAGAACAGACGTGGCCGAGGAAGAGGCCAATACAGAGGCCCTTACAGGGGACGACAATGGCAGCCAGGAAGTCAAAGAAGTGACGCAGGGGTTTCACCTGCCCAACAACCACAAACTCAATGACTTTCCTCTACTACCGCCTACCAGGGAACAACTAGAAGCTCCCTTGGGCGGGAAATTATCTCTGTTTGCAGAAAACTGGCACAGACTGACAAAGGACAAATGGATTTTGGACATTATAGACTGAGGGTACAGGTTTCATTTTCATACCTTACCAAGAAAACAAGGCATGCCAAACCTACCACAAAATCAAAGGGCAGAGGCTATCAAGCAAATCACTCTGCTGACTCGAATGAAAGCAATAGAAAGAGTTCCACAACAAGAACAAGAACAGGGGTTTTACTCAAGACTGTTCCTTGTTCCAAGAAAAGAATCTCAACAGAGACCAATACTGGACTTGTCCGCATTAAACACTTTTCTCATAGTACCAAAGTTCAAAATGCTGACTCTACAGCAACTCCTTCCCATGCTGGGCAAGGAGTCGTGGCTGATTACTCTGGACCTCAAGGAGGCATACCTGCATGTCCCTATCAGACACAGCTGCAGAAGATACCTCAGATTTCTTGCAGGGCCAGAGCATTATCAATTCTCAGCATTGCTGTTTGGCTTATCTACTGCACCCAGAGTATTTACAAAATGCCTGGCTTCAGTAATTGCTCATTGCAGGCTCCAGGGTATACAAATTTACCCGTACCTGGACGACTGCCTCATACAAGTGGACGACAAATTGATGTTGACAAAATACCTGGATTATGTCATACGATTACTTCAAGCTCTGGGATACACAGTCAACTTCCAAAAGTCAAGACTGCAGCCATCCCAGCAAATAATCTTCTTAGGAGCCAAACTAGACACAGCCTCTCAGATGGCGTACCTGACAGAAGACAAGCAAGAGAAGTTAACTCATTACTTCAAAGGTTTAGCAAAACTCACCCAGATGACTGCAAGGAGATTCCTACAGGCCCTGGGTTACATGGCATCCTGCATTCTACTGGTTCCATTAGCAAAACTACACATGAGAAAGCTTCAATGGTACCTAAAAGCATTTGGTCTCAGCACAGCAACAACTTGGAGACAATCATACCACTCATTCCATGCCTACAAAAGGAATTCCTATGGTGGGCCTCGTGAGCCAGGAAAACACAGGTATGTCATTCAAAAACCACAGATAACACAGACCATGACTACAGACGCCTCAGACCTTGGATGGGGCACATGGAAGGCAGGTGTATACAAGGACAATGGTCTCCAAAGGAAACACATCTGCATATAAACCAAAAGGAAATGCTGGCAGTAATGCATGCCATCGAGGCTTTTCAATACCAACTCCAGCAAGGCCATTTAATGATACGGACAGACAACACCACTGTGATGTGGTACATAAACAAGCAGGGGGGCACCCACTCTTACCCCCTTTGCAGACTGACCAATGCAGCTTTGGGAGAAATCACTGAGCCTAAACATCCAGCTACAATCCCAGTTTGTTCCAGGAAAAGACAATGTGTTGGCGGACAGCCTAAGCAGGAATTTCACAGATCCACACGAGTGGAGGTTACATCCAAAGGCCTTCAGACAACTCCCTTCGACATGGGGCAAGCCAGAAGTGGACCTATTTGCCTCTCACCTCAACCATCTTCTACCAAAATTTTGCACAAGGACATACCATCCAAAAGCTTGGAAAATAGATGCCCTCTCATTCAACTGGAACTCCCTAGCAATCTATGCATTCCCACCTCTCCCACTGATGACCTCAGTATTACTAAAGATCAAAGCAGAGAAGCCCAAGGGAATCATAATAGCTCCAGATTGGCCAAGACAACACTGGTACCCACTACTATGGAGCATATGTCACACCAGGAGGTGGGCCCTCCCTCAGTGGCCTCTACTTTTGACTCAACACAATTTCGAAACACTGCATCCAAATCTTCAGACACTGCAGCTAACGGCCTGGGAGATCCCATAAATAACTTCAGCTTATCTCTCTCCAAGGAAGTTCAGCGGATACTAACAGAGGCTCGAAGACCATCCACCAGAAAGGTTTATTTAGCAAAGTGGAAAAGATTCAGCAATTGGAATACCAGCAAGGGACAACGATGCATCATTGCCGAACATCCCATTTATCTTGGAATATTTGGCAGATATGTTAAAGAACGGCCTCTCATATTCTTCCATAAAGATACATGCATCTGCTATTTCAGCTAGATACAACACTGATCCTCCTGTTTTTTCTCACCCCTTACTAAGACAATTCCTCAGGAGAATCAAGAACATTAAGCCACCAAGAAAGGCCCCAGTGCCAGCCTGGGACCTCAATTTTGTCTTAGAAAAACTGACTCTACCTCCTTTTGAGCCAGCAGCTTCAGTTGACTTGCAATTTCTCTCATGGAAGACAGCTTTCCTGTTGGCAATTACTTCAGCAAGAAGGGTTTCGGAGCTACAGGCCCTAATGGCAATACCACCCTTTATTATTTTCCACAGAGACAGGGTTTCATTAAGGACCAACCCTACATTTATGCCAAAGGTGGTATCTAGGGTTTCTCTAAATCAAGCCATTCATCTACCTGCTTTCCTCCCCAATCCTGAGAATAGGGGGGAAAGACTTTTGCATACCTTGGACATTCACAGACAACTTCGATACTACCTGGACAGAACCAAGGCCAGTAGGAAGTCTGAAAAACTTTTTGTAGCTTACGCCCCTGCAGTCCAAGGAAAAGCAATTTCAAAACAGACTATTTCTAAATGGATTGGACATTGCATCAGATTCTGTTATTCCTTTCATGGAAAGACTGTTCCAGCCAATGTCAGACCACATTCCACCATAGCTACGGCCACCTCTACAGCATTTTTACGAGGGGTGCCTACCAAGGACATTCTAGAAGCTGCTACATGGAGCTCCGTGCATACATTCTCCAAACACTACAATCTCCCTCTATATTCCAGATCCAGAGCAGGCTTTGCTTCGGCAGTCCTGCAGGGTTTGATTGCCACACCATCTCTTTCCTAGAGCATTCCTCCTCCCCCAGCTAAGCTATGGTATTCTACCCACATGTTATGACTGCAGTTGCATTCTTGAAGGACAGTACAGTTTTGTACCTACCATAAATGTAGATGTCCGATAGACATGCAACTGCAGTCGGATTTTCCCTCCCTCCATACCCCTCTAGGCCTAGGGTCCACTCCTATCCCTGTTACTCTTAGCTGGGGATATCTGTTATGGTGTATTTGTTTTATTGCTCATTTATTTGTTTGGAATCCTGTTTTTGTCTTCCAATTTGATTACAGCCTTCCTTGGAGGGCACCTGGCATCTGGGGCAAGAAACACTGAAGAAAATGGCGCCGGCTGATGCTTATGTACTCCAGCCGCTCTGACGTCGGAGAGAAATGCGACATCAGCCGACGTCGGACCCAGACTTTGGAACCCGGCCGACCGAGGGCTGCCTGAGGCAGGACAACCCACATGTTATGACTGCAGTGGCATGTCTATCGGACATCTACATTTATGGTAGGTACAAAACTGTACTTTTCTTCTGTTTACCAGGATTTGCCCTTATCTACCTATGAGGATTCTGATGCAGAGGATTCCATTCCCTCAGCTTCCCCTCCAGAAGATTTTTCTTTTGGTGAAACCTTGCACACACTGAGGGAGCATTTCCATTGGGAAAGCCAGGATTACTCTGGCTCTAAAAAGAGGCTTAGGTAATTCTTACTCCTCCCTCAACTCAGACCTTTAGCGATCCCTCATGTTCTGGACATTGTAGATGATGCCTTCTTGGAATCCAGCCTTTCCCCTGACACTTGACCTCCAGCTCCCAGAAAACCTGACAGGTATTACAGAGTACCTGACTCTCACAAATTCCTCTTCAAGACTCTTACTGCGGATCCAGAGACCATTTCCCAAGGACCAAAGGGCATTAAGGCTACTGCTGCCGAAAATCCTCCCCCCTCTGATAGAGATTCTAGGATCTTGGACAGAAGGGGTAAAAAGGTATACACTTCTGCTACTTTGGCCATTAGGGCCTTAAACTGCCAGTTTCATATGTTGAAGTATCAGCAGCATATTATGGGACTACTTAAGCAGAAAATTATGTTGATTCCTGACTTTGCTGTACATAAAGAATTACAGGATTTAATGCATTCTGCTGAACAGGTT
Source organism: Protopterus annectens (assembly GCF_019279795.1). Taxonomy (NCBI): domain Eukaryota; kingdom Metazoa; phylum Chordata; order Ceratodontiformes; family Protopteridae; genus Protopterus; species Protopterus annectens. The sequence goes on from NC_056746.1 coordinate 231,179,702, forward strand.
GAAAACATGCTTTGCAATGTGGATGTTCTTCGTGTTTCACTGTTGCAGTCATTACATTTGGGTAATCTGCTGGCAGGTTGCCCTCGGTCGGCCTGATTAACAAAGTCTTGGGTTCTGCGTCTGTTGCTGTCCCTTCTTCCATGATGTCAGGTCATCAGGGGTATAAAACATGCAGCCAACGCCATTACATCAGTCTTTCTTGCCGTGCGGTGCCCGAAGCAGAAACCGTTCGCAAGTGCCGGTCGGCCGACTCCTGAAATTTTCATTTTCTAGTTTCAGAACTGAAGTCTTCAACTAAAAGCTAAGTACCCCGTAGGGGAAACTTTTTCTTGCTCCCTACCGATGTCAGTAAAAGTTAATAATTGCAATACTTGTGGGAAGCAAATACATCATAAGGATTTTCATTTGTACTGTATTCCTTGCCTAGGCCCTGACCACAACGTGCTTAGCTGTCGGTTTTGTGCTAAATTTAATCAATGCACAATTAAACGTCAGTATGTTTTTGCTTCTAAATATTTTGGCTCAAGATTTAGCTATCCAGAAATGTCGTCGGTTAGCAATCAGACTACCAGAATACCTAAAAAATGCAAAGAAAAAGACAGAAGCAGACTGTCGAGGTGTAAAACCAACGGCGACGCTTCTCCTAAGCCAGTCGCCGGTTCACTGGTACTCAGCGAGGCACTTTCGCAGTCCCTAATACCTGCTACTTTTGATTCGCAGGCCTCTACTGAGACCCATTCGGAGTCCGGTATGCCGCGAGATGCTTTAAATATTGAACTCGTGGATGTCTCTACCTTAGCTGAGTTCGGAGCCGCTGTGCAGGCACCGGCTTTTGAGGGTGTTTTCAGGCCTAAAGCTTTGTACATTAAACTAATGCCATTTTCAAAACTAAGGCCAAAATGTACTTCTATGTCAAAAAAAACGACGCTTGGGCCACATGCACAGGCACCAATTCCTTAAAAACAAATTATCAAAATGGCTGAAGGTTTAATTACCTTGATCAGGGTTAGCCATCCCCCTCCTGCTAAGAGGCCTAGGCAAGGCACTGACTATGAATAGGTTCATAGGTAGATACTAGGCTATCTGCCCTAGGGCATTTATAAGCGTAGCCAGAGTGTATTCGGCTTCCGCCTCCCTATTAGATTAGCCTACTGTGCCTCTATAAAGTAGGTCCCAGAAGGTACCCTTTTAAGATTAATTAACTATGCTTCTGTCTAGCAGGGACACAGAAGAGATCCCAGGGGTGAATTTGCGATTTCCCATCCACGCATCCAGATTTCGTTTGAAGAGGGTCAGCGAGGGGCTATGTCTGACATGAATTAGGATTCTATTCCAGAGTGAGGGGAGCCTCTGGGAAATTAATCTGTCCCTCCAGCATGTCCTGTTTATTTTTGTGCTGAGGTTTAAGTCCCTGGAGCGTGTAGCTCTAAGGGACTTGGATTTTTTGATGTGGAGCATGTCCATTAATTCTGGGTTTGACATGGCTTTGTACATCAAGCATAGATCGCCTCTGAGTAGGCGGTAAGCAACTGAGTAGAGCTGGAGTTTCTTTAGTCGAGCTGCATAAGACATCTGTTTGTAGCCCATGATCCTCTTGGTGAGGTACTTTTGGGGTCTCTCCAGTTGCTGCAGGTGTCAGGTAAGGTACATCCCAAAAGGGACATTGTATTCAATTATGGGCCTGATGAGTGACGAGTAGAGCGGCACAATGACCTCTGTTGATCTAGATGCGAACCCTTTCATGATAAGGTGGGCTATATAGAAGGTCTTTCTCACCACTTTGGCAACGTGATTATCAAAGGAGAGGTTATTATCTAGGTTGGTCCCCAAATTTCTAATTACTTCTTCTGTACTTAATGGATTACCACCTATGTGGTAATTTGTGGGCACCTTGTTTTTCCCATAGGGGATGACTATGCACTTTTTACCATTTAGCTTGAGGCCGTGGCTTTGGCACCAAGCATCTGTCACTGTGAGACCCTTTTGGAGGATGCTTGTGTCAGCTGAAGATTCGATTATGGCCCCCAGATGTTCATCGTGCATACAGTTGCAGTCCTAACAAATGGGTTCTCCTGCCGTCAGGCGGGTCCTCGGTCGGTTGAATTCCAAAGTCTAGGTCCGGCGTCGGTTGTCGTCGCTTCTTCCCTGACTTCAGTGTGACAGGGGTATAAAAGAACCAGCCGACGCCATTTTCTTCTGTCTTTCTTGCCGCGCGGTGCCCGAAGCAGAAGCAGTTCACAAGTGCTGGTCGGCCAGCTCCTGAAATTACGAAAATTTTGCAACCGAAGTCGTCTTGAAAGCTAAGTACCCCGTTGGGGAAACTTTTCTTGCCTCAGACCGATGTCAGACAAAGTTAACAATTGTATTTCATGTGGGAAGCAAGTACCGCATAAGGATTTCCATTCCCTCTGTATTCCTTGTTTAGGCCCAGACCACGACGTCTCGGCCTGTCGTTTTTGTGCTACATTCAACAAGCGCACCATTAAGCGTCGGGCGGAGTTCACCCAGCATTATTTTGGCAAAACATTTAACTGTATTATGTCGTCGGATACTCCGACTCCAGTTTTGTCTAAAAAGTGCAAAGATAAGGACCGACACACGAGGTCCGCGGCCTCTACCGACACCACGCCAAAGCCGGCTACATGTGGTCCAGTTCTCAGCGAGGCACCTACGCAGCCCCTGACTACCGACGACACTTCATTGGCGGTGTCTCCTGTGCCTGAGGTCGCAGGCTCCTCGGCCCACACCCCGACTACAGATGCCGAAGCCACTCTTGGAGGTGAATCTCAAACTGTGGACAGGTCTACCTCCTCTCAAGGTGTCTTCAGACCTTCCTCTTCTTTTTCCATCAAGGCCTTAACTAAGTCTAAAGCATCCATGCATTCTAAGGCCAGCTACACAGGGCCCATCTCCAGGCCACATGCCTAAAAAACAGATGCTTAAAATGGCTGAGGATTTAATTCCTCTTATCAGGGGTTCTTAACCCCCCCCCCGGACAAAAGGCCCAGAGTGGAGGAAGAATCCCCCGCCTCTGTTCAGGGCTCCATTATATCAGAACACTCTGATGAACAGGAACATTCTTTCTCTCCTTTTGAAGACTCCAATGCAGAGGAGTCCATTCCATCTGTATCCCCCCCAGAGGATTACTCATTTGGGGAAACTTTGCATACCTTAATGGAACACTTCCACTGGGAAGATCAAGATTACTCAGATTCCAAGAAAAGGCTTGGGGAATTTCTCTTGCTACCTCAGCACAGGCCTCTGGCTATACCTCCTGTCTTGGACATACTAGATGATGTGTACTTGGAGGCCTGCTTTAACCCGGATTCTCTACCTCCAGCCCCAGTCAAGCCTGACAGGTATTACAGGGTCAAGAAACACGACAGTTGAGTAGAAAAACCTTTATGTAGACAACACAAAGCTTTCAGGTTAAACAACCCTTTCTCAATGCATAACATAAAGTACAATAAAACACGCCTATTTAAATACAAAATGGCAATCATGTGACCTGCAGCCATAATCACATGATAAATAAAATACAATAAAAATACACACAAAATATTTATAAAATATTTATATAGCATATCAAATAAAATATATAAACATTACTTTAATCTAGTATGTTGTATCTTTGTCAAAATGGGTTTTAATGATACACTAGCATTTAGACCTGGAATTATGTCAGCCGAAAGTCTCACTATCCATTCATATTCCCTGAGGTCTAGAAGATTAGACAAATCTCCTCCTCTATTCGTTGCTGTTACATGATCAATTATTCTAAACTTAAAGCTACGAGTAGCTCCTTGAGTTTGTATATGCTTATATAATGCATTATTTTCATTGCATGGCCTAATATTGGACTTATGTTCTATAATTCTCTCTCTTAGTTTCCTTGTGGTCTTTCCCACATAAAATGATGGGCAGCTCTCACAGGTTGCTAAGTAGACTACATAATTAGTAGCACAAGTACCATAGCAATAAAATTTAAATATTTTCCTTGATACAGGTTGTATAAAAATATCAAACTGGGGTAGTTTATTATTTTCATACCTAAATATATCCCCACAGCAACTACAATTATAACGAGCATAGGTACCATGCTTCGTAGTCACATTTGACCCGAATCCTACACTATTAAAGTCCTTAAATCCTAGTATACTTTTTAATGTTCTCCTATTACAGGGTCCCTGACTCACGCCAATTTCTATACAACAGCCATGCTGCTGACCCAGAAACCATCTCACAGGGTCCCAAGGGAATTAAGGCCTCCACTGCTAAAAACCCATTACCCTCCGAGAGAGATTCCAGATCCTTAGAAAGGTGGGGGGAAAAAGGTATATACCTCAGCCACCTTAACCATGAGGGCATTATACTGTCAGTTCCATATGCTAAAGTACCAGCAGTTTTTGTTATCACAATTGAGAAGGAAAATGTCACAACCTGAACAACCAGACTTGAAGGAGTTGCAGGATGTGATGCACAGTGCAGAACAAGTGGGTAAACATACCTTACAATGTGGTTTTGATGCTCTAGAGGCCTCATGTAGAGCTGCTGTTACAGGATCAGTCATACGTAGACATGCCTGGCTCAAGGAACAAACCTTACCAGATCATGTCAAAGCTAAATTACTAGATGCCCCTCTACAAAAGGATGTATTATTTGGTGCTAATGCTGTGGAGGTTTTAAGGAAAATGGAGGAAAAGGCTAAATCAATGCAAACAGTGAAAGATTTTCTACAGGTACAACCCCCACATTTCAGTAGAAATTGGCCTTCCAAAAATTGGTCCTTTACAGCCATGGACAGACCCCAAAGAGGTAGATACAGGCGCCCGAGGGGCAGAGGGCAATCCCAAGAATCGTTTAGAGGCAGACAATAGCAAGCTCCTACACAAAGGGGTGGTGAGGATAACTTGCAACCATTCAGAAAGCAAGCCCAATGACTTTCCCCTTTGCATGCCAAGCAAGACTCAAATGGCAGTATCCTTGGGCGGAAAACTGGCATTATTTTCAAAAAATTGGCATATTGTCACAAAAGACAAATGGATCCTGGACATAATAAACAGAGGCTACCAATTCCATTTTCACACCCTTCCAAAAATGAGAGGCATGCCAAACCTGCCACACAATCAAAGGGCAGAGGCACAAAGACAAATTTCAGATCTCTTGGACATGAAAGCTATTCAGGAGGTACCTACGCACGAACAAGGTCAAGGTTTTTATTCCAGAGTATTCCTGGTACCAAGGAAGGGAAAAGATTGGAGACCTATTTTGGACTTCTCCATCCTAAACACATTTCTACTCGTACCAAAATTCAAGATGCTCACTCTACAGCAGCTTCTTCCCATGCTGGGCAAGGAGTCTTGGCTGGTAACATTGGACCTCAAGGAGGCATACCTGCATGCCCCAATCAGACAAAATTGCAGAAGATACCTCAGATTTCTTGCAGGTTCAACCCATTATCAATTCTCTGCATTGCCCTTTGGCTTATCTACTGCGCCCAGAGTATTCACGAAATGCCTGGCATCAGTAATTGCCTACTGCAGACTTCAAGGGATACAAATATACCCCTATTTGGACGACTACCTGATCCAAGCGGACAGCAAGCACATTCTTCTGAAACATCTGGCTTATGTAATAATGTTGTTGAATTCTCTGGGATACACAGTCAACAAAAGGAAATCAAGGCTAATACCCTCTCGGAAAATAATTTTCCTGGGTGCCAACTTGGACACAAACACCCAGAAGGCCTACCTCACGCCAGAGAAGCAGGGGCAACTAACTCAATACTTCAAAACACTAGCAAATTTCACCAGGCTGACTGCAAGGAAAATCCTGCAGGCTCTGGGATTCATGGCATCTTGCATCTTACTAATCCCATGTGCAAAGCTGCATATGAGGAAACTTCAATGGTACCTGAAAAACCTATGGTCTCAACACAGCCACAGCTTGGAAACAATAATACCACTAATTCCATGTCTTCAAAAGGAATTTCTGTGGTGGGCTCAAGCTTGCCAAACAAACACAGGTCTCCCATTCAACAAGCCTCAAGCAAATCAAGTCATCACAACAGACGCCTCGGACTATGCCTGGGGGGCGCACATGACAGATCGGTGCATTCAGGGCAAATGGTCCCAAAAAGAAAAGCAACTTCACATCAATCAAAAGGAGATGCTAGCAGTAATAAATGCTATTACAGCTTTCAAAGACCTTCTGCAACCAGGTCAACTATTGATAAGAATGGACAACACCACAGTAATGTGGTACATAAACAAACAGGGAAAAACCCATTCTTACCCCCTATGCAGACTGGCCATGTCACTTTGGAACATGGCCCTGGACTTACAAATCGAACTACAAGCACAGTACTTGCCAGGAAAGGAAAACACGCTGGCAGACAACCTAAGCAGAAATATGACAGATCCACACAAATGGAAGTTCCATCCTCAAGTTTTTACAGAGATAATTCAAGCATGGGGAAGACCAGACACAGATCTCTTTGCCTCCCACAAAAATCACCAATTGACAAAATTCTGCTCAAGGATTTTTCATCCAAAGGCCTGGAGAGTGGACGCTCTCTCTTTCAGTTGGACATCAATGACAGTTTATGCCTTCCCACCTCTTCCTCTGCTGCCCAAAGTTCTATTAAAAACCAGAGCAAACAGACCAAAGATGATTCTCATTGCTCCAGACTGGCCAAGACAACACTGGTATCCACTCCTGAGGAGCCTGACACATTCCCCACCATGGACCCAGCCTCTAATGCCTCTTCTGACTCAGCACAGCTTCAAAACTCTTCACAGTCAGCTAAAAACACTCAATCTAGCCGCATGGAAGATTTCTTAGCATCACAACAGACCCTACTCTCCAAGGAGGTGCAGGATGTCATTTTGGAGGCCAGAAGACCGTCTACTAGAAAAGCTTACTCAGCAAAATGGAAGCGGTTTTTGTGTCTGGAATGAGAAAAAGGGCCAGGATCCTGGAAAACTGAACTTACCTCAAATATTACAGTATCTAGCTGAGCTGCTAAGCAGTGGACTTTCATTCTCCTCCATCAAAATCCATGCCTCAGCCATTTCTGCAGAATACAACACTGATCCACCCTTATTCTCTCACCCCCTCTTAAGACAGTTCCTCAGAGAGGCTAAGAATCTAAAACCTCCAAGGAAACAACCAATACCTGCTTGGGATCTCAATTTCATTCTAGAAAAACTGACCTTGCCTCCTTTTGAGCCAGCTGCCTCAATATTTGTCCTGGAAAACAGCTTTCCTTCTGGCTATTACCTCAGCTTGTAGGGTTTCGGAACTACAAGCTCTCATGTCTGTGCAGCCTTTTTTCATCTTCCATCAGGACAGAGTTTCCTTATGAACCAACCCGTCCTTTATGCCAAAAGTGGTATCCAGGGTAGCTTTGAATCAGGCTATACACTTACCTACCTTTTATCCTAATCCTCAAAACAAAGGGGAGAGATTACTACATTTCTTGGACATCCACAGACAACTGCGTTATTATTTGGACAGAACAAAGCCTTTCAGAAAATCAGAACAGCTCTTTGTGTCCTATGCTATAGGGGCTCAAGGAAAGCCAATTTTCAAACAGACATTCTCAAAATGGATAGCCCACTGCATACGCTTTTGCTATTCTTTTCATGGCAAAACTGTACCTACAGGCATCAGACCTCACTCCACAAGGGCCACGGCTACCTCTGCAGGTTTTCTCAGAGGAGTTCCTACCAAAGATGTTTTGGAAGCAGCCACTTGGAGTTCTGTGCATACCTTCTCCAAACACTACCAACTTCCACTATACTCCTAATCTAGAGCGGGCTTTGCCACTGCAGTATTGCAGGGCATTCTGGCTCCTCCAAATTCCACCTAGTGCCTACCACCCCTTTCCTAGCTTTGGGATTCTACCCATCTGTTATGACTGCAGCTTGTATGCACATTGAATATAGTACAGTTTTGTACCTACCATAAATGTAGATGTTCGAGTGCTAATACAGCTGCAATCCAGGTTTTCCTCCCTCCTTCCCCTCTTGGGACAGGCCTAGTGGCTAACATCTCCTCATGCAACCTGATTGGGGTATTTATTCTTGATGTATTTGCTTGCACTACTGTATTTTGATTATATGGCATTGCTTTTTTCCACAAATTTATGTATTGCCTTCATTCTGGGGGCACCTGACATCTGGGGCAAGAAAAACTGAAGAAAATGGTGTCGGCTGGTTCTTTTATACCCCTGTTGCACTGACGTCAGGGAAGAAGCGACGACAACCGACGCCAGATCTAGACTTTGGAATTCGGCCGACCGAGGACCCGCCTGACGGCACGAGAACCCATCTGTTATGACTGCAGCTGTATTAGCACTCGAACATCTACATTTATGGTAGGTACAAAACTGTACTTTTGCAGTCATCTGCAAACTTTGTCAGCCATAATCACCCCGTGTTAGCCTGAACCTCAGAGAAGTATATACCGAACAAGAGAGGTCCCAGAACTGAGCCCTGTGGGACGCCACTTGTAACTGGTTTGGATTCGGACATGGCACCTGCGATTTTGACCATGTGGGGATGTTCATCGTGCATACAGCTGCAGTCATAACAGATGGGTTCTCTGCCGTCAGGCGGGTCCTCGGTCGGCCGAATTCCAAAGTCTAGGTCCGGCGTCGGTTGTCGTCGCTTCTTCCCTGACGTCAGTGCGACAGGGGTATAAATGAACCAGCCAACGCCATTTTCTAAAGTCTTTCTTGCCGCGCGGTGCCCGAAGCAGAAGCAGTTCGCAAGTGCCGGTTGGCCAGCTCCTGAGATTACGAATATCTGCAACCAAAGTCTTCTTTAAAGCTAAGTACCCCGTTGGGGAAACTTTTCTTGCCACAGACCGATGTCAGACAGTTAGTAATTGCATTTCATGTGGGAAGCAAATACCGCATAAGGATTTTCATTCCCTCTGCATTCCTTGCTTAGGCCCAGACCACGACGTCTCGGCCTGTTGTTTTTGTGCTACATTCAACAAACGCACCATTAAGCGTCGGGCGGAGTTCGCCCAGCACTTTTTTGGCAAAAAATTTAACTACATAATGTCGTCGGATACTCCGACTCCAGTTTTGGCTAAAAAACGCAAAGATAAGGACCGACACACGAGGTCCGCGGCCCCTACCGACACCACGCCAAAGCCGACTACAGGTGGTCCGGTTCTCAGCGAGGCGCCTACGCAGCCCCTGACTACCGACGACACTTCATTGGCGGTGTCGTCTGTACCCGATGTCGCAGGCTCTTCGGCCCACACCCCGACTACAGATACCGAAGCCACTCTTGGCGGTGAAACTCAGAGTTTAGACAGGTCTGCCTCCTCTCAAGATGTCTTCAGGCCTTCCTCTTTTTCCATCAAGGTTTTCACTAAGTCTAAGACAGCCATGCATTCTAAAAAACAAACCCCACAGGGCCCTTCTCAAGGCCCCATGCCTAAAAAGCAGATGCTCAAAATGGCTGAGGACTTGATTACTCTTATCAGGGGTTCCCAACCCCCCCCCCCTGGAAAAAAGGCCCACAGTGAAGGAAGAATCCCCCTCCTTGGACCAGGCCTCCATTATTTCAGAACATTCTGATGACCAGGAACTTTCATGCTCCCCTTTTGAAGATTCTGATGCAGAGGAGTCCATTCCTTCTGTCTCCCCCCCCCTGAGGATTACTCTTTTGGGGAAACCTTGCATACCTTGAGGGAACACTTCCATTGGGAAGGCCAAGAGTACTCGGACTCCAAGAAAAGGCTTAAGGATTTTCTCTTGCTCCCTCAGCACAGGCCTCTGGCTATACCTCCTGTCTTAGATATCCTTGATGATGTGTATTAGGAGTCCTGCCTCAACCCAGATTCTTTGCCTCCAGCTCCAGTCAAGCCTGACAGGTATTACCGGGTTCCTGACTCACACCAATTCCTATACAAAATCCATGCGGCTGACCCAGAAACTATCTCACAGGGCCCCAAGGGAATTAAGGACTCCACTGCTAAAAATCCATTACCTTCAGAGAGGGATTCCAGAGCTTTAGGAAGGTGGGGGAAAAAGGTATATACCTCGGCCACCTTATCCATGAGAGCATTAAACTGCCAGTTCCATATGTTAAAGTACCAACAGTTTCTGTTATCACATTTGAGAAGCAAAATGTCAAAACCTGAACAACCAGACTTGAAGGAGTTGCAGGATTTGATACATAGTGCAGAGCAAGTAGGTAAACATACCTTGCAATGTGGTTTTGATGCTTTAGAAGCCTCATGTAGAGCTTCTGTTACAGGATCAGTCATACGTAGACATGCTTGGCTTAAAGAGCAAACTTTACCAGCTCATGTCAAAGCTAAATTACTGGATGCACCTCTGCAAAAAGAATTATTGTTTGTTGTTAAAGCTGAGGAGGTATTAAAGAAAATGGAGGAAAAGGCAAAATCAGTGCAAACAGTGAAAGATTTCCTACAGGTGCAACCTCCACGTTTCAGTAGAAATTGGCCTTCAAAAATTGGTCCTTTCCAGCCACGGACAGACCCCAAAGAGGTAGATACAGGCGCGCGAGGGGTAGAGGGCAATCTCAAGGATCGTTTAGAGGCAGACAATGGCAAGCACCTACCCAAAGAGGTAGTGAGGATAGTTCACAGCCATTCAGAAAGCAGAACCAATGACTTTCCCCTTTGCATGCCAAGCAAGGCTCAAATGGCAGCACCTTTAGGTGGGAAACTGGCACTATTTTCAAAAAATTGGCATATTGTCACAAAAGACAAATGAATCCTGGACATTATAGACAGAGGCTACAGATTCCATTTTCACACCCTTCCAAAAATGAGAGGCATGCCAAACCTGCCACACAATCAAAGGGCAAAGGCACAAAAACAAATTTCAGATCTCATGGACATGAAAGCTTTTCAAGAGGTACCTGCACAAGAACAGGGTCAAGTTTTTATTCCAGACTATTCCTGGTACCAAGGAAGGGCAAAGACTGGAGACCTATTTTGGACCTATCCATCCTAAACACTTTTTTTTACTCGTGCCAAAATTCAAGATGCTCACATTACAGCAGCTTCTTCCCATGCTGGGCAAGGAGTCGTGGCTGGTAACATTGGACCTCAAGGAGGCATACCTGCATGTCCCAATCAGACAAGTTTGCAGAAGATACCTCAGATTTCTTGCAGGTTCAAAACATTATCAATTCTCTGCATTGCCCTTTGGCTTATCTACTGCGCCCAGAGTGTTCACAAAATGCCTGGCATCAGTAATTGCCTACTGCAGACTGCAAGGGATACAAATATGCCCATATCTGGATGATTGCCTGATCCAAGCGGACAGCAAGCACATACTTCTGAAACATATGGCTTTTGTAATAAAGTTGTTGAATTCCCTGGGATACACAGTCAACAAAAAGAAATCAAGGCTACTACCATCTCAAACAATAATTTTCCTGGGTGCCAACTTGGATACAAACACCCAGATGGCCTACCTCACGCCAGAGAAGCAAGGGCAACTAACTCAATACTTCAGAAAAATGGCAACTTTCACCAGGCTGACTGCAAGGAAAATCCTGCAGGCTCTGGGATTCATGGCATCTTGCATCCTACTAATCCCATGTGCAAAGCTGCATATGAGGAAACTTCAATGGTACCTGAAAAACCTATGGTCTCAGCACAGCCACAGCTTGGAAACAATAATACCACTAATTCCATGTCTTCAAAAGGAACTTGTGGTGGGCTCAAGCATGCCAAAGAAACACAGGTCTCCCATTCAGCAAGTCTCAAGCAAGTCAAATCATCACAACAGACGTCTCGGATTACGCCTGGGGGGCGCACATGACAAATCGGTGCATTCGGGGCAGATGGTCCCAAAAGGAAAAGCACCTACACATCAATGAAAAGGAAATGCTAGCAGTAATAAATGCTATTATAGCTTTCAAAGACCTGCTGCTTCCAGGCCAGCTATTGATAAGGACAGACAACACCACAGTAATGTGGTACATAAACAGGGAGGAACCCATTCATACCCCCTATGCAGGCTTGCCATGTCTCTTTGGAACATGGCTCTAGAATTGCAAATCGAGCTTCAAGCGCAGTTCCTGCCAGGCAAGGAAAACATGCTGGCAGACAACCTAAGCAGAAATATGACAGATCCACACGAATGGAAGTTGCATCCTCAAGTTTTTTCAAAGATAATTCAAGCATGGGGAAGGCCAGACATAGATCTCTTTGCCTCACACAGAAATCACCAATTGGCAAAATTCTGCTCAAGGACCTTTCATCCACAGGCCTGGAAAGTGGACGCACTCTCTTTCAGTTGGACAACAATGACAGTTTATGCCTTTCCACCTCTTCCTCTGCTGCCCAAAGTTCTATTAAAAACCAGAGCAGACAGACCACAGATGATTCTCATCGCTCCAGACTGGCCAAGGCAACACTGGTACCCACTCCTGAGGAGCCTGACACATTCCTCAGCATGGATCCTGCCTCTAATGCCTCTTCTACTGACTCAGCATAACTTCAAAACTCTTCACAGTCAGCTGAAAACACTCAATCTAGCCGCATGGAAGATTCCTTAAAATCACAACAGAGCCTACTCTCCAAGGAGGTACAGGATGTCATTTTGGAGGCCAGACCACCTACTAGAAAAGCCTACTCCGCCAAATGGAAACGGTTTTGTGCTTGGAATGAGAAAAAGGGCCAGAACCCTGGAGTACTGAATTTACCTCAAATATTACAGTGCCTAGCTGAGATGCTAAGCAGTGGACTTTCATTCTTTTCCATCAAAATCCATGCCTCAGCCATTTCTTCAGAATGCAACACTGATCCTCCTTTATTCTCTCACCCCCTCTTAAGACAGTTCCTCAGACGGGCTAAGAATATTAACCCCCCAAGGAAACAACCAGTGCCTGCTTGGGATCTCAATTTCATTCTAGAGAAACTGACTTTGCCTCCTTTCGAGCCAGCTGCCTCATCAGAACTACAATATTTGTCCTGGAAAACAGCCTTCCTGCTGGCTATCACCTCAGCTCGCAGGGTTTCTGAACTACAAGCCCTCATGGCTGTGCAACCTTTCATCATTTTCCATCAGGACAGAGTTTCCTTACAAACCAACCCTTCCTTTATGCCAAAGGTAGTATCCAGGGTAGCCTTGAATCAGGCTATCCACTTACCTACCTTTTACCCCAATCCTCAAAACAAAGGGGAGAGGCTACTACATTCTTTGGACATTCACAGGCAACTACGTTATTATTTGGACAGAACAAAGTCTTTCAGAAAATCAGACCAACTCTTTGTGTCCTATGCTACAGAGGCTCAAGGGAAGACTATTTCCAAACAGACAGTCTCAAAATGGATAGCCCACTGCATAGGCTTTTGTTACTCTCTTCATGGTAAAACTGTTCCTACAGACATAAGGTCTCACTCCACTAGGGCCACAGCTACCTCTGCAGCTTTCCTCAGGGGGGTTCCTACCAAAGATATTTTGGAAGCTGCCACTTGGAGTTCTGTGCATACTTTCTCCAAGCACTATCACCTGCCTTTATACTCCAAATCTAGAGCAGGTTTTGCCACTGCAGTTTTGCAGGGCATCCTGGCTCCTCCTAGTTCCACCTAGTGCCTACCACCCTTATTTTAGCTTTGGGATTCTACCCATCTGTTATGACTGCAGCTGTATGCACGATGAACATAGTACAGTTTTGTACCTACCATAAATGTAGATGTTTGAGTGCCAATACAGCTGCAGTCCAAGTTTCCCTCCCTCCTTCCCCTCTGGAACAGGCCTAATGGCTAACACCTCCTCATACAACCTGATTGGGGTATTCTTTTATGGTGTATTTGCTTGCAACTACTGTTTTTTGATTATACTGCATTGCATTATTGCATAAATTTATGTATTGCCTTCCTTCTGGGGGCACCTGACATCTGGGGCAAGAAAAACCGAAGAAAATGGCGTCGGCTGGTTCTTTTATACCCCTGTCACACTGACGTTAGGGAAGAAGCGACTACAACCGACGCCAGACCTAGACTTTGGAATTCGGCCGACCGAGGACCCGCCTGACGGCAGAGAACCCATCTGTTATGACTGCAGCTGTATTAGCACTCTAACATCTACATTTATGGTAGGTACAAAACTGTACTTTCCCTTTGCCTCTGTGCAGCAGAGCCACTGAAGTGATCCTCGGGATAAACTTTGTTTCCCATCCACTCGTCAAGGTTTCTCTTGAAGAGTGTTAGTGAGGAGCTCTGCCTAATGTAGATGGGAATCTTGTTCCAGAGCATGGGAAGTCTCTGGGACAGGAAGCTATCCCTCCAGCACGTCCTATTTATTGTTGTGGTGAGGTTTAGATCCATAGAGCGTGTGGCTTGAGGGGACATGGTTTTCTTTAGGTGGAGCATGTCCATCAGTTCTGGGTTGGACATGGCCTTGTGTGTCAGGCAGAGATTACCTCTGAGTAGGCAGTATGCAACCGCGTACAGCTGAAGTTTCTTCAGTCGAGCTGCATAGGGCATTTGTTTGAGGCCAGTGAGTGATACTCTTGGTGAGGTACTTCTGTGGTCTTTCCAGCTGTTGCAGGTGTTTTGTAAGGTACATCCCAAATAGGGCGTTGTACTCTATGATTGGTCCAGATTGTGTTTTTATATGGATGCAAACCCTTTAGTGGTTAGGTGGGCCACATAGAAGGATTTTCTAACCACTTTGGCAATGTGATTATCAAAGGAGAGATTACTATCTACTTGGGTTCCCAGATCCCTTATTTCGTCTTCTGTATTAAGGGGGCTACCACCCATGTTGTAATTTGTGAGTACTTTGATGTCCTTCAAGAATGCAACTGCAGTCATAACATATGGGTTGTCCTGCCTCAGGCAGCCCTCGGTCGGCCGGATTCCAAAGTCTGGGTCCGGCGTCGGCTGATGTCGCCTCCTCTCCGACGTCGGAACGGCTGGAGTATAAAGGCATCGGCCGACGCCATCTTCTTCAGTCTTTCTTGCCGCGCTGTGCCCGAAGCAGAAGCAGTTTGCAAGTGCCAGTCGGTCAGCTCCTGTGTTTTCAGTACCGAAGTCATCTAAAAGCTAAGTACCCCGTTGGGGAACATTTTTTCTTGCCTCAGCCGATGTCAGAACAAATTGAGAAAGTTAATAATTGTTTGTCTTGTGGTAAACAAATACCTCATAAGGACTTCCATTCTTATTGCCTCCCTTGCCTGGGCCCAGACCACGACGTCTCGGCCTGTGTTGCCTGTGCTTGCTTTAATAAGCGCACTCTCAGGCGCCGGGCAGAATTTGCCAAAGACTTTTTCGGCAAATCTTTCGCTTATATCATGCCGTCGGAACAACCGACAACTCAATCTACCAAAAAACGAAAGGACCGGGACCGACATCCTCGGCCCGCGTCCTCCACCGATACTCCTCCTAAACCCTCCGCGAGTGCTTCGGTCCCTTCAGAAGTGGTAATTCTACCGCTCCAGGCCGACGACACAGCATTAACACGTCCTTCGGTCGAGTCTACTCGGATCTACCCAACACCATTCCTGTGGACAAGGTTACTCCTGCACGTGGGGCAGCTAGGCCTCCTGTATCCATGTCCATCAAGGTTTTTGCACGTGCTAAGGCCGCCAGCCAGGCCAAGACCCATCCTAAACCTACTGCCCAGGCCCCTTCTTCTGATAAACAGATCATGTCTCTTGCTGCAGATCTTATTTCTCTTATCAAGGGGTCTCACCCTCATCCAGACAGAGGTTCTCAGCCACCTGCAGAGAAAAGGCCCAGACCTGAGCAGGCAGACAACCTCTCTTCAGATGAAGCCTCTGGGGATTCTGAGCATTCAGATACCCAAGAAGAATCCTTCCAGGCCTATGAGGACTCTGATGCTGAGGAATCAATTCCCTCTGCCTCTCCTCCAGAGGATTTTTCCTTCGGTGAAGTCCTACACTCTGAGGGAGCATTTTAAATGGCAGGGTCAGGAATTCTCTGATTCCAGGAAAAGACTACGTACCTTCCTCAAGCTACCCCAGCACAGACCTTTGGCTATCCCTCCAGTTATGGATGTCCTGGATGATGTTTTCTCCGACTCCGTTGCTAACCCTGATTCTCTCCTTCCTGCTCCTGTCAAGCCAGACAGATATTATAGGGTCCCTGACACCCACAAACATCTCTTTAAGGCCCATTCTGTGGATTTAGAAACTATTTCACAGGGCCACAAGGGAGTGGCTACTTCCACAGCCAAGAATCCACTGCCAGCGGATAGGGAAGCTAGGTCCCTGGAGAGATGGGGTAAAAAAGTTTATACCTCTACCACCCTGGCCATGAGGTCACTTAACTGCCTTTTTCATATGTTTCAGTACCAGGATTTTTTACTGGATGATTTACAAAAAAAGCTAGCCTCTCCTGAGCCTATTGATAGAAAGGTATTGCAGGATCTAGTACATAACACTCAGCAGGTTAGCAATCATTTTCTTCAGTGTGGTTATGATGCATTGGAGGCTTCATGTAGGGCAGCTATGACTGGGGCTGTTATACGTAGACATGCTTGGTTAAAAGAACAGCCACTGCCAGACCATGTTAAAGTAAAGCTACTTGATGCACCTCTGGAAAAACAGAAGCTTTTTGGTGCTAATGCACAAGATGTGTTGAAGTCCATTGAGGAAAAAGCTAAATCAGTACAGACAGTCAAAGATTTCCTCCAGGTTCAGCCTCCCAGATTCAGCAGGAATTGGCGTTCAAAGAATTGGTCCTTTCCAGAAACTGACAAGTTTCAAAGGGGAAAAAACAGGCGTGCCCGAGGTAGAGGGCAATACCAAGGCTCCTACAAAGGCCGCCAATGGCAACCACCAAATCAAAGAAGTGGCGCAGGCAGTCCAGCTGCACCACAAGGACAACCACAATGACTTGACTTTCATACCGCCTACAAAGGTTTAAAGAGAAGCACCTTTGGGCGGAAAATTATCCTTATTCTCAAAAAACTGGCATATCTTAACCAAGGACAAATGGATTCTGGATTTAATAGACAAAGGTTACAGATTCCACTTCCATACTTTACCAATAAGACAAGGCATGCCAAACCTGCCACTTCATCAAAGGGCAGAGGCACTCATTCAAGTTTCAAAGCTGTTAAATATAAAAGCAATAGAAAAGGTCCCTCCACAGGAACAAGGCCAGGGATTTTATTCAAGACTGTTCCTTGTTCCAAGAAAGGAAAACAAATGGAGGCCTATACTGGACTTGTCTACTCTAAATACTTACCTCATTGTGCCAAAGTTCAAAATGCTGAAGTTGCAGCAACTCCTTCCCATGCTGGGCAAGGGGTCTTGGCTGGTCACTCTGGACCTCAAGGAGGCATACCTGCATGTCCCAGTCAGACAAAGCTGCAGAAGATACCTCAGATTTCTTGCTGGGACAGAGCATTATCAATTCTCAGCATTGCCGTTTGGCTTATCTACTGCGCCCAGAGTGTTCACGAAATGTCTGGCATCAGTAGTGGCACACTGCAGACTTCAGGGGATTCAAATATATCCCTTCCTGGACGACTGCCTCATACAAGCAGACAACAAACAAACCTTGATAGCAAACTTGGACTATGTCATTCAATTACTACAGGCCTTGGGATACACAGTCAACATTCAGAAATCGAGACTTCTGCCATCCCAACAGATTACTTTCCTAGGAGCCAAACTGTACACAAACACACAGATGGCTTATCTCACAGAGGAAAAACAACAACAGTTACCAGAGTACTTCAAAGGCCTAGCAAAGCTCTCCCAGCTGACTGCAAGGAAATTCCTGCAGGCCCTGGGGTTCATGGCATCTTGCCTTCTTCTGATACCTTTGGCAAGACTTCATATGAGAAAGCTGCAGTGGTACTTAAAAAGCTTGTGGTCCCAACACAGCCAAAGCCTAGAGGACGTAATCCCACTCATTCTATATCTACAAAGAGAATTTTTGTGGTGGGCTCAAACAAGTCAGTTAAACAAAGGCATGTCTTTCAACAAACCTCAAGCAGGTCAAATGATTACAACAGATGCCTCAGACCAGGGATGGGGGGCACACATGGAGGGCAGATGCATTCAAGGTCAATGGACACCAAGGGAAAGGCATCTGCATATAAACCAACAAGAGATGTTGGCAGTGATGCATGCAATCGAGTCTTTCGAAAAATCACTTCAACAAGGACATTTGCTAACAAGGACAGACAACACCACTGTTATGTGGTATATAAACAAGCAGGGAGGCACTCATTCTTATCCCCTCTGCAGACTAACAATGATTCTTTGGGAAAAATCCCCAAGTCTGAAGATACATCTGCAATCCCAGTTTGTGCCAGGCAAGGACAATGTACTGGCGGACAAGCTGAGCAGAAATTTCTTGAATCCACACGAATGGATGCTGCATCCTCACATTTTCTCACAAATAACAAGGACATGGGGAAGACCGGACATAGATCTCTTTGCTTCTCACATGAATCATCACCTGGAAAAGTTCTGTACAAGGACCCACCATCCTCTAGCCTGGAAAACGGATGCTCTCTCCTTCAGCTGGAATTCCCTAACAATTTATGCATTCCCTCCTCTGCCACTGAAGATCAAAGCAGAACAACCAACAGGCATTTTGATAGCTCCAGACTGGCCAAGGCAGCATTGGTACCCATTGCTGTTGGGCATCACTCGGACCAAACCGTGGCCTCTCCCCCTATGGCCTCTGCTTCTAACACAACACAATTACAGGACTGTTCATCAAAACCTGAAAACATTGCATCTGACAGCCTGGAGGTTACCATAACTCCTGCCGATATCTCTCTTTCCAAAAAAGTTCAAGAGATCTTACTGGAAGCACAAAGACCTTCCACCAGAAAAACCTATTCAGCCAAGTGGAAGAGATTCATCATCTGGAATGCTAACAGGGGTCAGGATACAACAGTATTGAGTATACCTCAGATATTGGAATACTTGGCAGAAATATTTCATACTGGTCTCATATTCTTCCATAAAGATTCATGCCTCTGCAATCTCAGCAAAATACAATTGTGATCCACTTGTGTTTTCGCATCCTTTGCTAAGACAGTTCCTAAGAGGGATAAAGAATATCAAACCTCCCAGGAAACCGCCAGTACCTGCATGGGACCTCAATTTCGTCTTGGAAAAATTAACTCCTCCTCCCTTTGAACCAGCAGCAACTTCAGAAATGCAATTTCTCTCATGGAAAACGGTTTTCCTATTGGCAATCACATCAGCAAGAAGAGTCTCGGAGATACAGGCACTCAGGGCAGTACCTCCTTTTCTCATTTTTCATCAGGACAGAGTCTCTCTAAGAACCAATCCTTCATTCATGCCAAAAGTAATTTCCAGGGTGTCTCTAAATCAAGCCATTCACCTGCCTACTTTCTTCCCCAATCCTCAAAACAGGGGGGAAGCACTGCTGCATACTTTGGACATACACAGACAACTACGCTACTACTTGGACAGAACTAAGGCCACCAGAAAGTCTGACCAACTGCTTGTAGCCTATGCTGCTGGAGTACAAGGAAAAGCAATCTCCAAACAAACAATTTCCAAATGGATTGGACACTGCATCAGATTCTGCTATTCTTTTCATGGAAAAAGTGTGCCAGCCAATATTAGGCCACACTCCCCCAGAGCTATAGCCACATCCACAGCTTTCCTACGAGGAGTGGCTACAAAGGACATTCTAGAGGCTGCTACATGGAGCTCCGTGCATACATTTACCAAGCACTACAACCTGCCTTTATACTCCAGATCCCGAGCAGGCTTTGCTTCGGCAGTCCTGCAGGGCATTTTAGCTACACCATCACTTTCTTAGTTCCAACCACCCCCAGCTTGGCTATGGTATTCAACCCATATGTTATGACTGCATTTGCATTCTTGAAGGACATAGTACAGTTTTGTACCTACCATAAATGTAGATGTCCGATAGATATTCAACTGCAGTTGGATTTTCCCACCCTCCTACCCCTCTGCAACCTGCTTTTTGGGTCCACTCCCCTATTCCTATTAGCTGGGGGTATCTCCTATGGTGTATCTGTTTATTACTGTTGTGCATGTCTGGAATTGTTTGTCCATTCACCAAATTTAGCCTTCCTAGGAGGGCACTTGGCATCTGGGGCAAGAAACACTGAAGAAGATGGCGTCGGCCGATGCCTTTATACTCCAGCCGTTCTGACGTCGGAGAGGAGGCGACACCAGCCGACGCCGGACCCAGACTTTGGAATCCGGCCGACCGAGGGCTCCCTGAGGCAGGACAACCCATATGTTATGATTGCAGTTGCACATCTATCGGACATCTACATTTATGGTAGGTACAAAACTGTACTTTTTTTTCCAAAGGGGATGACTGTGCACTTTTTGACATTTAGCTTAAGGCCATGGTTTGGACACCAGGTATCTGTCTCAGTGAGACACTTTTGGAGTATGTCTGTGTCAGCCTGTGAGTCAGTTGTAGCCCCTAATTTGCAGTAGTCTGCGAAGTTGGTCAGCCATAATGAGAGGGGGTGAAGTTTGCACTGAACCTGTCTGACAGGATGTTTGCGATATCTGTCGGTTCAGTGTATTTTGTGCCGTTCTGCACTAACTCCAAGCAGATCTGGGAATTGCCACGTAGATTATTGACCTAGCTAAAGAATGCCTTGTTGGTTATCTTTGGAGTCCTTGGCAATTTTTCTTTGGATGATTTTGAGGGATCATAGTTTCTTGCTAATACTGATCAGGGATGTCTTCCCCTCTTGGAATTTTACTCTTTTCTGTACTAGTTTCCTCCTTCTATTGTATAGCTTGTTTATGGCAGGGGTCCACCAGACTGGTTTCCTTTTCTTGAAAGAGTGAGTCTTGGTTTTGCTTGGGATAGCACGTTCCATGCATTCTTGTAGGTGCCCATAGAGTGCATTAGTAAATGATTTTGCAGCATGGGCAGCGTTATCCTTTAGCATGGGGGATTTTAAACTTTCCACCTCTGTTTTAAGTAATGTGAAGTTTGCTTGTGAAAAGTTTTTCACAGTGGTTTCTTTGACCGGGGGGGGGGGGGCAGAATGTGGATATCCAGAGTGATCAGTTTATGGTCAGTTCTAACCAGCGAGGGATTGACCTTCGGTGTGGAACAGCGGTCACTCATGTTGGTGATGAGCAGGCCCAGTATGTTGTCACCTCTGCTGGGGGTGTTGACCAGTTGATCCAGGGCATTTGAGTTTATAAATTCTAGGAAATGTTGGGCAAGGGAGTTAGTACTTCAGTAGTTCTCCCAGTTTGTTTGGTTAATTGAAATCACCCAATGTCAGGATGTTTGGTAGGACCTTTGTTTCCAGAAATGCGGAATATGGTTCCTGGGACATGGTGGGTGATCTGTAGTGAGCTACAATTTGAAATGCAGTTCTGCCCATTGTTAGTTGCACGTGGATGATCTCTGAAGTATTGTGCTGTGCCACTAACCTGGAGATGTGGGTATCCTTGATTAATATGGGTACGCCCCTGTGTTTTGTGTTTCGGTCCAGGTTTTGTGGCCAAAATGTATGGTATTAGTTGTAGCGTGGTAATGCTGGGGTGCTCTCTGGAGCCTTAAACCTGGTTTCTTTTACTGCACAAATATCGATTTTTCTCCATACTGAGGAGTGCTTCGAGTGTATGCATTTTGAGGTTTAGACTTCTGGCACTGAGTAGCATTACCCACAGTTTTTTGATGTTCATCGTGTTTCACTGTTGCAGTCATTACAATTGGGTTATCCTGCTGGCAGGCTACCTGCAGTCGGCCTGAGTTCCAAAGTCTTGGTCCTGCGTCGGTTGCTGTCGCCTCTTCCCTGATGTCAGTGCGCCAGAGGTATAAAAGATGCAGCTGACGCCATTTTCTTCAGTCCTTGTCGTGCGGCTCCCGAAGCAAAAGCAGTTTGCAAGTGCCGATTGGCCAATTCCTGAGATTTTCAAATTCGAATTTCAGATCCGAAGTCTTCATTAAAGCTAAGCACCCCATTGGGGAAACTTTTTTCTTGCTCCAGACCTATGTCAGAAAAAGTTAATAATTGCATTCCTTGTGGGAAGCAAGTATCTCATAAGGATTTTCATTCTTACTGTATTCCTTGCCTATACTCTGACCACGACGTTGCTAGTTGTCTGTTTTGTGCTAGATTTAACCAATGCACCATTAAGCGTCGGTACGATTTTGCGTTTCATTACTTTGGCAGAAGATTTAATTATATAATGCCGTCGGGACAGCCGACTACCGGAGTTTATAAAAAGCGCAGAGAAAAAGAAAAGGACAGGCATCCGAGGTCCAAGACCGATGAGGAGGCTTCTGCTAGGCCTATCGCCGGTTCTCAGTGAGGCGCTTTCGCAGCCCCTGACATTTGCAACCTCAGAGCCACAGGCCGCTTCAGACTCCCACATGGAGCTGAGTAGGCCACTGGAAACTCAAGATATTGGACACTCTGAAACTGTTCCCTCAGATGGGTCCAGAGCCGCTGAGCAGGCATCTGCTTCTGAGGGTGTTTTCAGGCCTACACAGTTATATGTGAAACCAACTTCAGCTTCAAAGGCAAAGACTAAAGCACCTCTAAAGACAAAGAAACAAGTGCAGCATTCTCCTGGACAGGCCTCCATGCCTAAAAAAGAGATACTTAAAAATGGCCGAAGACCTAATTACTTTGATCAGGGGTTCCCATCCCCCTCCTGATAAGAGGCCTAGGCAAGAGATAGAATATGAATCTTTAGATCAGGTTTCCATTTCCTCTGATTCCTCTTCTGAACAGGAATATTCTCTTCCTCTCTATGAGGATTCTGATGCTGAAGAATCTATCCCTTCAGCCTCTCCTCCTGAGGATTATTCTTTTGGGGAGACCCTTCTTAATGTGAGGGAGCATTTCCACCGGGAGAGCCAAGATTACTCAGAATCCAAGAAAAGGCTCAGAGACTTCCTTTTCTTACCTCAGCACAGGCCCCTTGCTATTCCTCCTGTTTTAGACATTGTAGATGATGTATTTTCAGAGTCCGGTCTGTCTCCTGACTCTTTACCACCAGCTCCTGTTAAGCCAGACAGATACTACAGGGTTCCTGATTCACACAAATATCTTTACATAAACCTTGCTGCTGACCCAGAAACTATTTCTCGGGGTCCCAAGGGGATCAAGGCTTCCACTGCAAAAAACCCTATCACCTCTGATAGGGATTCAAGGGCCCTGGACAGATGGGGGAAAAAGATTTATACTTCTACTACCTTGGCTATAAGAGCTTTAAATTGTCAGTTTCGTATGCTTAAATAGGTTTACTATCAGAATTGCGAACATCACTCGGTCGAACGTTGTATAGTCGAAAGCATAAGGTCGGAAACACAAATGTCGAAGGCAGTATATTCAGTCGAGGAACGGTTTTACCATGGGTCGAGGTAGGGAGGATGTTTGTTGTAGGGTATTATACTGTACACCTACCTCGACTGATTATACTGCCTTCGACATTTGTGTTTCCGACCTTATGCGTTCGTCCGAGTGACGTTCGCAATTCTGATAGTAAACCGCTTAAATATCAACAATATCTTATGTCACTGCTTAAACAGAAAATGTTGGCAAATTCAGAATGTGCTGAAAACAAAAAAATGTGGGATTTATTGCATGCAGCTGAACAACTGGGAAAGCATACTTTGCAATGTGGTTTTGATTCTCTAAAGGCTTCCTGCAGGGCCGCAGTTACAGGTTCTGTCATTAGGAGGCATGCTTGGTTAAAAGAACAGCATCTGCCCGATCATGTTAAAGCAAAACTATTAGATGCTCCATTACAGCATGATACCTTGTTTGGAGGTAAAGCAGAAGAGGTGTTGAAGAGAATGGAGGACAAAGCTAAATCTATGCAAACGGTGAAGGATTTCTTACAGGTACAGCCTCCCAGATTTAGCAGGAACTGGCCTACAAAGAATTGGTCATTTCCAGTGTCAGACAGGCCACAAAGAGGCAGATACAGACACCCCAGAGGCAGATCACAGCCCCAAGACTCATACAGGCCTAAACAATGGGGTGCTTCGACCTGCAAAAGTGGAGAGGAAAAATCACAGCCATACAGGAAACAGCCTCAATGACTTATCCCTGCCAGCACCAAGCACTCATCTTCTGGCAGCTCCTTTAGGGGGAAAACTAGCACTTTTTTCACAAAAATGGCACATGGTCACCCAGGATAAATGGGTCTTAAATATCATATCTCAAGGTTACAGGTTCCACTTTTACACCCTGCCAAGACCAAACTAAATGCCAGACCTGCCATGCAATCAATGGGCAGAGGCACAAAAACAAGTTTCATTTCTCATGGACATGAGAGCCATTCAGCAAGTACCAGAGCAAGAGCAGGGACAAGGATTTTACTCAAGGCTATTCTTGGTACCCAGAAAGGACAAAACCTGGAGACCAATACTGGACCTGTCTATCCTAAACACATTCCTGGATATTCCAAAATTCAAAATGTTAACTTTTCAGCAACTTCTGCCCATGCTGGGCAAGAAGGCTTGGCTCGTGACTTTTGACCTAAATGGAGGCATACCTGCATGTCCCAATCAGACAATCATGCAGAAGATACCTCAGATATATAGCTGACTCAATGCATTACCAATTCTCTGCACTGCCCTTTGGCTTATCTGCTGTGCCCAGGGTCTTCACAAAATGCCTGGCAACAGTAATTGCATTGTGCAGACCAAGAGGAATACAAATCTATCCTTACTTGGACTACCACCTTATTCAAGTAGAGAACAAGGACATTATACTACAGCATTTGGCATTTGTAAAAAGATTACTAACAGGTCTAGGGTACACAGTAAACAAAAAGAAATCAAAACTCGTACCCTCTCTAGAGAATAATATTCCTGGGTGCAAGCTTAAATACAACTGCCCAGATGGCTTATCTCACGCCAGACAAATAAAGACAACTGACTACTTATTTCAAAATGTTGGCAACAAAAGACCCAGTTATCTGCAAGAAAAATTCTGCAGGCTTTGGGCTTCATGGTATTCTGCATTCTGTTAATTCCATATGCAAGACTGCATTTGAGGAAACTTCAATGGTATCTTAAAAGTGTTTGGACTCAACATTGCCACAGCCTGGAAACAATATTTACCCTCATTCCCTGCCTGCAACAGGAGTTTTGATGGTGGTCAAAGGCCTGTCACCACAACATGGGACAGCCATTGACCTTACCCACAGCCAGGCAGACATTAACAGATGCATCAGATTATGGGGAGCCCATATGGCAGGAGGATGTATTCAGGGCACATGGTCCGCAAGTCAAATGCATCTACATATCAATCAAAAAGAGATGCTAGCCGTTCTAAATGCCCTGACAGCTTTCAAGAACCTACTTCATCCAGGACAACTACTGATAAAGACGGACAATACTACAGTCATGTGGTACATAAACAAGCAGGGAGGCACACATTCCTCCCCCCTCTGCAGACTAGCCATGAACTTGCGGAACACAGCATTGACTTACCAAGTACATCTGCAAGCACAATTCCTGCCAGGAAAGATAAATACTCTGGCAGACGAACTAAGCAGAAAGCTAATGGATCCCCACAAGTGGAAATTGGATCCACAAGTCTTCAGCATGATAACAAGGAACTGGGGATGCCCAGACATAGACTTTTTTGCCTCCCCTCACAACTGCCAACTTCAGAGATTCTGCACAAGGACTTATCATGAGCAAGCATGGAAAGTGGTGCTCTGTCTTTCAGCTGGAAAAACCTAACCGTATATGCCTTTCCTCCATTGCCTCTCCTCCCCAAGGTACTCCTAAAGGTCAGACAAGAGAAGCCAAAAATGATACTGATTGCTCCAAACTGGCCACGCCAGGACTGGTACCCAGCCCTAAAGAGCTTGTCTCAATGCCCAGCTTGGACATTATCTCAGATTCCTCACTTATTGACCCAACAAGACAGTCAGATACTGCACAGCCAACTCAGGACCTTAAACCTGGCAGCATGGCGGATAATGTAGCCATTCAAGACACACCTCTCTAAAGCGGTGATGGATGTTATTTTGGAGGCCAGGAGGCCTAGCACCAGAAAATCTTATGCAGAAAAATGGAAGTGATTCTGTACTTGGATCCAGGCGCAAGGAATTGACACGATTGTTCCAAATATTCCTCAGATTTTGCAGTACTTAATTGAGATGCTGAATAAAGGCCTTTCATTTTCGTCAATTCAAATTCATGCCTCTGCCATTTCAGCTCGTTACAATACAGAACCACCTATTTTTTCTCTTCCATTACTAAGGCAGTATCTCAGAGGGGCCAAAAACATAAGACCTCCAAGGAGAGCACCAATACCTGCATGGGACCTCAACTACGTCTTGGAAAAACTCACACTACCTCTGTTTGAGCCAGCCTCTACAGCTGATATAAAATTCTTATCCTGGAAAAACCGCTCTGCTGCTAGCAATAACCTCTGCTAGACGAGTCTCAGTTACAGGCACTTATCATTTTCCATCCTGGCACAGTTTCTCTGAGGACAAACCCTACATTTATGCCTAAGGTAGTGTCCAGTGTGGCCCTTAACCAAACAATTAATTTGCCTACTTTTTATCCAAACCCACAGAATAAGGGTGAGAGACTTCTGCATTCTTTGGACATTCACAGGCAGCTACGCTTCTACTTGGACAGAACCAAAGCTTTCAGAAAGACTGAGCAACTTCTAGTGGCATATATGCTGCAGGATCAAAAGGAAAGCCTATCTCAAAGCAGACTATTTCAAAGTGGATAGACCACTGCATTCGTTTCTGCTTTTCACAGCATGGCAAATCTGTGCCTAAGGGTATTAGGCCACATTCAACCAGAGCATCAGCCACTTCAGCAGCCTTCCTCAGAGTAGTACCAACCAAAGATATCTTAGAGGCTGCAAACTGGAGTTCAGTGCGCACTTTTACAAAGCACTATCACTTACCTCTCTATTCTAAATCCAGGGCAGGCTTTGCCACTGCAGTTCTGTAGGGCTTCATAGCCTCTCTGAATCCTATTTAGCCAGCCTCCCAACCTAAGCTTTGGGATTCAACCCAATTGTAATGACTGCAACAGTGAAACATGAACATAGTACAGTTGTGTACCTTCTATAAATGTAGATGTTCGAGTGTATTCACTGTTGCAGTCCAGGTTTCCCACCCACCACCCCCCTTTCCTTTGCTGGGACCTATCTGTACTTATCATGAGCAAGCATGGAAAGTGAATGCTCTGTCTTTCAGCTGGAAAAACCTAACAGTATATGCCTTTCCTCCATTGCCTCTCCTCCCCAAGGTACTCCTAAAGGTCAGACAAGAGAAGCCAAAAATGATACTGATTGCCCCAAACTGGCCCCGCCAGCACTGGTACCCAGTCCTATGTGGTGTATTTGCTTATAGATGAAGAAAGTTGTTTTTTGTGTATGCATGCTTATTGGCATAATTTAGCCTACATTTTTTAGGGGCACCTGACATCTGGGGCAAGAAAAACTGAAGAAAATGGCATCAGCTGCATCTTTTATACACCTGGCGCACTGATATCAGGGAAGAGGCGACAGCAACCAACGCCAGACCTAGACTTTGGAATTCAGCCACACTGTGGGTAGCCTGCCAGCAGGATAACCCAGTTGTAATGACTGCAACAGTGAATACACTCTAACATCTACATTTATGGTAGGTACACAACTGTACTTTACTTGTGCTATTTATAGCGGTTGGTTTGTCTTTTGTGCCTTGCCTAAAAAAGGCACTCTGGGGGTGGCAAGAGCTTTGGCTACTATTTGGAAGCCTAAGGGTGACAGGTGCAAGCCGTCTCTAGCGAAGCAGCGTGGCTTGTCGAGCATGTCATCCCAGGCTGACAGACACTGAATCCCCTTTGAATGACAACACAAACTGAGCCAGTTGTTGAAATTGATGATTTTTTCTTTATACCATGGTATCATCCTTGGTGAGGGCAGGATGTTACTTAGGGTCAGGGTCATACCGGCCTGGGCTTGTGATCAGAGAGCTCTTCCATGTCTCTTTTCATGTAGTCCAGGGAGGTACGGCTCAGGTCATTCACACCAACATGGACAATGACAGAGTCGTATTTGTACTTGTTCTAGAGTGACCTGAGTGCTTGTGTTATGTGGCGGATCCTGGCACCAGACAGGCAGCTAACAGTAACCTTCTTGTTCAGCCTAGTGAGTGCGACGTCAGTGTGCCTGACTATAGCGTCACCTATTACTAGTGTGTTGGGTATGTTATTTTGCCTTAAGGGCTGTGATTGCATGGCACACTGATTTTGTGAATTATGTGTTTCATGGTTTATGTTGGGGGGTGGAGGTTGCTTGGATGTCTCTCTTGCTTTTGCAGAGTTTTATTTAGAGCCTCAGAGTATGTTTGTGCATTTGTGTTTTTTTGCTGTTGCTGGTTTCATACGTCTGTGTGAGACTGGTGGCATGATGAAAGTAATTCCCTACTCCTCTCGACTGTCTGGTCCAGTCTTGGGTTGAGAGAGCTTAGCCTCCAGTTTGGCTGTATGTTTGCATCTCTCACATGTATTAGTGTTTGGGGCTATGAGTTTTGAGCAAGTGCCGGGCTGAGAAGTGAATGGTTTGTGTGCTTAAGTTGAAAGTTTGTCTAGTTCCAAGAGGAAAATTGATGAGTAGACTTTGTGGAGCCGGGAATAGTTGTACCCTAGCTAACTGGCGCTTCCTGACTCACAAAACCAAGCTAATGTGGATTTTGTAGCAGGGAAATGAGAGAGAGAGAAATTAGCCCAAAATGGCCTATAAACTACTAATTTCTGGACTGAAACCCACTCCTTGAGGGACAGATAGAGGCGGCTCAAAGCTCCTCTCTCTCACAGGTGAACAGAGAAACTTCCTTCTATCCAAGTAAGGTATGGGCAAGCATG
The DNA here is from genome assembly GCF_019279795.1 of Protopterus annectens. Taxonomy (NCBI): domain Eukaryota; kingdom Metazoa; phylum Chordata; order Ceratodontiformes; family Protopteridae; genus Protopterus; species Protopterus annectens. The sequence continues at coordinate 231,208,535 of NC_056746.1, forward strand.
GAAACTTGTAACAGCCCTGAATTCAGCACTAACCTGAAAACTGGACTATATACTAGCTTAGAACGGTGGGAAAACAAAGTGTTTTTTCAGAAAATAAAGCAGATACAATTAAAAAAAAAAACACTTTAAATGCACAGAAATGGTTTATCACACTCGAGTGTGTAGCCTACAACAGTTAAACAGGTAATTTAAACAAAAACAACTTTGTTGAAGTGCAGGCAGTAAAATAAGTACAATATGTAGCTGAAACAAGCTTTTTAAATCACAGAAACTCTAAAAATAAATAAATAAATAAATAAATCAGCATTTTAGGCGGAATTAGCTAAATGTATGTATATATTGGACCTCCCAGGAAGCCTGTCCCTCCTTCCTTTTGGATATACTGCCACAGGCTCCTTTTGAACTTGCAGCTTCAGCTTCCTTACAGCATTTTTTCTTAAGAAGCATGTTCTTTTGTTAGTTCTTTCTTCTGCCAGATGGGGTCTGAGCTTCAAGCCTTTATGCCCGTTTCTCCTTTTTAAGTTTTTCATAAGGACAGTGTCCCTTCATCCTAACCGCTGTTTTATGCCTAAGGTGGTGAATAAGTTGTCTCTTATTCAGTCTTTTCATTTGCCCACTGTTTTCCTTCTCCATAATCTCCTAGTGATAAGGTGTTGCATACTGTCTGTGCATAGACAGCTCAGACATTATTTGGACAAAACTAAAGGCTTTTCAGAAATCTGATTAGCTTTTTGTTTTTCATTCTAGATAATTAGGATTGGCGATTTCCAAGCAGGCTATTTCTTTGGATTTCTAACACCATTTCTTTTTGGTGTTGTTAACATAATAATCATGGTAAGAGCCTTTCTTCTATGGTCAAGGGTCGTTGTACTTGTGCTGTGGCTTCTTCTGGTGCTTTTTTCAAGAGTTTGGATACTGACTCTATCCTTGAGGTAGCTACCTGTATTTTTTTTAGCATATATTTACCAAGCACTGCAACGTTTGAATGTCCTGTCTAGAGCTAGAGCTGGTTTTGCAAGGGCCATTCTTCATTGGTTCCTACAAGGCTCTGCCTCATCAAAAAACACGCTTGGCTGAGGGAGCAGCCCTTCTCAGAGTATGTCCAATCCAACCTCCTGGTTGCCCCTTTGGACAAAGGCTTTCTCTTTGGCCCCCAAGGCTGAAGCTGTACTCAAGAAAATGGTGCATAAGGCTGAGTCCAAGCAGACTTTTAAGAACTTAAAGTCCAACCTTGACATTTCAGCAGAAACTATCCTACTAAGCACTGGTCCTTTCCTTCCCAGTCTAAGGCTAGGCAAAGAAAGCCATATAGGGAAAGGAGCCAGAGACCGCACCAAAGGCCCAGGCAATGTCATTCAGAACAAATTAAGTGACTGGTTTCAGGGCCACAGGCCTCTGGCAGGGAGCAACAATGACTCATCCATGATACTTCCAACTCGCCTCTCCCAGGCTATGGGAGAAACCGTCACTTATCTACAAAACTGGGTTCTAATTACTACAGACTAGTGATTGCACTATAGACAAGTGAAGCAACCCTTGAAATCCTCGTGATTCCCCTGACATTCTACTAAACCAGTAAACAGAGGCATTGACTAAGATAAAGTTGCTGTGCACTTAAGGCTCAGTGGAACCAGTACCAGAACACCTAAAAGAAAGAGGATTTTACTGTAGACTCTTCCTGGCACCCAGAAAAGAGGGCACATGGTGGCCAGTACTGTGCCTGTCAAGACTCAGCCAATTCCTGCAGGTTCCAAAATTCAAGATGCTAATCTTTCGAAAACTTTTGTCCATGTTCTCTCTAAATGCTTTCATGGTTACTCTGGATCTAAAAGACTGCATACCTGCATATTCCCATAGAGGAATCAAACAGAAGCTTCCTATGCTTCAGAGCAGGTAACAGGCACTGCCAATTTTGTGCTCTGCTCTTCTGCTTGTTTGCTACTCCCAGGTCTTCACAAAATGCCTAGCCCCACTGGTAGCATTCTGCAGAACAAGAGGAGTTCAGAATGTCCTTCAAGGATGCATCTGCAGTCATCACATATGGGTTGTCCTGCCTCAGGCAGCCCTTCAGTCGGCCGGATTCCAAAGTCTGGGTCCGGCGTCGGCTGATGTCGCACTTTCCCCGACGTCAGAGCGCCTGGGGTATAAAAGCATCAGCCGACGCCATCTTCCTTAGTCTTTCTTGCCGCGTGGTGCCCGAAGCAGAAGCAGTTCGCAAGTGCCGGTCGGCCAGCTCCTGTAATTCAGCTACCGAAGACTTCAAAAAGCTAAGTACCCCGTTGGGGACTCTTTCTTGCCTCAGCCGATGTCAGATAAAGTTAATAATTGTTTAACTTGTGGGAAAGAAATACCTCATAAGCATTTCCACTCTTACTGCCTCCCCTGCGACCACGACGTCTCGGCCTGTTCAGCCTGTGCTTCCTTCAACCGACGCACTCTTAGACGTCGGGCGGAGTTTGCAGAGGAATTTTTTGGGGCAAGTTTTTCGTATAAGATGCCGTCGGAGACTCCGACTTCTCATTTAGTTAAGAAACGGAAGGACAAGGACCGACACACGCGGGCCGCGGTTTCGCCTGAAACCACGGCCAGGCCTACCGCGAGTGTCTCTGTCTTGGCTGAAACCGAGTCCTTGGTACTTCCAATTACCGAAACCGCTCAACCGACTACCTCGGTCCCGGAGGCCCCGGCTGAGTCTGTTATTGAATTTCCAACAGAAACTGGTGTCCCGGAACCTTCCGACACCATTCCTTTAGGCAAATCTACACCAGCACGTGGTGCAGCCAGGCCTCCTGCATCCATGTCCATTAAGGCATTCTCCAGGGCTAAAGCTGCTAAACTCTCAAAAGCTTTGCCTCCCAAGGTTATCCCTCAGGGACCCTCTACTGGTTCACAGATTCTAAGCTTAGCAGAGAGGATCTTATCTCCTTAATTAGGGGTTCTCAACCTCATCCGGACAAAGGCCCAGGGTTGAGCCCTCTGATCTCCACTCCTCAGATGAGGCCTCTGATGGCTCTACTCTCTCGGACCACCAGGAGGAGGCTTTTTCGGCCTACGAGGATTCTGATGCAGAGGAATATATTCCCTCGGTCTCCCCTCCTGAAGAGTTTTCCTTTGGGGAGACACTACACACCATGAGAGAGCATTTCCAATGGCAGGGCCAGGAATTCTGTGATTCCAGGAAAAGATTAAGGACCTTTTTACATTTGCCTCAGCATAGACCTTTAGCTATTCCTCCTGTTTTGAATGTCATTGATGATGTGTACTCTGACTCTAGCACAACCCCTGACTCTCTCCCTCCGGCTCCTGCCAAACCCGATAGGTACTACCGGGTCCCGGACTCACATCTTTACCTTTACAAGGCCCACTCTGCTGATCCAGAAACTATTTCCCAGGGCCCTAAAGGGGTTGCAGCTGCCACTGCTAAAAATCCTCTCCCCTCTGAAAGGGAGTCCAGAGCTTTAGAGAGATGGGGTAAAAAAGTGTATACTTCTGCTACTCTTTCTATGAGGGCATTAAATTGTCAATTTCATATGATACAGTACCAAGAGTATTTGTTAGATGAATTGCATAACAAAACTGTCTTCACCTGACCCCATAGACCGCAAGTCACTTCAGGATCTGGTACATAACTCACAACAGGTTAGCAACCATTTCTTGCAATGTGGATGTTAAGTTGTCAATCTCGCCTTCATTCTTGCTTGATGGGTTCGGAGCCGATCCTCGGCTCCGACTCGGCACTTGCTTTAGCTCGAGAACTCCTTTTACCAGCTCGAGGCAGCCCCATATCCCATGATGCAAGGCAGTAAATACCCAGATCTCGTTTGCCGCTTCGCTTGGGAGGTCTTCTCTTTACCAGCTCCTGGTAAGTAGTTCACATTTGTGATATTTCAAGCCCCTTTTAGTTTAAAACTAATTTTTTGATAGTTTAAATTTATTTCTACCCTTTTTCTGACAGAAATCCCTGTCTCTTTTAATTTTTGTTAGTCAATTTTCCTATCCCATCCCCCTGTTAGGGTGTGTGTGTTGGTGTTTTATAAAATACCTCTTGGTATTTTGTTTAATTTAATTTTGACTGGTGTGTCTGTGTGTGTTGTGTTTAGGCACCATGTCTAAGGAGAGGGTTTCAGGTTTTAAGAAGTGTGACTCGTGCTGTCAGAAGATGTCTCTGACAGACGGCCACACTTCTTGCCTGTATTGCTTGGGCCCTCTTCACCTGCAGGACTCCTGTGCTATTTGTCACTCCTTCAGCCAGAGAGTCCTGCAGGAGAGACGTAACAAGTTGATTCTCAGGGGTCTTCTTAAGCCGGAGGGCTCTCCGGCTAAGTCGGCTCCACAAAAATCAACTAAAACTGCCAAGGCCCAGGCTTCTGTTTCTAAGCCTGCGGCCTCGGCTCCGACTCGTATTGAGTCGAGATCGTCTCCGGCTGGAGCCGATTCTGGATCCACAAAGCTTCGGCCGATGGCTATCGGTGCGAATCTGTTGACCGCCGATGTCGGCTCCGATCGGCTCCGACACCCATGTGGCACAGGCATCGGTGTCGGCTCCGATCGGCTCCGACACCGTTACTTTGGTGGCTGTATCGGCTCCGGCTGGAGCCGATACATCGAGACGTTCTGTCGGCTCCGAGAAGTCGGTGCCGACAGGATCAGTAGTATCGGCTCGATGGCCCATTCCAGGAAGAGGTCGAGGTCTCCTTCCTTGGAGCCGATACTTTCGGCTCGCCTCTTCTATCGGAACGGAGCCATCGGAGCCGATCTTCAAGGTCATCCAGGTTGTCAGATCATGACCTAGAGAGAGTGGTCAGTAGATTACTCAAGTCACAGGTACTGGCCCAAATGCTACACAGTCTGTCTCAGCAGACGACTGTTGGTCCACACCCCGTTATAGTTCCTCCTTCAACTCTAGCCCAGAGCTTGGAGTTGGAGTCTTCGCGCATGGTTAGTGGTACGGGTCGAGGACGGATACGCCCTTCTGTTCCTTCAGCCCCTACTCTTATCTCCTCTTCCTTAGAGGGATTCGGTGGTCGGGCTTCCATGGTCTCCTCCGAGGGGTGAGTGGCATCGGACCCTTGTCCGAGCCCGCTCTTCCCTTGGAGCCTCGGCCTTGGTGAGCTCGGCTCCAACATCTGCCTCGGAGACTTCCCTTCGGTGGTTCCTGGAGTTCCTAGCTCTTGAGCGGGTTCTCTCGGACCTGCCTGGGAGGGGAGCATTCGAGGTGATGAAGAGTGTACTGGCCACTGGTATCAGTCAGCAGTCTGTTCCGTAGCTCCTCCCTCTATGGTACCTGTTGACATCTCTGCCACTTCTCTTGCTACAGGACCCAGAGATCCTCCGCCTCAGGTTTCCCCATTGGGAATTTCCCCTCTTCCGAGGATTCTCCTGATGTTTGGGAGATCCTCCTAGGAAGAGGACTTGTAAGAGGAAGCATGTAGACTCCCGAGTCTGTCACTGGATACTGACTTTGATGAGTCAGAGGGATCCCTAGATCCCCTCTGAGGATGTCTCCTTTTCAGACATCCTAGAACTTCTGAAACAGAGGGAAACTGGCCCACCAACAATCCCTCTGAGGATGAGTCAGTATACCTAGAGGCGTTTGGATCTCGGCCCTCCACCTCCTGGGTGTCTCCGCCTTCGACCCCTTATGCAGGTTATTGCACGAAGGCGTGGACAGCTCCTGACTCTGTAGAGCCAGTCCCTAGGAGGCCTTCTAAATTTATCACTGCCCCTAGTGACAAACAATTCCTAACCAAGGGTGTCCCCGCTGATGCCATGGTGGTGGCTGCGGCCACCAAAAGGAACTTGCAGATCCTTCCGTGCCCGTCCATCCTCCTAATAAGGACTCTAGGACCATGGATAGGTACGGCAAGCGGATGTTTTCCTCAGCGACCTTTGCTATGCGTCGCTGAATTATCTTTGTCACTTCACCAGACTCCAGAGAGATATCCTGAAGGAGCTGGGAGAAGTAGTTCAGGATCCTACAGCTGCAGGGGCTCAAGAAAAGATTGCTTCGCAGCTAGGAACCCTCAATTCCATTGCTAACTCCTCCATGCGGCTAATATCTTATGCTGCGGATGGAGCAGTAGAGCCGCAGGCACAGGTGTGGCTCTTAGACGCCAAGCCTGGATGCGGCTATGTGATTTTGCGGATCCCTTTAAGGCGTCCTTCACAAATTCTCCCTTTGATGGGTCAGCTTTGTTTGGCCCTCAGGTGAAGGAGATCTTGACCAGGTGCGAGCAGGACGGCAAGACTCTTTCTGCTGTTGGAGTCCGTTTTTCCACCCCTTCTAGGCCTTATCCCAAAGGACATAAGGGTGGGAAGATGTGGTTCCGTAAATCCCAAGGAGTCACGCCGATTCACGTGGTCAGTTTACCCCTAGAGGCAGAGGGGGTAACAACAACAGACGCCGCTCTAGAGGCAGAGGGGGTCCGAAGAACCAGGGAAACAGGGAGCCTCTCTCTGATAAGCCCTTTCAGCATCCCTGAGGTGTTGCCCGGCTGTCCCTCCTTGGAGGCAGTCGGGGGAAGATTATCACTGTACCCAGAAGCCTGGCATTCCCTCACTCAAGACAGATGGGTACAGTCGATCATATCCAAGGGTTACATAATTCCTTTCGAGGAAAGTCCCTTCCCTCAAGTTCCCTTCCAGATGTACCACCGGTCTAAGGGACATTGCAGAGTTAGAAATCGCAAAACTACTGCAAAAGAGCCATTCAGCCAGTTACAATAGACCATTCAGAGCCCGGAATCTACTCAAGGTTCTTTTGGTCCCCAAAAGACGGGAGACTGGAGACCAATATTGGATCTCAGCAGACTCAACAAGTCTGTCAGGAAGACAAGATTCGAATGGTCACTCTTCAGTCAATTCTGCCCTTCTTACAGAAGGACAACTGGATGTGCTCAATAGATCTTCAGGATGCGTGCTATCACATCAAAATTCACAGGCGCTCAGGAGGTTTCTCCGCTTCGGCTGGGGTCCAGTCATTTCCAGTTCAGAGCCCTGCCCTTTGGTCTCACTACAGCCCCAGAGTGTTCACCAAATGCATGGCAGTGGTCACGGCTCACCTGAGGCGTCAAGGATTCCAGGTGTTTCCGTATCTCGACGACTGGCTCCTGTCAGCCACCACCAGGCATCAGCTTATACAAGCCAGGGATTACACAATAGACCTTTGTTCTCATTTGGGCATCTCAGTCAACTTCGGAAAGTCATCCTTATCGCCCTGCCAGTCTATTACCTTCATAGGCGCAAACTTGAACACTGTTCGGATGTCAGCTACCCTTACAGAACAAAGAGTTTCAGACATTCAGACTCATGTCAGGATCATTCTGGCCAGCAAGAAAGTACAGGCCAGAATGGTTCTAAAGGTATTAGGTCTCATGGCTGTGGCCATTACTCTTCTTCCCCTGGCTCGATTCTACATGCCTCCTTCAGTGGATGCTGTTCACACAGTGGTCATACCAGCAACTCCCAATGCGTCACCAGATTCTGGTGACACAAACATGCAAAGAACATCTTGCTTGGTGGATCACATCGTCTCAGGTTCACCAAGGCAGGTGCTTTGTACCTCCGTCCCCGATAGCCACTGTCACCACGGATGCCTCCCTGATCGGGTGGGGGGGGTCATTATCAGGGCAGGATGGTTCATGGGACGTGGCAACCGTTCGAGTACCATCTGCACATAAATGTCCTGGAGATGAGAGCAGTGCTTTTAACGTTGCAAGCCCTCAACGACTTTCTTCCCGTAGGGACAATTGCAGTCCACACAGACAACATGTCTGTAGTTTGGTATATCAACAAACAGGGCGGAACCAAGTCCTACCCCTTGTGTCGAGAAGCGCTCAGACTTTGGCAATGGGCGATCTCCTCTCATCGGTTTCTGGTAGCAACGCATATCCCTGGGAAAACCAACATTATAGCGGACAGATTGAGCAGAGCTATTCTCATGCCTCACGAGTGGTCTCTCAAGCAATCCATAGCGGAAGAGATTTTTCTGGAATGGGGTCGTCCATGTTGCGATCTTTTGCTACTCCCCAAAACAGCAAATGTCCAGACTTCTTCAGCCTCTTCCCTCTATCAGGCCATCCCCCCAGAGACGCTCTGACCCAGGATTGGCCCCAGGGACTTCTTTATGCCTTCCCTCCATTTCCTCTGATCCCTCAGGTGATCCAGAAAGCTACCGTTTTGAGAGCCAAATTGATTCTCATTGCCCCTTACTGGCCTCGACAAGTTTGGTTCCCGTTCCTCCATCATCACCTTTTGGTGCAGCCGTGGCATCTGGACCCAGTGCCAGATCTACTGATTCACCAATCCGGTCAGCTCCCTTCTCTCAACCTCACAGCATGGTTGCTCCACTTCCTTCCTTAGCCAGGCTTCCTTTGATCTCTAACCCAGTTAGAGATATCATAGTAGCTTCACTAAAATCCTCTACCAGGAGGATTTACACTAGCAAATGGAAACGTTTCTCTTATTGGGCTAAGGCCCAAAATATTGATCCTTTTACTGCCCCTGTTCAGGCAGTTCTGGACTTCTTAGCAGAGATTTTTCATGCAGGCTCCTCTTCTTCCACAGTCAGAGTTCAGTTGGCTGCTATTTCTAATTTTCATGTCGGGATAGCAGATCATAATATTATGTCCCATAGACTCTGCAGGGCCTTTTGAAAGTAATTTTGCTACTAAAGCCTCCTATCAGGAATCCTCCTCCTCAGTGGGCTCTAAATTTAGTGCTGACATCCTTGATTCTTCCCCCCTTCGAGCCAGCTGTTTCTTGTTCCCTAAAATATCTTTCTTGGAAAACGTTATTCCTAGTGGCTATTACATCTGCCAGGAGGGTGTCTGAACTTCATGCTCTTCGGTTCGACCCCTATTTGATTTTCACAAAGACAGAGTATCTTTGAGAACTAATCCATCCTTTTTACCTAAGGTCGCTTCAAAAAACAATCTGAATCAATCCATTGATCTCCCTGTATTTTTTCCTAACTATTCAGATAGAGCTGAACAAAAGCTACATTATCTTGATGTCCACCGTCAGCTTAGATATTATTTGGACAGAACAAAAAAATTTAGGAAATCTGATCAACTTTTTGTTTCCTATGCGGATAATAAAAAAGGCCTTCCTGTTTCTAAAGTGACTTTGTCCAGATGGCTTTCTTCGGTCATCACTGAAATTTATACGATCAGGGGAAAACAGCTGTGCTCAAAACCTAAAGCACATTCAACTAGGAGTTTAGCTACTTCTACAGCCTTTCAAGCTAGACTGCCTTTGGACACTATTTGTGCAGCGCCACTTGGGCCACTCCTCACACTTTTGTTTCCCATTACAAATTGGACTTGGCCTCCAGGGACAGAGCCAGTTTTGGCTCTACAGTCCTCAAGAGTTTGTTCCATTGAGCCACCCAGGATAGAGGTGCTAGGGGCGGTCCCATCAAGCAAGAATGAAGGCGAGATTGACAACTTAACATTAAGAAGTTATGTACCTACCATAACGTTCCATGTTAGTTGTCTTCTCTCGCCTTCTTTCTTGTGACCCTCCCTCCTTCCCCCTGGCCTGGACAGACCTTGTATAAGAAACTATTATGCTAAAGACCATTCAGACCTGGTCCTTTTTCCATCTGTAAGTTTCTTCTTCCTTTGGGAAGTATTTTATGCTTGGTGTTATTGCCCTTTGTCAACAAACGAGATCTGGGTATTTACTGCCTTGCATCATGGGATATGGGGCTGCCTCGAGCTGGTAAAAGGAGTTCTCGAGCTAAAGCAAGTGCCGAGTCGGAGCCGAGGATCGGCTCCGAACCCATCAAGCAAGAAAGAAGGCGAGAGAAGACAACTAACATGGAACGTTATGGTAGGTACATAACTTCTTATTATGATGCATTGGAAGCTTCATGTAGGTCAGCTATGACTGGCGCAGTCATACGTAGGCATGCTTGGCTGAAGGAACAATCTCTGCCAGACCATGTTAAAGCAAAGCTGCTGGATGCTCCTCTGGAAAAGCAAAAGTTATTTGGCTCCATGGCTCAGGAGGTCCTAAAGAAATTTGAAGAAAAGGCAAAATCCGTACGAACAGTCAAAGATTTTCTCCAAGTACAACCACCAAGATTCAGCAGGAATTGGCCTTCCAAGAATTGGTCCTTTTCCAGACACAGAGGTTTCAGAGAGGCAAGAACAGGCATACCAGAGGTAGAGGGCAAGCTAGAGGCTCCTACAGAGGACGTCAATGGCAGCCTCCCAACCAGAGAGGTAATGCAGGACCTTCAACTGCTGCACAAGGACAGGCTCAATGACTTTACTTTGACACCGCCAGCCAGGGCTCAATTGGAAGCACCTTTGGGCAGAAAGCTTTCTTTATTCTCAGAAAATTGGCACAGTATTACAAGGGTCAAATGGACACTACAAATAATAGACAAAGGATACAGGTTTCATTTCCACACATTACCAAAAAGAAAAGGCATGCCAGACCTGCCACCGAATCAAAGGGCAGAGGCTTTGAAACAAATTTCCAGCTTAATGCAAATGAAAGCTATAGAAAAGGTTCCTCTCTCAGAACAAGGCCAAGGATTTTATTCCAGACTATTCCTTGTTCCAAGAAAAGAAAAACAATGGAGGCCTATTCTCGACTTGTCCGCACTGAATACTTATCTCATTGTGCCAAAGTTCAAAATGCTGACTCTACAGCAGCTCCTTCCCATGCTGGGCAAGGGGTCTTGGCTGGTAACTCTAGACCTCAAGGAGGCATACCTGCAGGTCCCTATCAGACAAAGTTGCAGAAGACACCTCAGATTTCCTGCAGGGTCAGAGCATTATCAATTCTCAGCATTGCCCTTTGGCTTATCTACTGCGCCCAGAGTATTCACAAAATGCCTGGCATCAGTAATTGCACACTGCAGACTTCAGGGGATTCAAATATACCCATATCTGGACAACTGCCTTATACAAGCGGACAGCCAACAAACTTTGGTAAAACACTTGAATTATGCCATCCACCTACTTCAGGCCTTGGGATATACAGTCAGCTTTCACAAATCAAGACTTGTTCCATCCCAAAGAATAACCTTTCTGGGTGCAGCTCTAGATAACAACCACCCAAATGGCCTTCCTCACAGAAGAAAAACAGTCAACTACCAGATTACTTCAAAAATCTGACAAGACAAACCCAGCTGACTGCAAGGAAAATCCTGCAGGCCCTGGGTTACATGGCTTCTTGCATCCTTCTGATTCCGCAAGCAAGACTACATATGAGGAAACTACAATGGTACCTAAGGAGTTTATGGACTCAGCACAGTCACAGCCTGGAAACTTTGATACCACTCATTCCATGCCTTCAAAAGGAATTTCTGTGGTGGGCTCAAGCAAGCCAGTCAAACAGGGGTCTGCCTTTCAGCAAACCAATAGCCAGCCAAACCATTACAACAGCCGCTTCAGACCACGGATGGGGAGCGCACATGGAGGGCAGATGCATTCAAGGTCTATGGTCACAACAAGAGCTACGCATGCACATAAACCAAAAGGAAATGCTGGCAGTGATACATGCAGTCGAAGCCTTCAAACCCTTTCTGCATCATGGCCATCTGCTAATAAGGACCGTCAACACCACGGTTATGTGGTACATAAACAAGCAAGGAGGCACCCATTCCTATCCTCTTTGCAGGCTGGCAATGAATCTATGGGAACTTTCCTTGAAACTCAATATACAGCTACAATCCCAGTTTGTGCCAGGGAAAGACAATAAACTGGCGGACAGCTTAAGCAGAAATATCATGGATGCACACGAATGGATGCTGCACCCAGACATCTTTCTACAGATAACACAATCATGGGGGAGGCCGGACTTGGATCTTTTTGCCTCCCCCCACAATCATCAACTGAAGAAATTCTGCTCAAGGACATACCACCCACAAGCATGGAAAGTGGACGCCCTCTCTTTCAGCTGGAGAACTCTAACAGTGTATGCATTTCCACCTCTCCCATTAATGACCAAGGTTTTACTGAAGATCAGGACAGAGCAGCCAAAAGTGATTCTGATAGCTCCGGACTGGCCAAGACAGCACTGGTACCCACTGTTAAAGAGCATGTCATGCACGAAACCATGGCCTCTTCCTCTATGGCCACTTCTACTGACACAGCACAATTACAAAACCCTGCATTCCAACCTGAAAACCCTGCAACTAACAGCCTGGAAAATACCTTGACTCCTCCTCAGGACAAGCTATCCCAGAGAGTGAAAGATATTGTTATGGAAGCTCGCCGGCCTTCCACAAGAAAGGCATATTCAGCAAAATGGAAAAGATTTCACATTTGGAACACCACAAAGGGCCTAGATGTGACAGTGATGAACATGGCACATATCCTGGAATACTTGGCAGAAATGTTCCACAATGGTCTGTCTTACTCTTCCATTAAAATTCATGCTTCAGCAATTTCAGCGGATTACAATACTGATCCACCTGTCTTCTCTCATCCTCTCCCAAGACAGTTTCTAAGAGGAATCAAAAACATCAATCCTCCAAGGAAACAACCTCTACCTACTTGTGACCTTAACTTCGTGTTGGAAAAACTAACACTGCCTCCCTTTGAACCAGCAGCATCTGCAGAACTACAGTTCCTGTCTTGGAAGACTTCTTTCCTTCTGGCCATAACCTCAGCAAGAAGAGTATCTGAGTTACAGGCCCTTATGGCAGCACAGCCATTTCTTATTTTTCACCAGGACAGAGTTTCATTGAGAACCAATCCTACATTTATGCCAAAGGTGGTATCCAGGGTTTCATTAAATCAAGCTATTCACTTGCCTACCTTCTTTCCAAATCCACAAAACAAAAGGGAGAAACTTCTGCACACCCTGGACATACACAGACAGTTGCGCTACTACTTGGACAGAACTAAAGGTTACAGAAAAACTGACCAGCTGTTGGTAGCATATGCTGCTGGTACACAAGGAAAAGCAATTTCCAAACAGACAATTTCAAAATGGATAGGGAATTGCATTCGTTTTTGTTACTCCTTTCATGGAAAAACTGTGCCAGCTAACATTAGACCTCATTCCATGAGAGCCACAGCCACCTCCACAGCCTTCTTAAGAGGGGTGGCTACCAAGGACATTTTAGAAGCTGCTACATGGAGCTCCGTGCATACATTTGCCAAGCATTACAATTTACCTTTATATTCCAGATCCAGAGCAGGCTTTGCTACGGCAGTCCTGCAGGGCATTTTAGCTACACCATCCTTTACATAGTTCCTCCACCCCCAGATTGGCTATGGTATTCTACCCATATGTGATGACTGCAGATGCATCCTTGAAGGACATAGTACAGTTTTGTACCTACCATAAATGTAGATGTCCGATAGGTATGCATCTGCAGTCAGGTTTACCCTCCCTCCTTCCCCTCTGTGGTATTTCTTGGGTACTTACCCCTCTTATAGCTAGCTGGGGTGATCTATTATGGTGTATTTGGTTTTATATTATTGTGCATGTTTGGATTTTTAAATGCATCTCTCCAAATTTAGCCTTCCTTAGAGGGCACCTGGCATCTGGGGCAAGAAAAACTGAGGAAGATGGCGTCGGCTGATGCTTTTATACCCCAGGCGCTCTGGCGTCGGGGAAAGTGCGACATCAGCCGACGCCGGACCCAGACTTTGGAATCCGGATGACCGAAGGGCTGCCTGAGGCAGGACAACCCATATGTGATGACTGCAGATGCATACCTATCGGACATCTACATTTATGGTAGGTACAAAACTGTACTTTTACCCTTATTTGATCTACTGCCTTATCCAGGTAACAAAACTGAAAAAAAAAAAAAAAAAAAAACTTAAGTTGGACTTCACCCAGAACCTTTTAACGTTCATGGGGTTCACTGTCAATGCACAGAAATCTCACAGACCTTGCAGCCAGGATTATGTTCCTAGGGGCCCTACTGTATTCAAATGTCCACAAGGCCTTCTTACCCCAAGGCAAGGTTTCCTTCCTGACCCTGCACTTCAAAAATATCATGGTCATGGATTTCCTCAAAACCAGGAAGTATCATAAAGCCTGGAGTTACATGGCCTGTTGGTTCCTCATGATTCCTCTAGCCAGACTGCACATAAGGAAACTGCAGTGGTATCTCAAGAATGTGTGGTACCCACATTCCCAACCTCTCACAGCCAAGGTAGAACTGATTCCTTGCCTCAGGAAGGAATTAACCTGGTGGACCCAGGTTTGTTTCATCATTCCAGGTCTTCCCTACAGATTCACCCCGCAGGGACGGACACTGACAATAGACACATCAGAAGTAGCCTGGACAGCCCACTTCATCTGCCTCCAGACACAAGGAAAGTTGGCCTCTAAGTTCAGACCCAAACACACAAATCTAAAAGAACTTGCGTCAGTCCAAAATGGCCTGATAGCCTTCCAAGAGAAATGGAAGCCAGTAGTGCTAGTAGTGAAGATAGACAATACCAAAGTTTTATAGCGCATAAACAAGCAGGAGGGGGCCATCTCTTACCCACTTTGCCAGCTAGCAGTAGATGTTTGGGAAACAGCACATTCCCTAAGATTATAGTGAATGGCTTAGTACCTGCTGGGTGTACACATCCAGCCAGCAGATCACCTTGGCAGAAGCCTGTCAGACCACCAATGAATGGCGACTGCATCGGGAAGTGTTTCTCAGTATAGCCGAAAAATGTGGTGTGTCAGTTATGTACCTTTTTCTCACCAAGGAAAAATGTTCATTTGAAAAAGTTTTGCTCCAGGGACAAAATTAAGTCAGCCTGGAAGAATGATGACTTCTCTTTCACTTGGACAGGCCACTTTTCTATGTCCTCCCTCCAATGCCTCTGGTCCCCAGGGAGATAAAAGAAGAGGGACCAAGTGTAATACTAATAACCCCAGATTAGCTCAGGCAGCACTTGTACCCTCTGCTTCTCATCCTAAACAACATGGAACCAAGGTAGCTGCCACAGAGAATGGACCTATTGACCCAGGACAATGGCAAGTTTGTACACCCCAACCTGCAGACCCTCAGATTGTCAGAGTTGAGGATGACTTAACTTTATGGAAGGATCCTGTCCTCTACAAACAGGTCCTGAAGAAGAGGCCAGAAGAACTATGGCAAGGAAGTCTTACTCTCCTAAATGGAAAAAATCCCTTTGATGTGGGCAAAAATCACAAAATCCTCATCTACCCAGGATTCTCATCAGTCTGGCCTACTTGGCCAGCCTTTTTGATAAAGGTCTCTTTCTTCATAAAAATTCATCCTTAAGCTATCTCAGCCTACATACCTGCTCAGCTTTCCATCTTTTCTCACTATTTCATGAAACTATTTCTGCGAGGGGTATTTCACATCAGGCCACTTGGAAAGCCTCCTGTCCCACTCTGAGACCTCAGTTTTGTGTTGAAAAACATGCCCTTCCACCTTTTGAAAGAATAGTTGTGTAAAATCTTACCATAACCATAGATGTCCTTCTCTTCTGTGTTGCAGTATTCTTTACATATGGGTCGTATTCCACCCATTGACCCTACATCCGGCCTGTGTACAATAGTGTATAGCCACTGCCAGTACGTGGGATGTCGCACGTAGGTACTGACTTCAGCCATAAAAGGGATATCCACAAGTACCATCCTCAGAATAAGTTAGCCCCGTGAGGAAAGAGTCCAAAGGGCAAACAAAAAAGGTAACCATCTTAGGAAGGAACAAGTTGCAGGAGGGAAGGTGGATGGGACAGAATACGGCAACATAGAAGAGAAGGTCATCTATGATTATGTAAGATTTTACAAAACTGTTTCCTTCTATTCAATGTTGTAGGATTCTTCACATCTGGGAGTGTCAAAGCTCAGAAGGAACCTACGGAGGAGGAGGGAGTAGAGGAAGAAAGTGAGCAAACATTTTCTACAAATCTATGCAAAATTCCTCTAACAGAACCTGCCCTGCCTCTAGAGATTATATCCAGCTTGTAATGTTTAGGTGACCGGGTAGCAGCCTCCAAAATGGAACGGGCATCCAGAACTTTAGAGAAAGTTCCTGTTGAGGCAACAGATCTGGTAGAGTGAGCTCTGACAGAGGATGATAGAGATTTCCCATGGAAGTTGTAACAAAACGTAATAGCTTTAGAAATCCAAGAAAAAGTAGTTTGTTTGGAAACGGGCAAACCTAGAGCCCTGGGATGAAAGGACACAGAGTTCATCTGACTTCCTGATTTTGTTTTGTCTAGGTAAAATCTCAGTTGCCTGTGCACACCCAAGGAATGTAAAAGCCTCTCCCTAGAGGATTGTAGCGAAGGGAACATAGCAGGCAGTTGAATGGACTGATTAAGAGACAACTCACCACTTTAGGCATGAAAGATGGGCTAGTTCTCAAAGACACTCTATCCTTGTAAAACAAGAAAGGAGGAGAAGCCATCCAAGCCTGACTCTTATAAACCCTTCTAGCAGGAGTCAAGGCTACCAGAAGCATTGTTTTCCAAGTGCAAAACTTTAGAGAAGCAGAGTCCGCTGGTTCAAAATGAGCCTGGGTAAGCTTCTCTAAGACATAGTTTAGATCCCAAGGAGGATGCACTGGTTTCTTAGGAGGTTTCCTATGTAGGATGTCTTTTTAAGAAAAGTTTAACCCCCAGTCTGGAAGCTAATGGAGGTGTCCGTGGCAAATAAGCAGACAGAGCAGAGCAGTGGACTTTTACTGAGAAATAAGAGAGACAATTCACACAGGTAAGAAAGCACTGCTGGGAATACCTGCAGAAAGCAAGTCTTCCATTTAGAAGTATAAGATTTTCTAATGCTGGGTTTTGGCTGCCTACAAAACCCTAAGCGTGTCCTGTGAGAAAAGATGCCTGAAAGGAATCCGAAGTTGATCACCCAGAGAGTCGGCTGCAGAGTTGACAGATTTGGGTGGATCAGGAAGCCCTTGTCCTGTGTGAGTAGTTGAAACCGGTGAGGCAACTTGCAGTGATGACCCCTGGCTAATTGCAAAAGAGGGAACTAGTGCTGTTTTGGCCAAAAGGGGGTCACCAGCAAGATTTTTTGTTTGTCCTGTTGAATTTTCAGCAGAACTTTCTGAATTAGAGGGAAGGGGAGGGATTCATAAAGAGACATCCCCTTCCATGAGAAAGTGTGTCCAGTTTCCAAGCCTGGGGGTTTGGAACTCTGGCACAAAAAAGAGGAAGTTGTCTGTTCTGAGGGGAGGCAAAGAAATCCACATCTGAAGTACTCCACCAGCGAACTAGACCCAGGAGCACATCCCTGTGAAGCATCCACTCTTGGGATTGTGTCATGGATCTGCTTAAAGCGTTTGCCACTGAATTTTGAACTGAGGGGGAGGTATGCATTGTTACCTGGTATTGGATAGCCAGCTCCCAAACTTGGAGGGCTAGGTGACAAAAATGGTAAGGTTTCTTTCCTCCTTGCTGTGTAACAAACAATATTTGTAAGAATCTTGAGAGGACCTAGTAATAAGAGGGTGAAAAGTTTGCAAGGCCATAATCGGGGCTCTCATCTCCCTTATGTAGATATGTTCTCTCTGTTGAGCATGGGACCAAAGACTTTGAACCTTGCTGGAAGCAAAGGCTGCTTCCCAACCTAGGTCTTAGGCATCTGTGAAGAACTGCTGAGGAGGGTGGGGCATGAGAAGAGGAAGGCTTGGATCCTGAGATAGCAGCTGGATCCACCAAAGGAGCTCTGTTTTCAGGCAAGGGAGAAGAGGGACCAAGACATCCAAAGAATGTTCATTCTGAGACCAAGTGGTCTTCAGAAATCACTTGAACTTCTACATGTGCAGCTTTGCAAAAGGCAGCATGGTGATCGTGGAAACCATGAGTACAAGCAGTCGTAGGAATTCCCTGGCTGAAATGGATGGAAGAGACAGAAGGGCCTCCATGTAGTTTGTAAGAGAGAGAACCTGTCTGAGGGAGGTAAACTATTATCAAATCTGTCCTGAACCTGCACCCTAGAACATTGAGGTCCTGAGTAAGGGTAAAACTGGACTTTTTGATATTTATACTGAATCCTAGACTCTGAAGAAAGGGAATGGCTAGACTTGAACTTTAACTGTGGTTGATCCTGACTTTTAGCCAGGAAAAGGTGGTCATCTAAGTAGGGGTAAACCTGAGTCCCTCGAACCCTTGTAAAGGCAATGGATGGAGTCAAGCAGTTGGAGCAATGAAAAGACCAAAATACAATGCAGAAAACTGAAAGTGCAAGGAACCCACCAAGAAACACAAGAATTTCTTGTACCGAAGATGAATAGGGATGTGTAAGTAAGCATCCTTGAGATCCAGAGAGGGCCAAGAAGTAGTGTGGTGGAACCAGAGGGGAAAGAGTTTGCAGAGAGTGCATCTGAAAAGAAGGCACTTCCAGGAAGGTGTTTAAGTGGGAGAGATCTAGAATAGGCTTCCAAGGATCATCCTTTCTTGAGACAAGAAACATCCTGGAGTAAAATACCAATCATTTTTGTTCTGTAGGAACAACTTGGATTGTGCCTTGGTGGAAGAGTTGAGCTAATAACTGAGGAAACAGATGAAGTTGGCAGGAATGGGGTTGAGGGATTCCTAGGAGTGGTGGACGAGTCTTTCAAGTCATAAAGTAACCCTTTTGGATGATTAAAAGTGGCCAGGAGTCCTGAGTGATATCCAGGCTGAAAGGGAGAGAGAGACAGACACAAAGAGCTAGAGGAGTATGACTTGGAAGAATGGCTTGGTTGTCACAGTGAGCCTGGTCTAGCCTGAAAGGGCTGTTGAAAAGGAGTAGCAGGAGCAACAGATTTTGTTGGAGGTAGTCCCCTAGAAGATGTCTTAGACCTAGATCCAGGAGAAGCAGAAGAGGATGAATGCGGAGGTCTTCTGACAAAAGCTGTCTTGGCAAGAAAATTCCTATGGAATTTAGGGATTGGAGAAACCTGCAAATGTTTTAAGTCTTGGAGCTTCTTTACTTTTTCCTCTAGAAATTTGAAAAGTTCTGCAGCAGCATAACCAAAAAGGGCAGAATTATCTAAAGGAGCATCGAGCATCTTGGCCTTTATCATCAGGTAATGACTGGAGCCGTAACCATGAATGTCCGCGAAGAACAGATGCAGAGGCCGCAGCTCTGGCAGATCTCCACTTCATCATAGCTGTACCTAATGGAATGCCTAGCTACTTGAGAAAATGCAGACAGCAGATTGAGAACTTGAAACTTAATCTCTGAGTCAGGTAATTTGGACAAAGCCTCTGATGCCAGGGAGTACCGAGACACATGTCTGGTAATTAATAGCCCTAATTGCTAAGGTGGAGGAAGTATGTACCATCTTACCCAGCCTTTCCAATATCCTACTCTCCTTATTAGAGGGAAGCAGCTTAGCAGGAGGAGACCAACAAGATATGTCTGAGGCAATAGAGGCCACAGCTGGGTCAGCAGAGTAGCATTTATAAAGAAACATAGTCATTTTGGACCTTATAAAATCTGTCAGGTGTCTTGGTAGCAGGGGCTTGGGAGTCAGAGTTTTTAGAAGTGGAAGCGAAAGTATCCAAGAAAGCAGGAAGAAAGTACAGTTTTGTACCTACCATAAATGTAGATGTCCGAACTGGATAGCATCTGCAGTCATAACAGCTGGGTTGTCCTGTCGTCAGGCAGCCCGTCAGTCGGCCGGATTCCAAAGTCCGGGTCCGGCTTCGGCTGATGTCGCTCTTCATCCGACGTCATCTCTGTTGGACTCCGGTTTTAAAGGCATCAGCCGACGCCATTTTCCTCAGTGTTTCTTGCCCCAGATGCCAGAAGCCCTCCTGAAGGCTAAAAATTTTGGATAGATGCCAATGTTTCCAAAAGGATAGAGGTAACCACAAAAATAAGCATGTATGTACATATATACAAACAAATACACCATAAGAGACTCCCCCCCATCAGCTAGCTATTAGGAGGGTAAACACCCTAGGAGTACCTCAGAGGGGAAGGAGGGAGGGTAATCCTGACTGCAGATGCTATCCAGTTCGGACATCTACATTTATGGTAGGTACAAAACTGTACTATGTCCTTCATGGATGCATCTGCAGTCATAACAGCTGGGTAGAATACCATAGCCAACTAGGGGGAGGAGGATAAAGGTAGATTATGGTGAGTTTAGGATCCCTTGCAGTACAGCAGTGGCAAACCCTGCTCGGGATCTGGAATATAGAGGCAAATTATAATGCTTGGCAAATGTATGCACGGAGGTCCAAGTAGCCGCCTCAATAATGTCTTTGGTAGCCACTCCTCGTAAGAAGGCTGTGGTAGTGGCTGTTGCCCTTGTAGAATGAGGTGTTATGTTCTGTGGAATTGTTTTTCCATGGAAGGAGTAACAGAATCGTATGCAATTTCCTATCCATTTGGAGATTGTCTGTTTGGAAATAGCTTTTCCCTCTCTTCCTGTTGTAGGCCACAAAAGTTGGTCAGTCTTTCTGCTGCTTTTGGTTCTGTCCAAGTAGTAGCGTAGCTGTCTATGTACATCCAAGGTATGCAGTATTCTTTCCCCTCTGTTTTGTGGGTTGGGAAAGAAGGTAGGTAGGTGGATTGCCTGGTTTAAAGACACTCTGGATACCACCTTAGGCATAAATGTTGGATTAGTCCTCATGGACACTCTATCTTGGTGGAAGATTAGGAAGGGTTGCACTGTCATTAAGGCCTGTAGTTCTGAAACCCTCCTTGCTGAGGTGATTGCCAGAAGGAAAGCAGTTTTCCATGACAGGTGTTGTAAGTCTGCTGTTGCTGCTGGCTCAAAGGGTGATAGTGTCAACTTTTCTAGTACGAAGTTTAAGTCCCAAGCTGGTAATGGTGGTTTCCTTGGAGGTTTTACATTCTTGATTCCTCTGAGAAATTGTCTGAGCAGAGGGTGTGAAAAACAGGAGGATCAAAGCTGTATTCTGCTGAAATAGCTGATGCATGTATCTTGATGGAGGAGTAGGACAGGCCTGAATGGAGAAGTTCGCCAGATACTCCAGGATGTTAGGCATATCCACGCGTGACACATCTTTTCCTCTTTCAGAACTCCAACTGATAAACCTTTTCCATTTTCCAGCGTAGTTCCTTCTTGTTGAAGGTCTGCGTGCTTCAAGAATAATGTCTTTAACTCTTTGGGAAAGTTCTTGATTAGCTGCTGCTATGTGATGTTCCATGCAGTCAGTTGTAATGTTTTCAGGTTTGGATGTATGGTGCTGTAGTTGTTCTGAGTTAGCATCAAAGGCATCAGGGGTATTGGCCACATATTGTTCCGAGACAAGCTCCTTAGTAGTGGGTACCAGTGTTGTCTTGGCCAGTTTGGAGCTATCAGGATTATCCTTGGATGTTCTTCCTTGATTTTTAGAAGTACTTTGTGTATCAAGGGGAGAGGTGGGAATGCATAAGCTGTTAGGCCTTTCCAGCTGAAGGAGAGCGAATCCACTTTCCATGCTAGTGGGTGAAATGTCCTTGTGCAGAATTTTTGAGTTGGTGATTGTGAGGAGATGCAAATAGATCTATCTGAGGCATTCCCCACTTCTTTGTAATGGTCCTGAAAATGTCCGGGTGCAGGTGCCATTCGTGAGCATCTGATGTGGTCCTGCTTAAAATGTCCGCTAGAGTATTTTCTTTTCCTGGTACAAATCTTGCCTGCAGCTGGATGTTGTAGCTGAGTGCCAGGGTCCACAGTTCCAAAGTCATTCTGCATAGAGGGTATGAATGAGTGCCTCCCTGTTTGTTGATGTACCACATGACTGTGGTGTTGTCTGTCCTTATCAACAGCTGGCCCTCTTTGAGAAATGGTCTGAACTCTTGGATAGCCAGTTTTACAGCCAGCATTTCTTTTAGGTTGATGTGCAGGTGAAGTTGATCCTGAGTCCACAATCCTTGCACGCATTTGTCCAGCATGTGGGCCCCCCATCCTAGGTCTGAAGCATCTGTTGTAATGCTCTGGCTTGCTTGACATCTGTGAAAGGGAAGGCCTGGGTTGGAGCGGCATGCCTGGGCCCACCATAGGAACTCCTGTTTTAAACATGGAATTAGTGGGATTTCTGTTTCGAGGCTGTGCCTGTGTTGGGACCATAAATTCCGTAGGTACCACTGTAGTTTTCTCATATGTAGTCTGGCATATGGAACCAAAATTATGCATGATGCCATGAAGCCCAAGGCCTGCAGAACTTTTCTTGCTGTTAATTTGTTCAGCTTTGTTAGTGACAAGAAATAAAGAGGGAGTTCTTTTTGTTTTTCTGTAGTTAGGAATGCCATTTGTCTCACTGTGTCCAATTCCGCTCCCAAGAATGTCCTTGTTTGGGATGGTATCAGCCTTGACTTTTGTAGATTGACTGTGTATCCCAGTGCTTGTAGCAAGTAAATGACCCTTTGCAAATCTGTTGTCAACTTGCTTTTGTTGTCCCCTTGTAGCAGGCAGTCGTCCAGGTATGGGTAAATATGAATTCCCTGTAGTCTGCAGTATGCGATTACTGATGCCAGGCATTTTGTGAATACTCTGGGCGCAGTAGATAAGCCAAAAGGCAATGCTGAGAATTGATAGTGCTCTGATCCTGCAAGAAATCTGAGGTATCTTCTGCAGATTGGTCGAATAGGGACGTGCAGGTATGCCTCCTTGAGATCTAGAGTTACCAGCCAACACTCCTTGCCCAGCATGGGAAGAAGTTGCTGTAGGGTCAGCATTTTGAATTTTGGGACAATGATGTATGTATTCAAGGTGGACAGGTCGAGAATTGGTCTCCAACTTTTTCCTTTCTTGGAACTAGGAACAGTCTGGAGTAGAACCCCTTTCCTTGCTCTGCTGTAGGCACTTTTTCCACAGCTCTCATGTTTGCTAACTCCATTATCTGTTGTAAAGCTTCTGTTTTTGATTTGGAGGTAGATTTGGCATTCCTCTTTGACTGGTATAGTGTGGAAGTGGAATCGGTAGCCTTGATGTATAATTTGCAGAATCCACTTGTCTTTGTTATATGGTGCCAGTTCTTTGCAAATAAAGTTAACCTTCCGCCTAGTGGGGCTGCTATTTGTTCCCTGGTAGGCGGTTTTAGGAGTAAGTCACTGTGGCTGTGTTGAAGTAGTGGCAGTGGCTGTGTCTGTGCCTCTGTTGTTACCTTCCCACTGTCGTCCTCTGTAGGCACTTCCTCTGGTTTGGTTTCTGCCTCTGGAACGTCTATTCCTGCCCCTTTGAACTCTTGTGGAGTCAGGAAAGGACCAATTCTTGGCAGGCCAGTTCCTGCTAAACCTTGGGGGTTGAACCTGCAGGAAATCTTTAACAGTTTGAACTGATTTTGCCTTTTCTTCCATTTTCTTCATAACCTGCTGGGCAGGTGCACCAAACAAACTTGTCTTATCCATAGGAGCATCTAACAATTTAGCTTTAACATGATCTGGTAGAGCTTGCTCCTTTAGCCATGCATGCCTTCTTATCACTGTGCCAGTCATGGCTGATCTAAATGAAGCCTCCAGTGCATCATAGCCACATTTTAAGGAATGGTTACTAACCTGTTGTATATTATTTACCATTTCTAATACATATTTCTTATCAAGAGCTTCATCAGTGGTTAATCTTTTAGTTAACTGATCAAGCATAAACTCTTGGTATTGTATCATGTGAAACTGGCAGTTTAAAGCTCTAGCTGAGAGAGTAGCTGAAGTGTATACTTTTTACCCCATCTGTCTAATGCCCTTGCTTCCCTTTCAGAAGGAGTAGGTTTTTAGCTATGGTTGCGGCAACTGCCTTGGGACCCTGGGATATAGTTTCTGGGTCTGCAAGGGGGGCCTTGTAAAGGTGGTGATGAGTGTCAGGCACCCTGTAAAATCTGTCTGGTTTGGCAGGGGCTGGGGGTAATGAGTCTGGAGCAGAGCAGACATCATTAAAAGCGTCATCTACCACAGAAAGAACAGGAGGTATAGCTAAGGGCCTGTGTTGTGGAAGGTGTAGAAAGGTTCTAAGTCTTTTTCGGGAATCTGAGAATTCTTGTTGCTGCCATTGGAACTGCTCTCGCATGGCATGCAAGGTTTCCCCAAAGGAGAATTCTTCTGGAGGGGAAGCAGCTGGAATGGATTCTTCAGCATCAGAATCCACAAAATTGGAGAAAGGGGCCTCTGGCTGGTCAGTAATGTCTGATTCATCTGCAGAATCCTCAGAGGACACTGGCTCAGGGGGCTCTGCCCTAGGTCTCTTATCTGGGGGCTGAGAGGCCCTGTCTGGGTGAGATTGAGATCCTCTAATTAAAGAAATCAAATCTTCTGCCAAGGTGAGCATTTGGGAACTAGAAGAGGGCCTGGTTGAGGCTGGTTTAACAGGCACTGATTTGGTAGTCTTGGCTGCTTTAGCCCTGGCGAAGGCCTTAATGGACATGGCTGCTGGAGGCCTAGCAGCACCACGTGCTGGGGTAGAGACATCCAGGGAATGGTGTCTGATAAGTTAGTGGGTAAAGTTTCAGAGGCCGATTCAAGAATTGTAGCAGGGGCCTCAAGTGTAGAGATAGATTCGCTGTACCTAGATCAGTTTTCGGTTTCGGCGAAACCGAGACACTCGCGGTTTGCTTAAGCGTGGTTTCAGCGAAACCGCGGACCGCGAGTGTCGGTCTTTTCTTTGCGTTTTTGGCAGAAAGTGTAGTCGGACGTTCCGACGACATAATGTAAGCCAAGTCAGAACCGAAAACTGTTCTGCAAACTCCGACCGACGCCTAAGCGTTCGTCGGTTGAAGGAAGCACAGGCCGAACAGGCTGCTACGTCGTGGGCTGGGCCTAGACAAGGCAGACAGTAAGAATGGAAATCTTTATGAGGTATTTGTTTCCCACAGGTTAAACAATTATTAACTTTTTCTGACATCGGCTGAGGCAAGAAAGAGTCCCCAACGGGGTACTTAGCTTTAGAAGTCTTCGAAGTAGTATTCGGTAGAGAAAATCTCTGGATCCGACCGACCGGCACTTGCGAACAGCTTCTGCTTCGGGCGCCACGCGGCAAGAAAGACGGAGGAAAATGGCGTCGGCTGATGCCTTTATACCCGGAGTCCAACAGAGATGACGTCGGATGAAGAGCGACATCAGCCGAAGCCGGACCCGGACTTTGGAATCCGGCCGACTGACGGGCTGCCTGACGACAGGACAACCCAGCTGTTATGACTGCAGATGCATCCATGAAGGACATCAGGCGGAACTGCAGAGTGTGCAGGGTCTTCCATTTGAAGAAGCTCATAGTAATGTTTTTGTGCCACTGAAATCTGTGTGGAATCGCATTTAAAAAATTCACTTATCTTATTAATAGTTTCCCCAAAAGAAAGCTCTTCAGTAGTGGAGTCTCCCCCATTAGACTCCTCCACAGGAGAAGCATATTCCAGAGGGGAAGGAGTCTGGGTGGAGTATGCTAGAGTCTCTTCATCAGAAGAGCAATCTTCAGAATCAGATTCAAGGACCTGCAAATCCAAAGCCTGCCAAGAGGATAAACCCGGAGACCCAGAAGCCAGCAATGGAGAAGATGTGAACTCTGAAATATGTGTAACAAGAAAGCTGAAGGCTTCAGTGCCATCAGGGACCTAATAAGCCCCTGTGAAAATGCATTCCAGTCTGAGGAGTGGAAGGGACGAGACGTAGGCCTAACTGCCGCTATATCCCTTGATAGAGGGAGGAGGAGTGACTCCGAAAGTGCTTCAGTAGATCTAGCTGCGGTTCACCCAGGTCACCTGAACTGGATATCTGCATAGCCTCAGATGTACTAGGATCCACACTCTTGATGGCTTCCCCTGAGGTAACCGCCAAAGAAGTGGACCCGACCTCCGACCGTACCACCGGGTCTTCACCGACCTCAGGGGGAACATAGGAGGAGGCAGGTGCAGCGGAAGAGGGTTCAGGTCTTAGCTTGCTTACCACGTTCTTCAAACTCGGCTCAACCGAAGGGCACCTAGGGCCCTCCACCCCATCTATAGCCAGATATTTGAGTCTGATTTTCAAGGTTAAAAGCACGAAGGCCTGGCAAGTAAAACAGGAATGGTGATCGTAACTAGGCTCCAAACAAAACAAATAAAGCTCGTGAGTATCCTTGCACGGAATTTGCCTTCCACACCTACATTTGCTCTTCCTGGATAACATGATCAAAAGCAAACGGCAGTAGCAAAAAAAGTAAATCCCCAGGAGGGCACTTATCTGAAGCTGGAAGTGGAGCAAAGGAATCCGACCTCAGAATGTACGTAGGAATCAACCTTTCAGAATGGTGGCAAAAAAAGGTCTGAGGATGATACGTGTGGATGTCTCTCTTTATGGCTGACAACGTCAGTATCTATGTGCTGCATCCCATGTACTGGCAGTGGCTATAAGCTTTTCTGTACAGGCTGGACATTGGGTCGATTGATGGAATACTACCCATTTGTAAAGAATACTGCAACATTGAATAGAAGGACGTCTAGCTGATTCCTCTGAGGTGAAATGTTTGGCCTGGAAGACTACTCTGTTAGCTATCACCTCTTCTAGAAGGGTTTCTGTGCCTCAGGCTGTCATGTCTGTGAAACCATTCCTCATCTTCCATCCAGAATGTCTGTCACTCAGGACTAACCCCTCCTTTATGCCAGACTTAAATCAAGCCATACATATGGCTACTTTATTCCCCAACCCCCCCAAGACAAGGGGCGAAAAAGGATACTTCATTGCCTGGTTGTGCATAAGCATCTCACTTACTACTTAGAACCATACGAACTTGATGTTCTTAATGTTTCACTGTTGCAGTCATTACATTTGGGTAATCTGCTGGCAGGTTGCCCTCAGTCGGCCTGATTAACAAAGTCTTGGGTCCTGCCTCGGTTACTGTCCCTTCTTCCATGACGTCATGTTGTCAGGGGTATAAAGCATGCAGCCAACACCATTTTCATCTGTCTTTCTTACCGCTGGGGGACCCGAAACAGAAGCAATTTGCAAGTGCCTGTCGGCAGACTATTTAAATTTTCGTTTTCGAGTTTCAGAACCAAAGTCTTCAACCTAAAGCTAAGTACCCCATTGGGGAAACTTTTTCTTGCTCCTTACCGATGTCAGTAAAAGTTAATTGTATTACTTGTGGGAAGCGAATACAGAGGATTTGGAGGCATATCCAGCCATCCGTTTGGGATTGGCAACGTGTGGAAATGAAATCTGTATCCCTGGGATGGTATATTTAAGATCCACTTGTCCTGGGTAATTAGTTGCCAGTTTCGTGCATGAAGTGCCAGTTCCCCCCCCAAAAGGGCGGCCAAAAGATAAGTGCTTGGTGATTGCAAGGGGAAAGTCATTGAGACTTTTGACCGTAGTACGGTGCCTTGTTACTTCCAAATTTGGAGGTGGAGGCACCCCATTGTTTTGTTCTATAAGTTCCTTGTGACTGAAACCTGGAGCCTTTGGAGTGTCTGGGTTTGACATGAGTGGCTCTGGTGGCTACTGGAAAGGTCCAATTCTTAGTAGGTCAGTGCCTACTGAACCTGGGTGGCTGCACTTGTAGGAAACCGTTTACAGTTTGCATAGATTTAGCTTTATCTTCCATCTTTTTCAAAACAACTTCTGCCTTATTACCAAATAGGCTGTCCTGCTGTAAAGGAGCATCCAACAATTTTGCTTTAACATGATTAGGCAGATGTCCTTCAAGGATGCATCTGCAGTCATAACAAATGGGTTGTCCTGTCGTCAGGCAGCCCTTCGGTCGGCCGGATTCCAAAGTCTGGGTCCGGCTTCGGCTGATGTCGCACTTCACCCGACGTCATCTCTGCTGGTCTTCGGGTATAAAGGCATCAGCCGACGCCATTTTCCTCAGTCTTTCTTGCAAGGCGCCAAGCAGAAGCTGTTCGCAAGTGCCGGTCGGTCAGATCCAGAGATTACTACTACCGAATACTACTTCGAAGACTTCTAAAAAGCTAAGTACCCCATTGGGGACTCTTTCTTGCCTCAGCCGATGTCAGAAAAAGTCAATAACTGTTTAACTTGTGGGAAACAAATACCTCATAAAGATTTCCACTCTTACTGCCTGCCTTGCTTAGGCCCAGACCACGGCGTAGCAGCCTGTTCGCCTGTGCTTCCTTCAACCGGCGAATGCTTAGGCGCCTGTCGGAGTTTGCTGAACAGTTTTTCGGCTCAGATTTTGCGTACATTATGCCGCCGGATCCTCCGACTACCCAAATTGTTAAAACGCAAAGAAAAGACCGACACTCGCGGTCCGCGGTTTCGGCCGAAACCACGGTTAAGCAAGCATGAGTGTCTCGGTTTCGGCGAAACCGAAAACCGTCAATCTTCAGCGAATCCATGACTACTACTGAGGCTCCTGCTACCTTAGTTGAATCGGCCTCAGAAGTTTTGCCTACTACTGTGGTTCCTAGTGATTTATCAGACACCATTCCTTTGGATGTCTCTACCCCAGCACGTGGTGCTGCTAGGCCTCCTGCAGCCATGTCTATTAAGGCCTGTGCCAGGGCTAAAGCAGCCAAAACTGTTAAATCAGTGCCTGTTAAGCCCCCCCCTCACACAGGCCCACTTCTAGTTCACAAATGCTTACTCTGGCAGAGGATTTAATATCCTTAATTAGGGGATCCCAATCTCACCCAGACAGGGCCTCTCAGCCCCCAGAAAAGAGACCTAGAGCAGAGCCCCCCGAGCCAGTGTCCTCTGATGATTCTTCGGATGACTCAGACATTACAGATCAGCCAGAGGCTCCTTTTTCTACTTATGAAGATTCCGATGCTGAGGAATCCATTCCATCTGCCTCTCCACCAGAGGAATTTTCCTTTGGGGAAACCTTACATGCCATGAGAGAACAATTCCAATGGCAGGGACAAGATTTCTCAGATTCAAGAAAGAGGCTTAGGACATTTCTGCACTTACCACAGCATAGGCCCTTAGCTATACCTCCAGTACTGCCTGTTGTGGATGATGCATTTAATGATGTTTGCACTGCTCCTGATACTTTACCTCCAGCCCCTGCCAAACCAGATAGATTTTACAGGGTGCCAGACACTCATCGCCACCTATACAAGGCCCCACTTGCAGATCCTGAGACTATATCCCAGGGGCCTAAGGCAGTAGCCTCGACCTCAGCAAAAAACCCTATTCCTTCTGAAAGGGAATCCAGGTCCTTAGAGAGATGGGGGAAAAAAGTTTACATCTCTGCTACTCTCTCAGCTAGAGCTTTAAACTGTCAGTTTCATATGATCCAATACCAAGAGTTTATGCTTGATCAGTTAACTAAGAAGCTGTCCACTGATGACTCCTTGGATAAGAAATATGTTTTAGAAATGGTGAATAACATTCAGCAGGTTAGTAACCATTCTTTAAAATGTGGCTATGATGCACTGGAGGCTTCATTTAGATCAGCCATGACTGGCACAGTGATAAGAAGGCATGCATGGTTGAAAGAACAGGTCTTGCCGGATCATGTTAAAGCAAAGCTATTAGATGCTCCTATGGATAAAGCCAGTCTATTTGGTACACCTGCTCAGCAAGTAATGAAGAAAATGGAAGAGAAGGCAAAATCTGTACAAACAGTTAAGGATTTCTTACAGGTTCAGCCCCCAAGGTTTAGCAGGAACTGGCCTGCCAAAAATTGGTCCTTTCCAGACTCCTCAAAATCTCAAAGAGGCAGGAATAGACGCTCTAGAGGCAGAAATCAATCCAGAGGAGGTGCCTACAGAGGACGACAGTGGCAAGGCAATAACCGAGGCACAGACACAACCACTGCCACTGCAACAGGACAATCACAGTGACTTGGCTCTGACACCGCCTACCAGGGAGCAAATAACAGCACCTTTAGGCAGAAAGTTAGCCTTATTTTCGAAAAATTGGCACTATATCACAAAAGACAAGTGGATTTTGCAAACCATAGACCAAGGCTACAGGTTCCACTTCCACACCTTACCAGTTAAAAGAGGAATGCCAAACCTACCTCCAAATCAAAAAACAGAAGCTCTAAAGCAGATAGCGCAATTAACAAAGATAAGAGCTGTGGAAAGAGTACCAATAACAGAACAGGGCAAAGGATTCTACTCCAGACTCTTCCTAGTACCAAGAAAAGAGAAAAGTTGGAGACCTATTCTCGACCTGTCCGTCTTAAACACATACATCATTGTCCCAAAATTCAAAATGCTGACCCTACAGCAACTTCTTCCCATGCTGGGCAAGGAGTGTTGGCTGGTAACTCTAGATCTCAAGGAGGCATACCTGCACGTCCCCATACGACCAAATTGCAGAAGATACCTCAGATTTCTTGCAGGATCAGAGCATTATCAATTCTCAGCATTGCCCTTTGGCTTATCTACTGCCCAGAGTATTCACAAAATGCCTGGCATCAGTAATCGCTCACTGCAGGCTACAGGGAATCCAAATTTATCCATACCTGGACGACTGCCTGTTACAAGCGGACAACAAAAGCAAGCTGACAACAGATTTACAAAGAGTCATTTGCTTACTACAAGCCCTGGGATACACAGTCAATTTACAAAAGTCAAGACTGATACCATCCCAAACAAGAACATTCTTGGGTGCGGAATTGGACACAGCAAAATAAATGGCATTCCTAACTGCAGAAAAACAAAAACAACTCCCTCTTTACTTCTTGGCATTAACAAAGCAGAACAAGCTAACAGCAAGAAAAGTACTGCAGGCCTTGGGCTTCATGGCATCATGCATAATCTTGGTCCCACATGCCAGACTGCATATGAGAAAGCTACAGTGGTACCTAAAGAATTTATGGTCTCAACACAGGCACAGCTTAGAAACCGAAATCCCACTAATCCCATGCCTGAAACAGGAGTTCCTATGGTGGGCTCAAGCATGCCAGTCAAACCCAGGCTTGCCCTTCCACAACTTTCAAGCAAGCCAAACCATCACAACGGACGCTTCAGACCTAGGCTGGGGGGCGCACATGTTGGACAAATGCATACAAGGATTGTGGACTCCAGACCAGCTGCACCTGCACATAAACCAAAAAGAAATGCTGGCAGTAAAACTAGCAATCCAGAAATTCAGACCATTCCTCAAAGAAGGCCATTTAATGATAAGGACAGACAACACCACAGTTATGTGGTACATCAACAAACAGGGAGGCACTCATTCATACCCTCTATGCAGAATGACTCTGGACCTTTGGAATATGGCTCTGAGCTACAACATCCAGTTACAGGCAATATTTGTGCCGGGAAAAGAAAACACCCTAGCAGACATGTTAAGCAGAACCACCTCGGATGCTCACGAATGGATGCTACACCCGGACATCTTCAAGGCCATCACAAGGAAATGGGGAATGCCACAAATAGACCTATTCGCATCCCCACTCAAATCACCAGCTCAAAAAATTCTGCACAAGGACATACCACCCACTTGCATGGAAGGTGGACTCTCTATCCTTCAGTTGGAAAGGCCTGACAGCATATGCATTTCCACCTCTTCCTTTGATGCACAAGGTACTACTGAAAATCAAAGAGGAACGCCCAAGGATAATCCTGATAGCTCCGAATTGGCCAAGACAACACTGGTATCCATTGCTGAGGGGCATGTCTCAGGGGGAGAATGTGGTCAATACCCCTGATGCCTGTGATGTTAACTCAGAACAACTACAACATCATGCACCCAAACCTAAAAACCTTGCAACTGACTGCCTGGAACATCACATAGCAGCAACTAACCCAGACCTATCCCAAAGGGTTAAAGACATTATCCTTGAAGCCCGCAGACCTTCAACAAGAAGGAACTATGCAGGAAAATGGAAAAGATTTGTCATTTGGAGTACTGAAAGAGGAAAAGATGTGTCGAACATAGATATTGCTAACATCCTGGAGTACTTGGCAGAGCTTCTACATACAGGCCTGTCCTATTCCTCCATCAAGATACATGCATCAGCTATTTCAGCAGAATACAGCTTGATCCACCTGTCTTTTCAAGATCCTCTACTCAGGCAGTTCCTCAGAGGGATCAAGAATGTAAAACCTCCTAGGAAACCACCATTACCAGCATGGGACTTGAACTTTGTGCTAGAAAAATTGACACTCCCTCCATTTGAACCAGCAGCAACAGCAGATCTTCAACACCTATCATGGAAAACTGCTTTCCTACTGGCAATTACTTCAGCAAGGAGGGTTTCGGAACTACAGGCCTTAATGGCAGTACAACCCTTCCTAATCTTCCATCAAGATAGGGTGTCCATGAGAACTAATCCTACATTTATGCCTAAGGTGGTATCCAGAGTGTCTTTAAACCAGGCAATCCACCTACCTACCTACCTTCTTTCCCAATCCACAGAACAGGGGGGAAAGACTGCTGCATACCTTCGATGTACATAGACAGTTACGCTTCTACCTGGACAGAACCAAAGGTGACAGAAAAACTGACCAGCTTTTAGTAGCCTATGCAACAGGAAGGGAAGGAAAAGCAATTTCCAAACAGACAATCTCCAAATGGATAGGAAATTGCATAAGATTCTGTTACTCCTACCACGGAAAACCAATTCCACAGAACATAAGACCTCATTCTACAAGGGCTACAGCCACTACCACAGCTTTCTTACGAGGAGTGGCAACCAAGGACATTATTGAGGCAGCTACTTGGACCTCCGTGCATACATTTGCCAAGCATTATAATTTACCTCTATACTCTAGATCCCGAGCAGGGTTTGCCACTGCTGTACTGCAAGGGATCCTAACTACACCATAATTCTTCTTCCTCCTCCCTAGTTTGGCTATGGTATTCTACCCATTTGTTATGACTGCAGATGCATCCTTGAAGGACATAGTACAGTTTTGTACCTACCATAAATGTAGATGTCCAAACAGGATAGCATCTGCAGTCAGGATTACCCACCCTCCTTCCCCTCTGTGGTACTCCTAGGGTATTTACCCTCCTAATAGCTAGCTGGGGGGGGGAGTCTCTTATGGTGTATTTGTTTGTATATATGTACATACATTGTTATTTTTTGTGTTTGCCTTCTACTTTTTTGGAAACATTGGCATTTATCCAAAATTTAGCTTACCAAGAGGGCAACTGGCATCTGGGGCAAGAAACACTGAGGAAAATGGCGTCGGCTGATGCCTTTATACCCGAAGACCAGCAGAGATGACGTCGGGTGAAGTGCGACATCAGCCGAAGCCGGACCCAGACTTTGTAATCCGGCCGACCGAAGGGCTGCCTGACGACAGGACAACCCATTTGTTATGACTGCAGATGCTATCCTGTTCGGACATCTACATTTATGGTAGGTACAAAACTGTACTATTTTGCTCCTTGAGCCAAGCATGCCTTCTTATCACAGATCGTGTTACAGCGGCCCTGCAAGAGGCCTCCAAGGAATCAAAACCACATTGCAGAGTATGCCTGCCAACTTGTTCAACTGAATGCAATAAATCCTGCAACTCTATTTTCCACACAGTCAGAAATCCACATCATTTTCTGTTTAAGTAAGCCCATGACATGCTACTGATATTTAAGCACATGAAATTGACAGTTTAAAGCCCTGCTTGCCAAGGTTGCAGACGTGTAAACCTTCTTACCCCATCTATCCAGCGACCTGGAGTCTCTATCAGAAGGGGTAGAATTTTTAGCAGTAGAAGCCTTAACGCCTTTGGGACCCTGAGAAATGGTTTCAGGGTCAGCAGTAGGGTTTTTAAAAAGGAATTTGTGGGAGTCTGGAACCCTGTGATATCTGTCTGGCTTTCTAGGAGCCAGAGGCAGGGAATCAGGAACCATGCTGGATTCTGAGAAGTCATCATCATCAACAATGTCTAGAACTGGAGGTATAGCCAAAAGCCTATGTTGAGGAAGAAGAAGGAAATCCCTAAGTCTCTTTTTAGATTCTAAATACATTCCTGGACATTCCAAAATTCAAGATGCAGACTTTACAACAGTTACTGCCTATGCTAGGCAAGGATGCCTGGTTGATAACTCTTTAATAGAGGCTTACATGCATATCCCAATCAGGGAGTCTTGCAGAAGATACCTCCACTTCAAAGCAGGCTATTTGCATTACCAGTTCTCTGCACTGACCTTTGGCTTATCTACTGCGCCCAGGGTCTTCACAAAGTGCCTGGCACCAGTAATTGCATTTTGCAGACAAACATTCAAATTTATCCTTACCTGGACGATTGTCTAATTCAGGTAGAAAACAAGGACACTCTTCTAAAACATCTGGCATTTGTAAAAAGAATTTTAACTTGTCTAGGGTACACCATAAATGAAAAGAAATCACAGCTGGTACCCTCGCAAATAATTACATTCCTGGGGGCAATTTTGAATACAACTGCCCAGATGACTTACCTTACGGCAGAAAAACAAATTCAGTTGATGACTTACTTCAAACAAGTGGCCACAAAAACCCAGCTATCTTCAAGACAAATTCTGCAGGCCTTGGGGTTCATGGCTTCCTACATTCTAATAATTCCATATGCAAGACTGCATATGAGGACACTTCAGTGGTACCTAAAAAGCTTATGGAGTTAACATTGTCGCAGCCTGGAAACAATGATTCCTATCATTCCTTGCCTGCAGCAAGAGTTCCTGTGGTGGGCAGAGGCCTGCCACCAAAACAAGGGACTGTCATTCATTCCACCTCCTGCCACCCAAACCCTGACTACAGACTCATCAGATTATGCTTGCGGGGGCGCATCTGGCAGGGAGATGCATTCAGGGCCAATGGAGCCCAAATCAAATGCACCTACATATCAACCAGAAAGAGATGCAAAGCTGTACAGAATGCACTGACAGCCTTCAAGGTCTGTCTTCATCCAGGACAACTACTGACAGTCAGACAACACCACAGTCATGTGGTACATAAACAAGCAGGGGGGGTACCCATTCCTGCCCCCTTTGCAAACTAGTTATGGCTTTGTTCAACACGGCTTTGACTTATCAAATACATCTCCAATCTCAATTCCTGTCAGGAAAGCAAAATACTGTGGCAAGCGAACTAAGCAGAAATCTTAAGGGCCCACACAAATGGAAATTGAATCCACAAATCTTCAGCATGTTGATACGCAAATGGGGGAGCCCAGACATGGATCTTTTTGCATCACCCCAAAACTATCAGTTGGACAAATTATGCACAAGAATTCATCACAAAAAAGCTTGGAAAGTGGATGCTCTATCCTTCAGCTGGAAAAAACTGTCAATCTATGCCTTTCCCCTTCTGCCTCTGCTGTAAGGTCTTACTAAAAGTTGGACAGGAAAAAACAAAAATGATTCTGATTGCTCCAGACTGGCCTCGCCAACACTGGTACCCGCTCCTATGCAATATGTCGCACCTTCCTCCATGGTACCTGCCTCCGGCACCTTATCTACTGCCTCAGCACAACTATCAAATTCTGCACACTCAGCTCCAAACTCTGAATTTTGCAGCATGGCTACTCAACTAATTTCACCAGTTACATCTCAGCAAACCTGTGATGGATGTCATTTTGGAGGCTAGAAGGCCTAGTACTAGAAAATCTTATGCTGACCAATGGAAAAGATTCTGTGCCTGGAACAAAGCACAAAGGAATAAGCACAGCAATGTCCAATATTCCTCAGATTCTGCAATATTTAACTGAAATGCTTCACAAGGGCCTATCTTTGTCTTCCATAAAAATCCATGCCTCTGCCATTTCAGCTCATTACAACACAGAGCCTCCCCTCTTTTCTTATCCCCTGCTAAAGCTGTACCTCAGATGGGCCAAAACTTTAAGACCTCCCTGGAGAGCACCAACTCCTGCATGGGACCTCAATTTTGTGTTGGAAAAACTCACTCTACCTCCTTTTGAGCCAGCTGCTACTGCAGACCTAAAATGTCTCTCTTGGAAGACAGCATTTCTTTTAGCAGTCACTTCAGCTAGAAGGATTTCAGAACTACAGGCTCTCATGGCAGTGGAGCCTTTTATTATCTTTTACCCGGACAGGGTGGCTCTCAGGACCAATCCATCTTTTATGCCTAAAGTGGTATCTAGTGTGGCTCTTAATCGGACCATTCACCTGCCAACCTTTTTCCCAAATTCACAGAACAAGGGTGAGCGGATTCTGCATTCATTGGATGTACACAGACATCTAAGATTCTACTTAAACAGAACAAAATCTCTAAGAAAATCTGAGCAATTACTGGTGGCATTTGCTGCAGGGGCTGAGGGAAAGGCTATTTCAAAGCAGGCTGTTTCAAAATGGATAAGCCATTGTATTCGTTTCTGCTACATGCACCATGGTAAACCTGTCCCCAAGGGGATCAGATCCCATTCCACCAGGGCTGCATCTACTTCTGCAGCCTTTCTCAGAGGGGTTCCTTTGAGAGACATTCTAGAAGCTGCTACCTGGATCTCAGTTCATACGTTCACCAAACATTACCATTTACCTCTCTTCTCTAAATCCAGAGCAGGCTTTGC
Source organism: Protopterus annectens (assembly GCF_019279795.1). Taxonomy (NCBI): domain Eukaryota; kingdom Metazoa; phylum Chordata; order Ceratodontiformes; family Protopteridae; genus Protopterus; species Protopterus annectens. The sequence continues at coordinate 231,244,780 of NC_056746.1, forward strand.
CACTGCTGTCCTGCAGGGCTGTATAGCTGCTCCTAATTCTGTACAATTCCATCCTCCCAACCATAGCTTTGGGATTCTACCCAAATGTAATGATGCAACAGTGAAACATGAAGAACATAGTACAGTTGTGTACACTTAACATAAATGTAGATGTTCAAGTGTATTCACTGTTGCAGTCCTGGTTACCCACTCTCCAGCCCCCTGTTTTACTCTTACTATACCTCTTCTTTTTTTTACTATGCTTAAAAGCCTTTTTGGTTTATTTACTTTTATTTGTGAGTATATTTTTTTGTGTTCTAAATTACATGCATATATATATTTTGCTCCCCATTTGGGGGGCACCTGACATCTGGGGTAAGAAAAACTGATGAAAATGCCGTCGGCTGAATGTTTTATACCCCTGACGACCTGACGTCATGGAAGAAGGGACAGCAACGGACGCAGGACCCAAGACTTTGTTAATCAGGGCGACTGAGGGCAACCTGCCAGCAGATTACCCAAATGTAATGACTGCAACAGTGAATACACTCGAACATCTGCATTTATGGTAACTGTACACAACTGTACTTTCTCCTTCAGGAACACCAAAGCAAACCAGTGTACTTTCTGCACAGTTTACTTAAAAATGCAGGAACTACAGAGCAAGGTACCACACAAACTTGTTCTCCTTCAGGAACACCAAAGCTTTGTTTTACAACAAATAAGCACTTTCATCTCAAATTAACTTTAAAAGAGGCTTCATCAGAAACAGTGTATTGTCAGCGCAACTACATTTAAAATACAAATAAGTAGTGACTTTGTTTTCCTCCTGCTAAGCAGGAAACCAAAATGTTGAAGTGGCAACACAGTCATAATATGTCAATATTTAAATAGTTACATAAAGGGACCCTAATGATTCATATAACAAATGATTACTCTTTCTGATGCTGCTTGATACTATCCAATTTTCTAAACTGATTTTAATTGCAATAAATAAATAACAGTCCTATATAACATAAAAAGCCCTACCATGGCATAAAATGGATTTCTAAGAAGAATTCATAGAATAAAACCTGTATGTAAAACCTCATGTAACTGTATAAATATGTAATATATAACGGTATATATTTAAAATGAATTTTATAAGATGAATTATATAAAATAAAATATATATATGTGTGTGTGTATATATGTGTATATATATATATATATATATATATATATATATATATATATATATATATATATATATATATATATAAAGAATAATAAACAAGATTAATCTAGTGTCTATCAATTGGAACTTTCCTGGCAGCTTCGTCTGAATTCTTTGTATTGGCCAGGTGTGAATGACAATGTGTCTGTTAGTAGTTTATTAAAAAATAAAGGCACTTGGTAAACACTAGTAGATATCTTGTTTATTATTGTCTTTGTATGTGTGTGTGTGTATATATATATATATATATATATATATATATATATATATACATACATATATATATATATTTTTTTATATGTATATATTTTTATGTATATATATATTTTAAATCATCTTATAAAATTCGTTTATATATATATATATATATATATATAGCTATACTGAAATTTATTACATATTTATGCAGTTACATAGTAAGGTTTTATATCCAGGTATTCTATGGAATCATCTTAGAAATCCATTTTATGCCATGGTTAGGGCTTTTTATGTCATGTATGACTGTTTATTGCTATTAAAATCTGTTTAGAATTTGGATAGTATTATCATGCAGTATGAGAAAGTGTAATTATTTGTTATGAATCATTAGCGTCCCTATATGCAACTATTTAAATATTCACATATATTATGACTGTTTTTTATGTGCTGCCACTTTAAAATTTTGGTTTCCTGCTTAGCAGGCGGAAATGAAGTCACTATTCATTTGTATTTTAAATGTAGTCGTGCCGACAATACACTAATGTTCATCATGCATACAGCTGCAGTCATAACAGATGGGTTATCCTGCCGTCAGGCGGGTCCTCGGTCGGCCGAATTCCAAAGTCTAGGACTGGCGTCGGTTGTCGTCGCTTCTTCCGTGACGTCAGTGCCGCAGGGGTATAAAAGAGGCAGCCGACGCCATTTTCTTCAGTCTTTCTTGCCGCGCGGTGCCCGAAGCAGAAGCAGTTCGCAAGTGCCGGTCGGCCAGCTCCTGAGATTTACGAAATTATTTCAGCCCAAGTCTTCTTGAAAGCTAAGTAACCCGTTGGGGAAACTTGGGAAGCAAATACCGCATAAGGATTTACACTCTTTCTGTATACCTTGCTTAAGCCCAGACCACAACGTCTCTGCCTGCCGTTTTTGTGCTAGATTCAATAAGCGCACTATTAAGCGTCGGGCGGAGTTCGCCCTTCACTTTTTTGGCAAAAAATGTAATTATATTATGTCGTCGGATACTCCGACTCCAGTTTTGAGCAAAAAACACAGAGATAAGGACCGACATACAAGGTCCGCACCACCTACTGAAACCACGCTAAGGCCAACTACTGGTTCTCTGGTACTCAGCGAGGCACCTACGCAGCCCCCGAGTACCGATGACAATGCATTACCGGTGTCTTCAGTACCCAAGGTCGCAGACTCCTCGGCCCCCATTCCTACTACAGATCCCGACGCCACTCCTGGCGGGGAAACTCAGAGTTTAGACAGGCCTGACATTTCTCAAGGGGTCTTCAGGCCTTTCTCCTTCTCTATTAAAGCCTCCACTAAATCTAAAGCAGCCATGAAAACCAAAAAACAGGTTCCCCAGACCCCCTCTCAAGGCACCATGCCTAAAAAACAGATGCTTAAAATGGCTGAGGATTTGATTACTCTTTTCAGGGGTTCTCAACCCCCCTCTGACAAATGGCCCAGATTAGAGGAAGACTACCCTTCCTCAGATCAAGCTTCTATTACCTCAGAACTATCTGAGGACCAGGATTATGCCTATTCTCCATTCGAAGACTCTGATGCAGAGGAGTCTATTCCCTCGGTCTCTCCCCCTGAGGACTTCTCTTTTGGGGAAACCCTGCATACATTGAGGGAACACTTTCACTGGGAAGGTCAAGATTACTCAGATTCCAAGAAAAGGCTCAGGGAATTTCTTCTGCTCCCCCAGCATAGGCCTCTGGCTATCCCTCCTGTTTTAGATATATTGGATGATGTGTACACAGAAGACAGCCTTAATCCAGATTCTTTGCCTCCAGCTCCTGTTAAACCAGACAGGTATTACTGGGTTCCTGATTCTCACCAATTCCTATATAAAAGCCATATTGCTGACCCAGAAACAATTTCACAGGGTCCCAAGGGAATTAAGGTCTCTACTGCTAAAAAAAACATTACCTTCAGAGAGAGATTCCAGAGCTTTAGATAGGTGGGGGGAAAAAGGTGTACACCTCGGCCACTTTAACCATGAGGGCATTAAACTGTCAGTTCCATATGTTAAAGTATCAACAGTTTTTGATATCTCACCTGAAAAGCAAGATGACACAACCAGAACAACCAGATTTAAAAGAGTTGCAGGATTTGTTGCATGATGCAGAGCAAGTGGGTAAACATACCTTGCAGTGTGGTTTTGATGCTTTAGAAGCCTCATGTAGAGCTGCTGTTACGGGGTCTGTTATACGTAGGCATGCTTGGCTCAAAGAGCAAACCTTACCAGATCATGTCAAAGCTAAATTATTAGATGCACCTCTTCAAAAAGATGTATTGTTTGGTGTTAAAGCTGAGGAGGTGCTAAAGAAAATTGAGGAAAAAGCGAAATCAATGCAAACAGTGAAAGATTTCCTGCAGGTACAGCCTCCACGTTTCAGCAGAAACTGGCCTTCAAAAAACTGGTCCTTTCCAGCCATGGACAGACCTCAAAGGAGCAGATACAGGCGCCCAAGGGGTAGAGGGCAACCTCGAGGATCTTTCAGAGCCAGACAGTGGCAAGCACCAACCCCAAGAGGTGGAGAAGATAGATCAGAGTCGTTTAGAAAACACACAATGACTTCCCCCTGCACCTGCCAAGCAAAGCTTTAATGGCAGCACCTTTGGGCGGAAAACTGACATTATTCTCAAAAAATTGGCATATTGTTATAAAAGACAAATGGATTCTGGACATTATAGACAGAGGCTACAGGTTCCACTTTCACACCCTTCCAAAAATGAGAGGCATGCCAAAACTGCCACAAAATCAAAGGGCAGAGGCACAAAAACAAGTTTCAGCTCTCATGGACATGAAAGCAATTCAAGAGGTACCTGCAAAAGAATAAGGTCAAGGGTTTTATTCCAGACTATTCCTGGTACCGAGGAAAGACAAGGATCTGAGACCTTTCTTAGACCTATCCATCCTAAACACATATCTACCGGTGCCAAAATTCAAGATACTAACATTACAGCAGCTTCTTCCCATGCTGGGCAAGGAGTCTTGGCTGGTAACATTGGACCTCAAGGAGGCATACCTGCATGCCCCTATCAGACAAAATTGTAGAAGATACCTCAGATTTCTTGCAGGTTCAACCCATTACCAATTCTCTGCATTGCCCTTTGGCTTATCTACTGCACCCAGAGTGTTTACGAAATGCCTGGCATCAGTAATCGCCTTCTGCAGACTACAAGGGATACAAATCTACCCATATCTGGACGACTGCCTGATCCAAGCGGACAGCAAGGACATACTACTGCAGCACCTGGCGTTTGTAATAAAGCTGTTGAACTTCCTGGGATACACAGTCAACAAAAAGAAATCAAAACTAATACCCTCTCAACAAATAATTTTCCTGGGTGCCAGCTTGGATACAACCACCCAGATGGCCTATCTCACGCCAGACAAGCAAGGGCAACTGTCTCAATACTTCAGAAAAATGGCAACTTACACCAGGCTAACTGCAAGGAAAATCCTGCAGGCTCTGGGATTCATGGCATCTTGCATCCTACTAATCTCCTGTGCAAAGCTGCATAAGAGGAAACTTCAGTGGTACCTGAAAAACGTATGGTCTCAACACAGCCACAGCTTGGAAGCAATTATCCTACTCATTCCATGCCTTCAAAAGGAATTTGTGGTGGACTGAAGCTTGCCAAAGAAACACAGGTCTTCCTTTCTGTGTACCTCAAGCAACTCAAATCATCACAACAGACGCCTCAGACTACGCCTTGGGAGCACACATGACAGATCAGTGCATTCAGGGAAAATGGACCCGAAAAGAGAAGCACCTTCACATCAACCAAAAGGAAATGCTAGCCGTGCAAAAGGCTATTGTGACCTTCAAAGACCTACTGTATCCAGGCCAGCTATTGATAAGGACAGACAACACCACAGTGATGCGGTACATAAACAAACAGGGGGGAACTCATTCATACCCCCTGTGCAGACAAGCCATGACCCCATGGAACACAGCACTGGAATTGCAAATTCAACTACAGGCACAATTCCTGCCAGGGAAAGGAAAACACACTGGCAGACAACCTAAGCAGAAATATGACAGATCCACACGAATGGAAGTTGCATCCTCAAGTTTTCACAAAGATAACTCAGGCATGGGGACAGCCAGACATAGATCTCTTTGCTACCCACAGAAATTGCCAGTTGAAAAAATTTTGTTCAAGGACCTATCATCCACAGGCCTGGAAAGTGGATGCACTTTCCTTCAATTGGGCAACATTGACATTCTATGCCTTCCCGCCTCTTCCTCTGCTGCCCAAAGTTCTATTAAAAGCCAGAACAGAGAGGCCGCAAATGATTCTCATTGCTCCAGACTGGTCAAGACAGCACTGGTATCCGCTCCTGAAGAGCCTGACACATTCCCCACCATGGATCCTACCTCTAGTCCCTCTTCTGTTGTCCCAGCACAACTACAAAACCCTTCACAGCCATCTCAAAACTCTAAATCTAGCTGCATGGAGAATTCCTTGATTTCCCAACAGTTTCTCCTCTCCAAGGAGGTGCAGGATGTCATCTTGGAGGCCAGAAGACCTTCTACTAGAAAGGCTTACTCCGCCAAATAGAAACGATTTTGTGCCTGGAATCAAGAAAAGGGACAGAATCCTTGGGTAATAAATATACCACAAATTTTAGAGTACCTAGCTGAGATGTTAAACAATGGACTTTCCTTCTCCTCCATCAAGATCCACGCTTCAGCCATTTCTGTGCAGTACAACACAGATCTTCCTTTATTCTCTCACCCTCTCTTAAGGCAGTTCCTCAGAGGGGCAAAGAATTTAAAACCCCCAAGTAAACCACCAGTCCCTGCTTGGGACCTCAACTACGTTTTGGAAAAGCTGACCCTTCCTCCCTTCGAGCCAGCTTCTTCAACAGAGTTACAGTACTTGTCATGGAAAACAGCCTTTCTTCTGGCTATCACCTCAGCACGCAGGGTTTTGGAGCTACAGGCCCTCATGGCCATGCAACCATTCATCATTTTCCATCAGGACAGAGTTTCCTTACGAACCAATCCTACCTTTATGCCAAAGGTAGTATCCAGTGTAGCTTTGAATCAGACTATCCACTTACCTACCTTTTATCCTAATCCACAAAACAAAGGGGAAAGACTACTACATTCCTTGGACATTCACAGACAACTTCGATACTACTTGGACAGAACAAAGCCATTCAGGGAATCTGAGCAACTCTGTGTCCTATGTTGTAGGTGCTCAGGGAAAGGCTATTTCCAAACAGACAATTTCAAAATGGATAGCCCACTGCATACGCTTTTGTTACTCATTTCATGGAAAAACTGTGCCTGCATGCATCAGATCCCACTCCACCAGAGCCACAGCTACCTCTGCAGCCTTCCTCAGGGGGGTCCCTACCAAGGACATTTTGGAAGCAGCCACCTGGAGTTCAGTGCACACTTTCTCCAAGCACTATCACCTCCCACTATACTCAAAATCTAGAGCGGGCTTTGCCACTGCAGTCCTGCAGGGCATCCTAGCCCCTCCTAGTTCCACTTAGTGCCTACCACCCTTACTTAGCTTTGGGATTCTACCCTTCTGTTATGACTGCAGCTGTATGCACGATGAACATAGTACAGTTTTGTACCTACTATAAATGTAGATGTTCGAGTGCTCATACAGCTGCAGTCCAGGTTTCCCTCCCTCCATCCCCTCTTAGGACAGGCCTTATGACAAACACTTTTCATATAACCTTTTTGGGGTATTCTTTTATGCTGTATTTGCTTGCAACTTCTGTTTTTGATTTATCAACATTGCATCTTTGCATAACATTATGTTTGCTTTCCTTCTGGGGGCACCTGACATCTGGGGCAAGAAAAACTGAAGAAAATGGCGTCGGCTGCCTCTTTTATACCCCTGCCGCACTGACATCGGGGAAGAAGAGACGACAACCGATGCCGGACCTAGACTTTGGAATTCGGCCGACCGAGGACCCGCCTGACGGCAGGATAACCCATCTGTTATGACTGCAGCTGTATGAGCACTCTTAACATCTACATTTATGGTAGGTACAAAACTGTACTTTTCTGATGAAGTCTTTTTTAAAGTTAATTTGAGACGAAAGTGCTTATTTGTAAATTAAAGCTTTGGTGTTCCTGAAGAACAAGTTTGTGTGGTACCTTGCTCTGCAGTTCCTGCATTTTGGAGTACTTGTTTACTGGTTTTTGGGTTGTTCTGTACTTAGAACCCTGATCTATTCCCCTAATCTGGAAAGTCTCTCACATGATTCCCCTGCATAAGGGCGGTAACTCCAAAGAGTTGTCCAATTATAGGCCCATAGCTATTCTATCTCCTTTGGCAAAAATAATGGAGAAATGTTTACACATACAACTGTTAACCTACCTACTCGATCACAATTTATTAGCACCCTGTCAACATGGCTTTAGACCATTTCATAGCACCACCTCTGCTCTCTTATCCTTCACTAACCATATTAACAGTAATCGTAATATTGATACTCTATCCTCAGCTGTTTTTATTGACCTGTCCAAAGCATTTGACATGGTGAATCACCACCTCCTTATAGACACACTCAAAAACCTGTCATTGGACAACCATACTATACAGTGGTTTCAATCATACTTACATAACAGGCAACAGGCTGTACTATGGGAAAATACTTTATCTTCCCACGTCCCAGTCACTCTAGGTGTCCCGCAAGGATCTATATTAGGCCCATTACTCTTCTCCATCTTTACAAATGACCTTCATTCTGTAATTCCTCAAGCTGACTGTATCCAATACGCTGACGACTCCACACTCATATGCGCTGCTGCTTCTCAATCATAACTTCAGTCACTAACCCAAATGACCTTTAGTACAGTTGAAAACTGGCTCCTACAAAGACGTCTTATCCTTATCCCCTAAAAAACAAAAATGCTACTATTTACCCCCCCCCCCTGCAGAACCTCCCCACTTAACTTTACTATTACTTCAATTGATGGAACTATAATATCTCGTGAACCAACCACCAAACTACTCTGGGTACTAATAGATAACTCGTCCTTTGAACTTCACATTAATAACACTATAAAAATAGTAAACAAGAAACTAGGTTCCCTCTATAGAATAAAACCCTTTCTTACACCTCCAGCCAGGGTTACTATTGCTCATACCCACCTCATCTCTACCTTGCTCTATGCCTCCCCTATCTATACCAAAATATGTAGAAGTAATCTGAGTAAACTTACATCCTCCTACAACAATATTGCTAGATTTGCAGCTGGGTCCTCCTATAGAACTCATCACTGTATCAATCTGAATCAGTTAGGATGGTTAGAGCTGCCAAATTTAATACTTTTCAATCAATTAATAGTAGCCCATAAGATCCTGTATTTACCTCAAAATACACCCATACTTACATCCCTAGTCATCTCCTATAATAACCTCAAGACCTTACGCTCAGCTAATAACCTACTTGTACAAATATCAAAATCCAACAACTTAGCTGGTGACACCTTGTTCTCCAATACAGTAGGTAAAGCCTGGAAACATCCTCCCAAGCCAGCTAACCTCAATATCCTCTGTCAGCTTATTTAAAAGCAAGCTTAAACCCTACCTCAAATCACAGTGGCTATGCCCCTGTGTTAACCCAGACTAAGTACCTAACTATTAACTAGACTCCCACAATTCCTAGCCTCCCATGATCATGTTCTTGTATTGTCTCACTAATTTTTAGTGAGCTTAACCTTCCTTAGGATTTTTTCTCATGTAAATAAGTATATACTGTGGAATGATCAAACACCTTCATATAGTATCACAACCTATGTGTTAAATAACACTAGAAATCCATCCTTATTTGCTGTTCTTCTATACTCTATCTATTGATCTCTAGTGTTTTTCTTTCTTAGGTTTTTGTGAGACCTTAGTATCTCTTATCATAAATTACTAGGTGTATCTAATTTTGTAATATGTTATAAAGATTTGTACTACACCATTTCTAATACAAATGTATCAGTCTTATTCATCTATTCTTAGATAAATTTTTCATTTTTCCTACTGAAATATAAAATATATAATCTTAGGCTTGTACTATAATTGTTAAAACTTCTTATGTACCAAATTATACTGTTATTGTCTTTGTCTTGACCTTTTATGTTGTTGTAATTTGTGGAGCTTTTCTCCCTGGGCCTCCACTGAAAATGGACATATATCCAGCTGGACTAGCCCGGTCAACAAATGTAAAATAAAAATAAAATAAATTATCAGAAAATTAGACCAACTTTTTTTGGCCTTTGCCACTAGGTCTGAGGGAAAATCAGTTTCTAAGCAAACCATCTCTAAATGGTTCTCCTCTTGTACTTCCTTCTGTTACAGCCATGATGATAAGAAATCCCCTAATGATGTGAGGACACAGTTCACGAGAGCTACTGCTTTTCTTAAAGGGGTGCCCGTGAAAGACATTTTGGAGGATGAAACTTTTTCTTCAGTGCATATCTTTACTAAACCTTACCACCTTTCAGCCTTTTCTAAGTCTTGAGCATGATTTGCCACTGCCATCTTGTAGGATTTCCTCACCTCTCCTTAATTTTCCATCCTCCCGTACTTTCGGCTTTGAGTCATCCCACAAGTTATGACTGCAGCAGTGAAACATGAAGAACATAGTACAGTTGTGTGCACTTACTGTAAATGTAGATGTTTGTATTCACTGTTGCAGTATTCTTTCCCCTCTTCCTTCCCCTCCTAGCATGCAGTGTAGGCTGGACCAATTTCCTTCTCAGTCAGGTTAACCCTCTTTCTAACTTTCCTTTTCCTGCTTTTCAGTTTTCCAGACTCTTGACCTCAAAGTTCCTCTAGTGACTCTTACCTGTAGGTGCAAGAAAAGTACTTGGGTCATGGCACCAGCCAACTACCCTTAAATCGAAGTGTAGGGCATCTGCAGGCTGCTGGAGTACGGAATCCCACAAGTTTAGGACTGCAGCAGTGAATAACACTCAACATTTACATTTGTGGTAAGTATACACAACTGTACTTTTTATCTGCATTAACTTTATAACCTTAAAAAATTTGAACTGTCTGAGAATATTCCACAACACTGAGATGTCCTTTTCTGGTTTTATAAGGTAACAAATAATAGTCTGCAAATAATGCAAACTTTTCCTGATTACCGTATTAATTATATCCTTGAATTTTTTTAAGTTTTAAGTGTAATGCAAATAAAGGGGAAAGAGGACTCCCCTGCTTGGTTCTTCATATCAGACACAACTTAGAGGGGAACCCCCTCTCTCTCATTTTTTTCCCTCCAATCCCCTGATGAGATTTCTCCTATGTAACCTTATTATTGTACCAGTCAATCCAAATGTTTTCATTGCCCTACTCATAAAATCCTAGCTTACTCTGTGGAATGCTTTGTCTGCATTAAGACCTGCCAACAACAGGAACGGTTTCTTTTATTCTGCTTCCCTCTGATTATCATTGTTCTATCAGTCTGGATCTTTATCTGTTAACAAACTTCACTATATTGATCATTCCTTCTCACTTCCTGATCCAAAACTGTTTGAATTCCTGCCATCAAAGCCATCACCAAAAGGCATACCCCTCTCTCCAAAAATAATATCCACCTGATACCCCAGGTCATTCAGGATTTACTATCTCAAGGCACCATAGAGAGGGTTCTGCCAGGACAAGAGGGTCAAGAGTTTTACTCCAGACTCTTCCTGGTCCCAAAAAAGGAGTGCCCTTGGAGGCCAATATGTCCCTGTTAAACCCCTTCCTGCATGTACCTTCCCTCCGCATGCTATCCCTGGAAACCCTTCTTCCACTTTTGAGACCAGGGACCTTCTTGGCCACCTGGACCTGAAGGAGGCATACCTCCATTTCCCCGTCCACCCTGACTTCCGGAGATTTCTGTTTTGCTGTGCCATCCTCACACTATCGATTTACTGCCTTGAGCTTTGGTATGTCTACAGCAACAAGGGATTCCACAAAGTGTCTAACCCCAACAGTAGCCTTCTGCAGAAAAAAAGACATATATATCTTCCCGTACATGGATGACCTCCTCATCCAGGCAGGTACTCTTCAGGCATACCTGCAATTCACTGTTTATCTTCTAGGAAGTCTGGGGTGTACACTGAACCTACAAAAGTTCTCCCTCATTCCATCCCAAGACCAGATCTTCTTGGTTGCAAAATAAGGACGGATTTGATGAAGGCCTTCCTCCCACTAGAAAAGGTCAGTTCTCTAACCAGCCTTTTCCAAAACCTACTCCAATTCACCCACATCTCAGCCAGGGAATTTCTCCGTATTCTGGGCTTCATGACCGCTACCCTTACCATGCTGCCCCTTGCCAGGTTTACACATGAAGTTTCAGTGGTACCTGAATGTCTGGTCCCAACACAATCACACACTGGATTTTCAGATGCCCTTCCTGCCATGCCTGAAAAAAGAGTTAGGGTGGTGGATCCAGCAAGTAATGCAGAGTCCAGGTCTTCTCTACAGCCCACCAAGCCAGTCCAGTTCATGTACACACATACCTTGGATCTGGGATGGGGGACCACTGTGAATGGTCTCGAGGTACAAGCTCAAGGGAGTCCTCCCTCCAGAAAAAAAAACACATCAATGTAAAGGAAATGACTGCTCTTCTACTAGCTCTAAAGACCTTTCTCCCACTCTTACATCCTGGTCCCCTACAAATCTTCACAGACAATCACAAGCAAGGGGGAGGGGACCAGATCCAATTTACTTTACAGGCTGGCCATACAAGCATGGGAGTTGACCACTCAGTGCAATGTAACATTGCAGGGGGTCTACATCCTGTCACAGGACAACCATCAGTCAGATGCCCTCAGCAGATCATTGTCTCAAAGTCACGAATGGATGTTTTACAGAGATGTTTTCTTAGACATTGTCCATCAATTTGGCACTCTACAGATAGATCTGTTTGCCTCCTTTCAGAACAGACAACTATGGCTGTTCTGCTCCAGGCTCCCCTCACCAATAACGTGGAAAGTGGATGCCTTCTCAGTCTCATGGAAGGAGTTGTTCCTGTATGCTTCCCCCCTCTTCCCGCTCATTCAGAAGGTCCTGCTGAAAATTCAGTGGGACAAGCCAAAAATCTTGTTGGTGACCCCCTGATGGCCAAGGCAGCATTGGATCCCCCTTCTATCTCTTGCCAGGGGCAGTCACCACAAGTTGCCTCACAAGGTGGACCTTCTCACACAACAGAAGAGATCCTTCATCCACCCCTGTCTGCAATCCCTCAGCCTTACTCTGTAGGTGATAAACTTCTGATCACTTTCAGACACCTTTACTCAGAGGATGTGCTATTTGTCCTGCAGGAGACCAGGAAACCTACTACTAGGAGATCCTGTTTAAGTGGAAAAGGTTCTCCAGCTTGTGTCTTCAAAGGCAACTACACCCCTTACAAATGGATGTACCTGTAGTGCTGGCCGTGTGTGTGAGCTCCTAAAATCAGAACTTTCATACTCTTCAGTGAAAGTCCATTTTTCAGCCATTTCAGCCTGCTTACTTATGAATCCACCCCTATTATCAAGATTGGAGGTGAAACTTTCATAAGGGCGTTCTCCACATCAGACCACCAAGGAAACCTATCCCACCCCATTGGGATCTGAATTTTGTGCTTGAGAAACTTACTACTGCCCCCTTTGAACCTGCAACTTCCACTACTTTAAAGATGTGCACTTAGAAAACTGTCTTGCTAGAAGCCTTTACTTCATCTAGAAGAGTCTGTGAGCTAAAAGCACTCATGGCTACTCCATCTTGCACCATTTTTCACAAGGACATGGTTTCTCTTCGTTCTAAGCCCTCCTTCATGCCCAAAGTGTTCAGTGAGCTGTCCCTTATCCAGTCTATCCATTTACCTACCTTCTTCCCTTCACCAAAGAATGACTGCAAGAGAGCTCCCTTCCCTAAATCTTCACAGGCAACTGAGGCCTTATCTGGATAAGGCTAAGGACATCAGAAAGTCCAACCAACTCTTTATATCCTTTTACCCCAGGGCCCTGGAGAAAGCTGTATCCAAACAACTAGTTTTGTGGATCCAGGAGGATACTATGTCCTTCTGTTACTCTTTCCATGGTAGAGTTACCCCACACAGTTTGAACCCACTTTGCCATTGCAGTGGACTCTTAAGGGCCCTTTCTTAAAGGCCTGGATACAGCCACTATCCTAGAGGCAGTCACATGGTCCTCTGTACACACTTTCACTAAACACTATAAATTGGATAACATCTCCAGAGCTAGGGCAGGATTCCCAAAAGCCATCCTCCATGGATTCCTGGAGACTGCTACTTCTTCCTCCACCTTTTTCTCTGCATAAGCTGTGGTACTCTCCCACATGTGAGAATACTCCAACATGAGATTAGAAGGACATAGCTTAGTTGTGTAAAGTCTTACTATAAGCATAAATGTCCTTCTCTTCCATGTTGCAGCATTCCTTCCCTCCCCCCCTACCCACCAAGAGGGCCTTTTCCCTATCTGGATGCATCCTTCAGCTACCCTTAGACTGTTGTCCAATTGGGCATTCAGTTCTGAGGTTTGTGCATGCGGACGTCACATTTATGTCCCATGGTTTATGGCCCTGCATGTGATGTCCCACGCACCTTACAGCAACCAAGCTTAAACTTTGGTTTATGAGCTGGATGTTTGGGTCTCCTGAGGCGGAGGATCCCACATGTGAGAAAACTGCAACATGGAAGCGAAGGACATCTGTGGTTATTGTAAGATTTAACACAACTCATTTTTCCTCCATAAAGGATGCCTCTATGCCCAGAACTACTACTTTTTTTATGTAAGCCATTTCTTAGCAACTTTGATAGTACTGTATTTAATGGTTTTGTATCTGATTTTGCTATGTTACTGTATGTAATTATAAACAGTCATCATAGGGCAGGGGAGGGACCATAGTTCACTGGGGACATCTTCATAGCTATGGAAGTCGGACTAGATGGGCAGTTGTTGGTCGTTGACCAATTCCATTGAATTAAAATTGTCAGTATAGCAGTGATTCTCATACTCAAACATCTACTGTTGTATGGTACTCATACAACTGTAACTTTTTTCTGAAAATGTGTTCACTGATGTAAAAAAAATATCTGTTATGATTGTTTTTATATGCTGTATTGGAAACTGTAGCAGAAATGTTTGGGGCTATACAGTGAAGATTGCATAATGAAGCAATTTCTCCTTCAAACAGTGGTGTAATTTCAGAATCCGTGATCATGCTTTTGAGAGAGACTGACTCATAACTGGGAAATTAAGAAGCAGTGTACACAGAGACTGCTTATTTTTTGTAAAAGTTTAATGAAAATGACAGTAGTTGTTTTGTAGTTCCACTTAAATTTGGAATGTGAGGAAGTCGTGGGAAACCACTATCAGGTGAGTTGCTGACCATTTTATGGTATCTGAAGCAGTGGTGGTGTACAGTGCAGTAAATAGTTAACTTGCCAAAACATAGAATCTGGGTATTCTAAATGGTGTAGATTTTAATTTTTATGCCAGTTGAAGTTTCCTTAACTTGCACGTTTCAGCGAAAAACACTAGCAGAGAGGCAGCAACAAAATTGTCGAATTCAGCTGCAAGTTTTAGAGCTTGAGGAAAAGAAGGATCTTCATTTGTATCCTGCCGAGAACTGTACCATTATGGCACTTCCTGGAGTGGCAAGGGTTGTCCATTCCAAGGCTTTTTGTACTGTGCACTGGCAAGAAACTGGGAGGTGTAAACAGAGCACAAAGGACTCCCACTTGCTTCCTCCTGCTCAGCTTTTAGGTATACAAAATACGCAAATGGCAGCTCGGGGGCATCTGAAGAATATTCGAAGTGCTGTTGACATTAGATGTGTGACTGGGAAAGGAGAAGGTAGCACTGACATAAGTAGGAATGTTTCATTGCCTGTTGACTCCTCTCATATGGCAGAGGATAATGTCCAGGAGACTAGCCTCTCTGAAGGAGCATTAGATAGTATTGGGAGTTCACATTCAAGTGATGGTACAGTTTGCAGACAACAAAACCTAGTAGAGAATGTAGAGCATTTGACTGACCCTGAAACGTTAAGTACTGGTGTTTCCTTAGTTGAGTGCAGTGACCAAGAAGCACTTACCCCTGAGGTTGCAGCACTAAAGGACAATGGCAGTTGTGTTTGTGGTCGTTTGGTGGACCCTGATGAACTTTCTACGATTGATCCAGTCCCTCACTACATGAAATCTTGTCAGGACTTGGCTGCTCCAGAGAAGTGTGTATGTTTGGAAAAGGAGCAGAGTACTGAGAAAGATGTCTCTGATGTGAATAGCAGTGCTGTTGAACGTTCTGGAGTTACTGAAATGTCTGGTTTTAATTCTATGCAGTTAATAAATAGGGTTGAATCCCCAAACAGTGGTACCTCTGGCTGTGAAATGCAAATAGGAGATGGCCATGGGGGATCACATTCTGACATTTGCACTAAAGAAGGTTTGGTCAGTGGATCTGATGAGAACTGTCAGGATAGGTCAGCCTCATTGCTTCCACAATCGTCTCAGGGACAATCGGTTAACAAGCCATCAAAGGAAGATTCAACTCGGCTAGCAGAGCAGGTCCAAGAGGAAGGCTGGAACTTCAGGAATGCTGAGAACTTAACACTGGCTGAAGTGTACCTCATGATGGGCAGACCAAACAAACTGCAACTAGAGTATGACTGGGTGCAGACACAAAGACAGGACGTGCAGGAGACAGGCGAGCAGCTGATTACTGCAGAGTGTAGTACTGTTAGTCATAAACAAAAGCTGCTGAAGTCTCTTCTGCAGCTTATTGCTACAGAAGTCAATCCCAAACCTGTAAGTATTGTCCAGGTTATTTTTGTGTTTGTTTTATGTGAGGGTTATACTTTAACATACACATCTTGTTCCCTTTTCTTAGCTACCTATGTCAAACAGAGCTCCTCATTAGCACTCTTCAAGAAGAATCTTGATGATTGGATGGGAAATTCACCCCGGGGATCACTTCTGTGGCTATGCTCGACAGGGGCACAGGAAAATAATTTTCTTGGGTGGCGAAAGCCAGGGTACATTTTTTGGCTAGGCTTGTATGGGCCCTAGGGCCGATAGCCTAGTACCTACCTATGAACCTATGATGGGGCCCAGTCGTGAATTCGAAAGGACCAATTTAAATCTACTCACCTAGCTCATTACTAATTTTTTGACTGATTTGTAAAAGTAACCACATATGCCCAGTAAATGCAAATAACTTTTCAAAGGTGATCTATAAACTCTAGTTTTGTTTAATGACTTGTTCATTTGCACGATATGCACATGGAAAGTTGGAAGGGCAGAGTTGGGACTTACATGACTGCTGTCATAGCAGCCTCAAAACTTCTTTGTGCTGCCCTGAAATTGCAGTGTGTTCTCTAGGGTATTTGCATTGCATATGAATTTTATAAGTTTGTTTGCTTTCGGAAAGGAGTACGTAAATACATCAGGCAGTCTGTAAGCAAATTATTATTTCTATTAATACTGAATTGCAGATTACAGATATGTCAGTTGGTATTGTTTTGTGGTAATGCAATTCTGTTGCAAGAAGAAACCGTTAAGGTGAATAAGTAACTAAAGAAGTCTCTCTAGATCACTGTTGAAGTATTCCCAACTGTTGGGTTATCTCACCAAATAATCTGTATGCCTGGCTTGGGTGCCAAAACTTTCCATAGAGCTATACATCAGAGATATGAACTAACCCTGTAGGCATAAGGGTACATAAGTATACTTATGAGCATAAATCCTCAAATTGTCTTGCTGCCAGTTTGAATGCAGGTTTTGTACCCTTCGATTTGTTCTAAGTATGGTCGTTCATACTGTTTCCTTCTACTGATCATACTGTTGCCTTCTACTGATTCAAACAAGTCCCCTTTTGTGAAATGTTCTTTTATTTTTCTCAGTTGTGTTGCTGTTTGTTAATCTATTAAATGTCAGCTAGGTTGGGAAAGTGAGGTTGCAGTAGGCAGAGTCCCTATAATAGTCTCCACTCTCAGTGCCTTTGCTGTTTAGGTGCAGAGCACAGCTTAGAATTGTAGGGGCTGTCAGTCCTTTGTTCCAAAGCCACTAAGAACTTGACAGTCATCTCTCAATTACTATCTCGTCCAGGCAAAAAATGGCAGACCCTTCTACCCTTGGGGTCCTGCCATTCAAAATAAGAAATTTAAGAGGGCTAGGCCTGATGTCATGACTGCCCAGTCAGACTTGGATGGATTAACAGGAATCTGTGAACCCACGTTACACCTTACATCTGCTCAGACTCCCTTTGCCATGACTTAGCTGGATGCCAGTATGGCGTCTTGAGGTATGCACTTCTGAAGTGACTGTAGCTACAGGTAATGGTGAAAAGAAGTAGCCTTGCTTAATAGTTTCCGAAGGACCCAAAGACATACTGCAGATCCTGTTTAGAGAGGAAAATCCTGGATTGCTCATCAAGGTTTGTGAGGGATTTGGAGCCTCAGTGTTTAATCAAAGCAGATGTTGCACCTGGAAAAAAAGAAACCAACTAAACCTCACTCCTCCAAGATGCCTAAAGAAAAGGAGTAGATGGATTTTTCTTGTGGCCTTTTTAAGGCCAAAGTGGTACTCCTGCCAAACCATCATTTGTAGTGATGGCTACTACTACTGTTTCGCCTTCCACTCCACAAGAGATTTTTAGACACTTTCTGAAGGTGAAGTTGTTAAATCAGACTCAGATGAGCTATGTTTAGTCTATTCATCCCATATCCATTGGCCAAATTGTGTTCCCTTTCTTCAGACTCCACTGTTGAAGAGCTTATTTCGGGAGACACATGATCTGATGTCATTTCCAGTCTTTCGTCAACTGATGGGTCTGTGATCCAACCTTGGGTCTGGCTCAGCTGCTTCACTGAATTCATTGATTCAACTCCCGAGCTCCTCCCTTACCCTTAACGCCCCACCAACATAAGGTGAATAAGTAACTAAAGATGTCTCTCTCTAGATCACAGATCTGATTGCTGCCATATTGCTCAGATGTGGATCTCTTACTCTTGAGCCTTAGAGTTCATTTTGTTTCAATATTTTACAGTTGTAAATTGGTTCAAGTTATACTACATTATATACCTGTATCTCTTTTTCACTCTCCTCCCTTGTTCTTGTAAGTTTTCAAGTTCTGTCTGTCAGGCTGTACTACTTTTTTTCCTATCCATTTACTGTTGGATACTCCTTAAGTACCCTCGCTGGTGCTTTATCTTTCTTTCCTCTTAATTCTTCTTGTTCTATCCTTTAGTGTAGTGGATGTTTGTAGTTAACATTGCTGGTAGTTTTTCTTTTACTATTTTTTCCTATCAAAAAAACTCAATTTCCTACCATCTCTTTGCAGTGGCTAATAAGCCTACTGGATTTAAAAAATGTGTCTCAATTGAGCTTAAGATCCCCCATTCCAGTGCCCACAGGGAAAGTGTGTACTGTCTGGGTGTGGCCCATGTAGACGCAAGCTGTTCTGTTTGTACAGGTGTCAGTTCAGGGCTCTCAGCAACAGGAAAAATAAGCTGGTCCTTAAAGGTCTTCTTCACTCCTCTTCTTTGGCCACTGGAGCTGAAACACCTTGAAGAAGTCTGAAAAGGGTAGGACTGACTTGACTTCCAAGGGTAAAGACTCTAAGAAAAGGTCACCAGATTGCTTTACTACCTCAGCTCTGTCCTGCGATTCTCCTCCCAAGATTTCTAGAAAATCAGATCTGACACCTTTGGTTCCTACTGCTTTGACGCAAAGGTTGCCCTAGATTTGATCACCTAGGTTTTTGTCAGATCCAAACTCCCCTCGGCTCCACTCTCCTTGTTTTCAGAAAACACCTAGGAGGCATTCTAGGCCACCATTAACCAGCTCCTTTAGGTCCTCAAGGAGGTTGTCTGAAGCAGAAGATGATAGAATGATGACAGTTACTCGGATCCAGATGGCGGTAATCCCGATGTCCTTCAAGGATGCATCTGCAGTCCTAACATATGGGTTGTCCTGCCTCAAGCAGCCCTTCGGTCGGCCGGATTCCAAAGTCTGAGTCTGGCCTCAGCTGATGTCGCACTTCACCCGACGTCATAGCTGCTGGGGTATAAAGGCATCAGCCGACACCATTTTCCTCAGTCTTTCTTGCCGCGCAGTGCCCGAAGCAGAAGCTGTTCGCAAGTGCCGGTCGGTCAGATCCAGAGATTTCTACTACCGAAGACTTCTAAAAAAGCTAAGTACCCCATTGGGGACTCTTTCTTGCCTCAGCCGATGTCAGACAAAGTAAATAATTGTTTAACTTGTGGGAAACAAATACCTCATAAGGATTTCCACTCTTACTGCCTTCCTTGCTTAGGCCCAGACCACGACGTATCAGCTTGTCTAGCCTGTGATTCCTTCAACCGACGGACGCTTAGACGTCGGTCGGAGTTTGCAGAGGAGTTTTTTGGTCCCGCTTTTGCTTATAAAATGCAGTCGGAGACTCCGACTACACAATTAGCTAAAAAGCGCAAGGAAAAGGACCGACACTCGCGGTCCACGGTTTCGGCTGAAACCACGGTTAGGCCAACCGCGAGTGTCTCTGTTTCGGCTGAAACCGAGACCTCGGTTCTTCCTTCGGCCGAAAGCATGCCTCCGATAACCGAGGCCTCACAGAGCATGGCTGAATCTGCTACTGAAATTACTGCTACAGAAGCAGGCACCCAGGATTTGTCAAGCACTATTCCTTTAGACATTTCTACCCCTGCACGTGGGGCTGCTAGACCCCCTGCTTCCATGTCTATCAAGGCCTTTTCCAGGGCTAAAGCAGCTAAATCTTCTAAGGCCTTACCTACAAAAGCTCCCTCACACAGGCCTACCTCTAGTTCCCAGATACTCAGCCTGGCTGAGGATCTCATTTCTTTGATCAGGGGATCCCAACCTCACCCAGACAGGGCCTCTCAACCTCCTCCAGATAAGAGGCCTAGGACTGAACCCCCTGAACCTGTCTCTACAGACTACTCCTCGGATGACACAGATATTTCAGACCATCAGGAAGGTCCATATTCTCCTTATGAGGATTCTGATGCAGAAGTCTCCATTCCTTCTGCTTCTCCTCCTGAAGAATTTTCTTTTGGGGAGACCCTACATTCTATGAGGGAACACTTCCAATGGCAGGGCCAGGATTTTTCAGATTCAAGGAAAAGGCTAAGGACTTTTTTACACTTACCACAGCATAGGCCTTTAGCCATTCCTCCAGTACTATCAGTTGTTGATGATGCATATAATGATGCCAGTACTGCTCCTGATTCTCTTCCTCCGGCCCCTGCCAAGCCTGATAGATATTACAGGGTCCCGGACACACACTACCACTTGTATAAGGCTCATGTTGCAGACCCAGAAACCATTTCACAGGGCCCTAAAGGTGTGGCAGCTGCCTCTGCCAAAAACCCTCTTCCCTCTGAAAGGGAATCTAGAGCATTAGAGAGATGGGGTAAAAAGGTTTATACATCTGCTACTCTTTCGGCCAGGGCCTTAAACTGTCAATTTCACATGATTCAGTACCGAGAGTTTTTGTTAGACCAGCTAAATAAAAAACTATCCTCTCCTGAACCTATAGACCGCAAGTCCCTTCAGGATTTGGTACATAACTCTCAGCAGGTCAGTAATCATTTTTTAAAATCTGGCTATGATGCACTGGAGGCTTCCTTTAGATCAGCTATGACTGGAGCAGTGATTCAAAGGCATGCCTGGTTAAAAGAGCAATCCTTACCAGACCATGTTAAGTCAAAACTCCTAGATGCTCCTATGGAGAAACAAAGTTTGTTTGGCTCCCCTGCACAGGAGGTTCTCAAGAAAGTGGAAGAAAAAGCAAAATCTGTCCAAACAGTCAAGGATTTCTTACAGGTCCAACCTCCGAGGTTTAGCAGAAATTGGCCTTCGAAGAATTGGTCCTTTCCAGACACCTCCAGAGCACAGAGAGGCAGAAATAGACGCCCAAGAGGCAGAGGTCAATCTAGGGGTGCCTACAGGGGACGTCAGTGGCAACCTGCCAACCAGAGAAGTGCTGCCACAGCTGCAACTACAACCACTTCCACAGGACAGACACAATGACTTGGCTCTGGTTCCGCCTACCAGGGAACAACTGGAAGCACCCTTGGGCGGAAAGCTAGCCCTATTTTCCGACAACTGGCATTGCATTACAGGAGACAAATGGACTTTACAAACAATAGATGAGGGCTACAGGTTTCACTTCCACACACTACCAAAAAAGAGAGGAATGCCAAACCTTCCACCAAGCCAAAAAACAGAGGCTCAAAAACAAATCAACAACTTACTAAGGATGAGAGCTATAGAAAAGGTACCACCTATGGAACAAGGCCAAGGATTTTACTCCAGGCTTTTCCTTGTACCAAGAAAAGAAAATCAATGGAGACCTATTCTCGACTTGTCTGCACTGAACACATACCTCATTGTTCCAAAATTCAAAATGCTGACCCTCCAGCAACTTCTTACCATGCTGGGCAAGGAGTCTTGGCTGGTGACTCTAGATCTCAAGGAGGCATACCTGCATGCCCCTATACGACCAGATTGCAGAAGACACCTCAGATTTCTTGCAGGATCAGAGCATTATCAATTCTCAGCATTGCCCTTTGGCTTATCTACTGCGCCCAGAGTATTCACGAAATGCCTGGCATCAGTAATTGCTCATTGCAGGCTTCAGGAGATTCAAATTTACCCATACCTGGACGACTGCCTAATACAAGCAGACAACAAGACAAAATTAACAAAAGATTTGGAAAAGGTCATACAACTGTTGCAAGCCTTGGGATACACAGTCAACATTCAAAAGTCAAGACTAGTACCATCAGAAAGGTTAACATTTTTGGGTGCAGAACTGGATACAACAACTCAGATGGCTTTTCTCACAGAAGAAAAACAAAAGCAACTACCAGTCTATTTCATGACATTAACAACACAAACTCCGCTTACTGCAAGGAAAGTCCTGCAAGCCCTGGGTTACATGGCATCATGCATAATATTGATTCCACATGCCAGGCTGCATATGAGGAAGTTGCAGTGGTACCTAAGGAATGTATGGTCTCAACACAAGCACAGTCTAGAAGCCCAGATTCCAATAATTCCATGCCTGAAAAAAGAATTCCTGTGGTGGGCTCAGGCCTGTCAGATGAACAGAGGATTACCTTTCCAAAAACCACATCCAAGCCAGACCATCACCACGGACGCCTCAGACCTAGGCTGGGGGGCACACATGGAGGACAAGTGTATACAAGGCCTATGGACCCAAGACCAGCTGCATCTACACAAATCTAAAGGAGATGCTGGCAGTGAAACATGCAATCCAGGCATTCAGACCATTCCTTCAACAAGGTCACCTGCTGATAAGGACGGACAATACCACAGTCATGTGGTACATCAACAAACAGGGAGGTACACACTCATATCCTCTATGCTGGATGGCAACGGACCTGTGGATTTTGGCCCTGAATCTCAACATTCAACTACAGGCCAGATTTGTACCAGGAAAAGAAAATTCACTAGCAGACACCTTAAGCAGAACTACCACGGATGCTCACGAATGGATGCTGCATCCAGACATCTTCAAAACCATAACAAAGAAATGGGGAATGCCAGAGATAGACCTGTTCTCCTCCCCACACAACCACCAATTGAAGAAATTCTGCACAAGAGCATACCACCCACTTGCCTGGAGGGTGGACTCCCTTTCCTTCAGCTGGAAAAACCTGACAGCATATGCATTTTCACCTCTTCCTTTGATGTACAAAGTCCTACTGAAGATCAGAGAAGAACAGCCAAATGTAATCCTGATAGCTCCGGACTGGCCAAGGCAGCATTGGTACCCGCTACTGAGAAGCATGTCTCGGACACACTCATGGCCTCTACCTCTATGTCCCTTACTTCTAACACAGAACAACTACAAGACCCTACATCCAAACTTGAAAACACTGCAGCTAGCTGCTTGGAATATTGCATAAAACAAAATAAACCAGATTTATCTAATAGGGTTAAGGACATTATCCTGGAGGCACGCAGACCCTCCACAAGGAAAACTTATTTAGCCAAATGGAAAAGATACCTCATTTGGAGTGCAGCAAAGGGAGAAAATGTCTCATTGGCAAACATAGCACACATCCTGGAATACTTAGCAGAACTGTTCCACAATGGCCTGCCCTACTCCTCCATTAAGATTCATGCATCAGCAATTTCAGCAGAGTACAACATGGATCCTCCTGTCTTCTCTCATCCTCTACTCAGGCAGTTCTTGAGAGGAATCAAAAATGTAAAGCCTCCAAGGAAACCACCTTTACCTACATGGGATCTCAACTTTGTGCTGGAAAAATTAACACTTCCCCCTTTTGAACCAGCAGCAACAGCAGATTTACAGTTCTTATCTTGGAAAACTGCTTTCCTGCTAGCAATCACTTCAGCAAGAAGGGTATCTGAGTTACAGGCATTAATGGCAGTACAGCCTTTCCTTATCTTCCATCAGGATAGAGCGTCTCTGAGAACTAATCCTACTTTTATGCCAAAAGTGGTCTCCAGGGTATCATTGAACCAAGCGATTCATTTACCTACATTTTTCCCCAACCCACAGAACAGAGGGGAAAGACTACTACATACCTTGGATGTGCACAGACAATTACACTACTATCTGGACAGAACTAAGACCAACAGAAAAACTGACCAGCTTCTGGTAGCAAATGCAACAGGAGTGCAAGGAAAAGCAATTTCAAAACAGACAATCTCAAAATGGATAGGAAATTGCATTAGATTTTGCTACTCTTTTCATGGAAAGACAACTCCTGAAAATATCAGGCCTCACTCCACAAGAGCTACAGCCACCATTACAGCTTTCCTACGAGGAGTGGCTACCAAAGACATTTTAGAAGCTGCTACTTGGAGCTCCGTGCATACATTTGCCAAGCATTATAATCTTCCTTTATACTCCAGATCCTGAGCAGGTTTTGCAACTGCTGTTTTGCAAGGGATCTTAACTACACCATCTTTATCTTAGTGCCTCCTCCCCCAGTTTGGCTATGGTGTTCTACCCATATGTTAGGACTGCAGATGCATCCTTGAAGGACATAGTACAGTTTTGTACCTACCATAAATGTAGATGTCCGATAGGTATGCATCTGCAGTCAGGATTACCCACCCTCCTTCCCCTCTGTGGTATTCCTAGGGTACTTAACCCTCTTTTAGCTAGCTGGGGGAATCTATTATGGTGTATTTGTTTGTATGTATATATGTATATATATATTTTGCTTTCTACTGTTTGGAGTTATTTGCAGTTATCCAAATTTAGCCTTCCTAGAGGGCACCTGGCATCTGGGGCAAGAAACACTGAGGAAAATGGCGTCGGCTGATGCCTTTATACCCCAGCAGCTATGACGTCGGGTGAAGTGCGACATCAGCCGAGGCCAGACCCAGACTTTGGAATCCGGCCAACCGAAGGGCTGCCTGAGGCAGGACAACCCATATGTTAGGACTGCAGATGCATACCTATCAGACATCTACATTTATGGTAGGTACAAAACTGTACTTTTTTAGTCACCCATTGGACCTATGACCCTGCCTTCCTCTGAACCAATAATTATATCTCCTCCTCTGATCTGGACCCCCCCTCCCCCATTTCAGAGGCCTCTTACCCGAGAACCCTAAGGATGTCCTCATCTGATTTGAAGACCAGGTAGTTCTTTGACTTCGACAGCATCCCTGAGTTGCCCAGCTCTGAGGTTTTTGGAACAGGAGGACTCCAAGAGCAGAAGAATCTGTGCTGGCTAGGGGGAGGGGGAAGAGTTTTCAGAGCCGTCTTTTTCCCCTAGAGCTTCAGTGCTGGACAGCTCAGGTCCAATTCCTCCTTTGGGGCTGGGCTCTAGGGGGAGTTAAGCTGTGCAGAGGTCTTCAGCTCCTGCTCTGCAGACTTCTCTTTCTCCTACACTAACTACCTAGAGATAGGACACCTTTGCCCCCCTTGACTCCTGCTTCTATTCCACCATTGGGTTTGAGATCTCAGCCTCTCAGCTCTGTTCCACTGGGACAGCCTACCCCAGTCGAGCCTCCAATCAGTCCGTAGGGACTCCCGTGCCACTTTTGATACCGCATCAGACTATCCTACTAGTGAAGTCCCTCGGAAGAGGACATCTAATGAGAGATGTGTGGATTCCCTTCAAAAATTTCTCACTGAATACATTGATTTTGATGGAGAACATTTCTCCAGCTCTCCACCAGAGAAAATTTCCTTTTAAGTAAAACTAGAAATTTTAAAGCAAAAAGATGGATGGTCTTCCGAAGACATGGATTTTGATGGAGAACATTTCTCCAGATCTCCACCAGAGAAAATTTCCTTTCAAGTAAAACTAGAAATTTTAAAGCAAAAAGATGGATGGTCTTCCGAACTCCCTTCCAAGGAGGAGTCTGTGTTTCTGGAGTCCTTTGGGTCTGACTCAGCAATGTCTTGGTTACTCCTCCAGCTGGTGAGCTAATAGATGTGATCTCATGTCGGGCATAGAAGGAACTGAATACTGTAGAGTCAATTACAAAGCAACCTGATAAATTTTTAGCCCCTTTGAAAGACTGGGGACACTGGAGTAGAAAGGTCCTATTAGATGCTATGATTGTGGTAGCAACCACCATAAAAGAGCTCACAGAGCACAGCACATCTGTCCATCTCCATAGCATGGAATCTAGGGCCTTGGTATCTACTCCTTAAAAACCTTTGCCCTGAGGTTGTTAAATTATTTGGCACATTTTAGTGGATTGCAAAGAGATTTGATAAACAGCTGGGTTTCTGGAGCTCCTTTTTCTCTGGAGGCTGTCTGTGGAGCTTGTCTCTGCACTTAGAAGCCTGGGTGTCCCTCACAACAGATTCCTGGGTGCAGAGGATAATATCCAAGGTCTGTTTCAGACCATTTTCTCGAATTCCTCCTATAAAAATGAGGAAGGACCCCAGTGTTACACCCAGAGTGAGGTGGCAGTTCTGGAAATAAGAAAGCTGCTAGAAAATGTAGTCATCCAAAAGGTTCCCCCCAGAACAGATAGGATCTGGAAGTTACTCAAAGTTTTTTTTAAGTGCCAAAGAAAATGGGAGACTCGAGACCCCATACTGGACCACAGCAAACTAAATCAATATGGAAGGTACTCAAAGTTCTGAATGTTTACCGTTCAGTTTATTCTACCATTGTTACAAAAGGAAGATCGGATGTGCTTGATAGATCTTCAGGATGCATACTGTCACATCAAAATGAAAAGGCACTCCAGAAGATATCTGTGCTTCTGGCTGGGAGACTGTCATTACCAGTTCAGTGCACTGCCCTGTGATCTCACCACATCCCTCAGGGTGTTTACCAAATGCATGGGAGTGGTAGCAGCTCACATAAGACTGCTGGGATTCCAGGTGTTTCCGTATCTAGACAGCTGACTCCTCTCTGCTCTGACCAGCCATCTACTTCTACAAACAAGGAACTATTTGCCCCAGTTGTGCCACCATCTGGGCATCACAGTCAGCTAAAATAAAAGTCACCTCATTTCTACACAGAACCTGATGTTCATAAGTGCTTGTCTAGATACGATCAGTCACAGATCCCAGGTAAAGGAAGTGCTCTAGTATTCTCCAGCAAGCATCAGATTCCATGGCAGCAGTGATAACTCAAACCCCATTGGCCAGGTATCGTATGTTAATTCTACAGTAGACCCTGTCGGCTCAGTGATCAATTCTTCAATGGTCATTAAGCACCCTACTCAGGATTACATAGATTTATAGGGAAGATCTACTGTGGTGGTTCCATTCGAACAAAATTTGTCAGGGTTGTCCTTTCATTTTACTCCTCTTGGTGGCTACAGTGACCAGTGATGCCTCCCGTCTAAGGTGGGGGGTATTTCTTGGGAAGGACAGTCCATGGCACGTGGTCTCCTCAAGAGGCCCAATTCATATATCAGTGCTGTGGAGAAGAGAGCTGTTGTAGCATTGCAAGCCTTCAAAGATACTGTCCCCGGGACAGTTGCAATTCAGTCAGACAGTGTCTGTGGTCTGGTGCATCAACAAATGGGGGAACCAGGGCCTACCCTCTGTCATGAAACAGTGAGAGTGTGGCAGTGGGCAGTCTCTTCTGGACATACTCTTTGCAACGCATATATCAGGGAAATCCAGTGTGCTTGCAGACAAACTAAGCAGGTCCATTCTGATGCCTCACGAGTGAGTGGTCTCTCAATGTCAAGAGTGGCAGAGAGATTATATATGATTTCTTTGCCCCCCCTCCCAACACCAAGTGTAACGGGTTAAAAATCAGTGAGGTGTTAAGTGCTCAAAACCACCGTAAACTCTTAAACAGATTGTTGATGGCCTTCAGAAGTCCTCATTGGTTTATTTTAAGTGTAACAGGTTCTTTCACCCTGATCCCTCCTCGGGGGAAGTCACCAAGAGATGCTCTAGCCCACGGATAGCTTCCTGGTCTTCTCATGTGCTTAGTCCCCATAACCTGTTCTCTCTAATCTTTTGCAAAAAAACTACTGGTTGAAGGTCTCTGTAATCCTCATTGCACCTTTTTGGCCTCGTCAAATTTGTTTTCCCTTTCTGTGGCCTCATTTTCTGTATCCGCCCAGGATACTGGACCCCAGACCAGATCTTGCGTCTTATCCTGTGGGGATGGTTCATCCTGACTTATCAGGCCTCAAGCTGACTGCATGGTTTCTCCAATTCTGTTGATGCCTAGAGAGCCCAAGCTTTCTTCCCTGGTTCAGCATATCCTTTTATCCTCTCAGAAGTTTCCCTCCAGAATGGTTTACAGAAGTAAATGGAAAAGATTTTCTGTTTGGGCCCTACAAAGAGATTTGGATCCTTTTTCTGCCCCAACATCTGCAGCCCTAAATTTCTTAGCATCCTCTGTTCCAAGAGGGGGATAGTTTTTCTTCTGTCAAAGTCCATCTGGCTGCTATATCTAATTTTCATTCTGGTGATGACTATGCTTCTTTGACTTCTAAATTGTGCAAAACCTTTCTGAAAGGCACATTTTTACTTGGGCATCTAGTCAATGACTTTGCTTCTCTTTGGGACTTGTCTATTTTACTTCAAAGTTTAACTCTAAGTCCATTTGAACCCTCCACTAAGTCAGACCTAATGTTTTTGTCTTGGTAGACCCTTTTCCTAGTCGTCATTACATCAGCTAGATGAGTATCTGAACTCCCAACCTCTTTCTTCCAGGCCTTTATATCTGGTCTTTCATAAGGACAGTGTGTCTTTATGTACTAATCAATCATTTTTGCCTAAGGTGGCTTCCAAGTCAGACATTAATCATGTCATCAGCCTCATGGTTTTCTTCCCAAAGTTTTCCAATAAATGTGAATATATGCTGGACCTCTTGGATGTACCCAGGCAACTTTGATTTTACCTTCATCAAACCAAAAGTTTAAGAAAATCTGATCAATTGTTTCCTTTTTCATAACAGATAAGACACGACAATTTGCAAAGTAACTTTAGCCAAATGGTTGACTGATCTTGTATCCTTTGTAAACAAGAGAGGTTTGTCTCTGCCTATGTCACCAAGAGCACATTCATTGAAGTCTGTGGTGACCTCTTCAGCCTTTTGGTTAAGAATTAAGATAGATGACATCTCTGCAACTGCCACTTGGTCCAATGCTTATACCCTTGGTGCTTGTTTCAAGTTGGATTTGATTTCTAGGAACAGATTTGCCTTTGGCTCTACAGTACTCCAAAATCGCTCTTCCAAGAGGACCACCCAATGTTCATCTTGCTGGAGACTGTCTCATCAGTTGAGGAATGAATGAAAAGGACAATCAGATACAAAAGTTATGTCCTCACCATAATAACGGATTTGTGTTGTCTATTTTTATTCTTCCTCCCCTTCCAACCCTCATAACCCCCTTCCCTTTCTTCCTGGAGGGCATCTAAGGGATTTTTCTTGGGAACTCTTTTTCTTGTTTGAGCTCTTGTTCTGTTTCTTTTCTGCATTTTCTGTGTAGAATAATCTATCGTTTATGGGGGCAACAAACTCGATCTGAGGTACGTTAAGATTGTTGGGTCATTATGGGTAAAGGAGGAGCTTGAGAGTTGGAATGGCAGTTATCAAAAGAAGCGACCGAGCTGGATCTGAGACCCATCAGTTAAGGAAAATGACAATGATCAACACAGATCCATCACTATGGTGAATGCATAACTTTTGAAGTAGTTAACTTCATTTGATCAGCAACCTGTGGGTTATGGATCCGAGCCGGCAGCATACCAAGCTAAAGATCCGAGCTCCAAGCTCCCTCCCCCTTACCCATACTGCCCTGCAACCTCCATCCAATCCCAAGATCTCGTTTGCCGCGGCTTTGCCAAGCATGGGATTTTTTGAGCTCCAGGCGAGTGTAGCTAGTTCTTATATTTTTTTAAAAATATTTGAGTAGTATAATTGTTAGCTGCGTGTGTGTAGTATTTTTCTGTATTTTTAAATATCAGTTCTCTTCTTAACTAATCTATCCCCCTCTTATCCTTGGTAATATCTATTCCCTAGTAGGCCCCTCTTTTCCCTTTAAGTGTGTGTGTGTGTGTGTGTGTGTGTGTGTGTGTGTGTGTGTGTGTGTGTGTGAGGGTATGGCTGAAAGCCAGAAAACTACTTTTTCTAAGTGCACTGAGTGTGGCCATAAGCTGTCGCCAACGGATGGTCACACTCAGTGCGTTCTTTGCTTGGGAGTTTCTCACCTTTCCTCAGGCTGCCAGATCTGTGCAGCCTTTAACCCCCGGACCTCGTGAGATAGGAAGAACAAGCTCATTTTGGCAAGTCTTTTGCCCGCAGAATCAGCTTCTTCTTCTTCTTCTCCCTCTGTAGCGACAACCGCGGCTGTGGTTGCCCAACCATCTGGCCCTCCTCCCCTGTCTGGGACTCAACCCTCCCACCTCGTCTCAGGGAGAGCGAGAGGCAAAAAGCACAGAAAATAGAGAAGGGAGAGAGAGAAAAAGAGAGAGCGAGAGAAGCCACAAACGGTGGGCTGAATTGGACCCCTCGGCCCCTCCAGTTAAAGATCTCTTTTCTCCATTGAAGATTACCAAGCCTCCTTCCCCATGGCTCCGTTCCCCACACTTCTCTCCGGAGCCGGAGGAGGAAGCCCGACCATCTTTGAGGTCATTGCGTCGGCCCTTACAGCCGGCTTCAGTGGCCTCTTCCAGATCTACTCGTAGCCTCTCGGAGGCAGATATGGACCGGGTGATGCGTCGCTTCCTGCAAACTCAGCTACAGATGGGAGTGTTGCTGCCTCCCCCCCCCCCCTCTGGGGGGGAGTTCACCTCCACTGTTTGCCCCGATAGCTCCTTCTCCGATCCACTACTGGGTTTCAGAGTCTTCGGATCCGAGGAGCCTCAGAGTCAGGGAGTCAGTGCTGATGTTATTGCTACCTCGACGCCAGCCATGCCCTCGAGCTTATCGGATCCCTTTTCGGATCCGAGCTATCGGATCCGAGGGGGCGAGTGTGTCTTAGGCTTCTTTGTGGTCAGAGCACACCGTCCACTCAGATCCGAGCGCTTCGGCTCCAACACCGATCCCTTTGTCGGATCCGAGGGTGCCGGACACCTGTCTTAGAGAGGCCGGCTCCCCATCGGCATTCGACGTTGTGGAGAGGGTTCTCTCTAGAGGATTGAGGCCCCTCACTCTTTCCTCGGGATCCGCCCCCGCTCAGCTCGTTTTGTCCTCCATCATCCAGTCCCACGGACAGCCTGTGTCGTTGACGCCCTAGCCAGTTCCCCTGGAGGAACATGAATCCATTGGTGAGGCCCCCGGACAGTCCACCCGAGGAGATTCCTCACAAACGCCTGTGCAAAAGGAGGCACTTGGACTCCCCTGAGTCCCTCACCAAGGATACCGATTTGGAGGAAGGGGAAGGATGTCCTTCAAGGATGCATCTGCAGTCCTAACAAATGGGTTGTCCTGCCTCAGGCAGCCCTTCGGTCGGCCGGATTCCAAAGTCTGGGTCTGGCCTCGGCTGATGTCGCACTTCACCCGACGTCATAGCTGCTGTTAACCGGGTATAAAGGCATCAGCCGACGCCATTTTCCTCAGTCTTTCTTGCCGCGTGGCGCCCGAAGCAGAAGCTGTTCGCAAGTGCCGGTCGGTCAGAACCAGAGATTGCTACTACCGAAGACTTCTAAAAAGCTAAGTACCCCGTTGGGGACTCTTTCTTGCCTCAGCCGATGTCAGAAAAAGTGAATAACTGTTTAACTTGTGGGAAACAAATACCTCATAAAGATTTCCACTCTTACTGCCTACCTTGTTTAGGCCCAGACCACGACGTAGCAGCTTGTCTAGCCTGTGCTTCCTTCAACCGACGGACACTTAGACGTCGGTCGGAGTTTGCAGATTAGTTTTTCGGCTCCGCTTTTGCCTACAACATGCCGTCGGAGACTCCGACTTCACAATTAGCTAAAAACCGTAAGGAAAAGGACCGACACTCGCGGTCCGCGGTTTCGGCCGAAACCGCGGTTAAGCCAACTGCGAGTGTCTCTGTTTCGGCTGAAACCGAGTCCTCGGTTCTTCCTTCGGCCGAAAGCATGCCTCCCACACAGGCCTCATCCAGCATGGCTGAATCTGCTACTGAAATTCCACCTGCTCTTACAGGTTCTCAGGATTTATCAGATACTATCCCTTTAGATATATCTACTCCTGCACGTGGAGCTGCTAGGCCCCCTGCATCCATGTCAATTAAGGCTTTCACCAGGGCTAAAGCAGCTAAATCAACAAAGACCGTGCCTGCTAAAACCCCCTCTCACAGGCCTAGCTCTAGTGCTCAAATGCTTAGTCTAGCAGAGGATCTCATTTCTTTGATCAGGGGATCCCAGCCTCACCCTGACAGGGCCTCTCACCCCCCCTCCAGAGAAGAGGCCTAGAGCAGAGCCCCCTGAGCCAGTTTCTACAGATTACTCCTCTGATGATTCAGAAAATACAAACCCTCCAGAAGGCCCTTATTCTCCATATGAGGACTCTGATGCAGAAGACTCCATTCCTTCTGCCTCTCCTCCGGAGGAATTTTCTTTTGGGGAAACCTTGCATGCTATGAGAGAACAATTTCAATGGCAGGGCCAGGATTTTTCAGACTCTAGGAAAAGGCTTAGGACCTTTTTACATTTGCCACAGCATAGGCCTTTAGTCATTCCTCCAGTACTTACAGTTGTGGATGATGCATTTAATGATGCTTGTACTGCTCCTGACTCTCTTCCTCCGGCCCCTGCTAAGCCCGACAGATACTACAGGGTTCCGGACACACATTATCACTTGTATAAGGCTCCTATTGCAGATCCTGAAACTATTTCACAGGGCCCCAAAGCTGTAGCAGCTGCCTCTGCCAAAAACCCCCTCCCCTCTGAAAGAGAATCTAGGGCCTTAGAGAGATGGGGTAAAAAAGTTTATACTTCTGCTACTCTTTCGGCTAGGGCCTTAAACTGTCAATTCCACATGATTCAGTATCAGGAATTTGTTAGATCAGCTAACTAAAAAACTGTCCTCGCCTGAACCTTTAGACCGAAAGTCCCTTCAGGAAATGGTACATAACATTCAGCAGGTCAGTAATCATTCCTTAAAATGCGGCTATGATGCACTGGAGGCTTCCTTTAGATCAGCTATGACTGGTACAGTGATCAGAAGGCATGCATGGTTAAAAGAGCAATCCTTACCAGACCATGTAAAGTCAAAGCTCCTAGATGCTCCCATGGAAAAACAGTTTGTTTGGCTCCCCTGCACAGCAAGTGTTGAAGAAGGTGGAAGAGAAAACAAAATCTGTCCAGACAGTCAAGGATTTCTTACAGGTCCAGCCTCCGAGGTTTAGTAGGAACTGGCCTTCCAAGAATTGGTCCTTTCCAGACACCAGCAGAGCACAGAGAGGCAGGAATAGGGGCCCAAGAGGCAGAGGTCAGTCCAGAGGTGCCTACAGGGACGCCAGTGGCAGCCTAACAACCAGAGAAGTACTGCCACAGATCCAGCCACTACCACTTCCACAGGACAATCACAGTGACTTGGCTCTGAAACCGCCTACCAGGGAACAACTAGAAGCACCCTTAGGCGGAAAGCTAGCCTTATTTTCAGTAAACTGGCATTACATTACAGGAGACAAATGGATTTTACAGACAATAGACAAAGGTTACAGGTTTCACTTCCATACTCTACCAAGGAAGAGAGGAATGCCAAACCTACCTCCAAATCAAAAGACAAACGCTCTAGAGCAAATAGACCACTTACTAAGGATGAGAGCTATAGAAAAGGTACCGTCTGTGGAACAAGGGCAAGGATTTTACTCCAGACTTTTCCTGGTGCCAAGAAAGGAAAACCAATGGAGACCTATTCTCGACCTGGCCGCTCTGAACACATATCTCATTGTTCCAAAATTCAAGATGCTGACCCTACAGCAGCTTCTTCCCATGCTGGGCAAGGAGTCTTGGCTGGTAACTCTAGATCTCAAGGAGGCATACCTGCACGTCCCCATACGACCAAATTGCAGAAGATACCTCAGATTTCTTGCAGGATCAGAGCATTATCAATTCTCAGCATTGCCTTTTGGCTTATCTGTTGCGCTCAGAGTATTCACGAAATGCCTGGCATCAGTAATTGTTCATTGCAGGCTTCAGGGAATTCAAATTTACCCATACCTGGACGATTGCCTGTTACAAGCGGACAACAAAAACAAATTAACAAAAGATTTGAGAAAGGTCATTCACCTATTTTAAGCCATGGGATACACAGTCAACATAAAAAAGTCAAGGCTGATACCATCCCAAAGGATAACTTTCTTAGGTGCAGAACTGGACACATCAAGCCAAATGGCATTCCTCACAGCAGAAAAGCAGAAGCACCTACCACTCTATTTCATGGCATTAACAACGCAGAACCAGCTTACAGCAAGGAAAGTCCTGCAAGCCCTGGGTTACATGGCATCCTGCATAATATTGATTCCACATGCCAGACTACATATGAGGAAGTTGCAATGGTACCTAAGGAATTTATGGTCTCAGCACAAGCACAGCCTAGAAACCCAAATTCCAATACTTCCATGCCTGAAGCAAGAATTCCAATGGTGGGCTCAGGCCTGTCAATTGAACAAAGGGCTGCCCTTCCACAGCCCTCACCCAAGCCAGACTATCACCACAGACGCCTCAGACCTCGGTTGGGGGGCACACATGGTGGACAAGTGCATACAAGGCTTATGGACTCAAGACCAGCTGAACCTACACATAAATCAAAAAGAGATGCTGGCAGTAAAGCTGGCAATTCAGACATTTAGACCATTTCTTCAACAGGGTCATTTGCTGATAAGGACGGACAACACCACAGTTATGTGGTATATCAACAAACAGGGAGGCACACATTCATATCCTCTATGCCGGATGGCAATGGACCTCTGGAATGTGGCCCTGAACCTCAACATTCAGCTCCAGGCAATATTTGTGCCAGGAAAGGAAAATATACTAGCAGACATCTTAAGCAGAACTACCACGGATGCCCACGAATGGATGCTGCATCCAGACATCTTCATATCCATTACAAAGAAATGGGGACTACCAGAAATAGACCTATTCGCATCCCCACACAACCACCAATTGAAAAAATTCTGCACAAGGACATACCACCCACTAGCTTGGAAGGTGGACTCCCTATCTTTCAGTTGGGAAAACCTGACAGCATATGCATTCCCACCTCTTCCTTTGATGCACAAAGTGCTACTGAAGATCAAAGAAGATCACCCAAGGATCATCCTGATAGCTCCAGACTGGCCGAGGCAGCATTGGTACCCACTACTGAGGAGTATGTCTCGGGAACACGCATGACCTCTACCCCTAGTTCCTTTACTGCTAACACAGAACAACTTCAAAATACTGCATCCAAACTTGAAAACACTGCAGCTAGCTGCTTGGAACATTGCATAAGACAAAATAACCCAGATTTATCTCAAAGGGTTAAAGACATTATCTTGAAGGCTCGCAGACCCTCAACAAGAAAAACTTATTCAGCAAAATGGAAAAGATATCTCATTTGGAGTGCAGCAAAAGGAGAAAATGTATCACTGGCAAACATAGCTAACATCCTGGAATACTTAGCAGAGCTTTTCCACAATGGCCTGTCCTACTCCTCCATTAAGATTCATGCGTCAGCAATTTCAGCAGAATACAACATGGATCCTCCAGTCTTTTCTCATCCTCTACTCAGGCAGTTCCTGAGAGGAATTAAAAATGTAAAGCCACCAAGGAAACCACCACTGCCTACATGGGACTTGAACTTTGTGTTAGAAAAGTTGACACTTCCCCATTTTGAACCAGCAGCAACAGCAGAATTACAGTACTTATCTTGGAAAACTGCTTTCCTGCTTGCAATCACTTCAGCAAGAAGGGTTTCTGAATTACAGGCATTAATGGCAGTACAGCCCTTCCTTATCTTCCATCAGGATAGAGTGTCCATGAGAACTAATCCTACTTTTATGCCAAAGGTGGTCTCCAGGGTATCATTAAACCAAGCAATCCACCTACCTACGTTCTTCCCCAACCCACAGAACAGGGGGGAAAGACTACTACATACCTTGGATGCATAGACAATTGCGCTACTACCTGGACAGAACCAAGAACAATAGGAAAACTGACCAGCTTCTGGTAGCATATGCAACAGGAATGGAAGGAAAAGCAATTTCAAAACAGACCATCTCAAAATGGATAGGAAATTGCATTAGATTTTGTTACTCTTATCATGGAAAGACAACTCCAGAAAACATCAGACCTCACTCCACAAGGGCTACAGCCACTACTACAGCTTTTTTACGAGGAGTGGCTACCAAAGACATTTTAGAGGCTGCTACTTGGAGCTCCGTGCATGCATTTGCCAAGCATTACAATCTACCTTTATACTCCAGATCCCGAGCAGGTTTTGCCACTGCTGTTTTGCAAGGGATCTTAACTACACCATACTCTTCTTAGTACCTCCTCCCCCAGTTTGGCTATGGTATTCTACTCATTTGTTAGGACTGCAGATGCATCCTTGAAGGACATAGTACAGTTTTGTACCTACCATAAATGTAGATGTCCGAGAGGTATGCATATGCAGTCAGGATTACCCACCCTCCTTCCCCTCTGTGGTACTCCTAGGGTATTTGCCCATCTTGTAGCTAGCTGGGGGAATCTATTATGGTGTATTTGTTTGTATATATGTATATACATGTTTATTTCTGTTTGTTCTCTATTGTTTGGAAGCATTTGCATTTATCCAAATTTATGTAAAAAACACACCAAACCAGCGAATTCAATCCAATGCAGTATAAAGTATGAGACACCAAGCAGTTGTTTTAGCGCTTTCATCCACTTTAATATTCCAGTGAACTTCTTCAGAAACAACTACACCATCCTCAAACCAACTTAAATACTGAAAAGTACTTAATTGATACATCAATTAATCAAGATTTAAAGATACAATGTACTTATAACTCTAAAAGCACTTGTATTTATATGTATGTATTTTTATACAAGTGCTTTTAGAGTTATAAGTACATTGTATCTTTAAATCTTGATTAATTGATGTATCAGTTAAGTACTTTTCAGTATTTAAGTTGGTTTGAGGATGGTGTAATTGTTTCTGAAGAAGTTCACTGGAATATTAAAGTGGATGAAAGCGCTAAAACAACTGCTTGGTGTCTCATACTTTATACTGCATTGGACTGAATTTGCTGGTTTGGTGTGTTTTTTACATGGTTGCTTGGTTCTTGACATTTTGTTATTTATCCAAATTTAGCCTTCCTAGAGGGCACCTGGCATCTGGGGCAAGAAACACTGAGGAAAATGGCGTCGGCTGATGCCTTTGTACCCGGTTAACAGCAGCTATGACGTCGGGTGAAGTGCGACATCAGCCGAGGCCAGACCCAGACTTTGGAATCCGGCCGACCGAAGGGCTACCTGAGGCAGGACAACCCATTTGTTAGGACTGCAGATGCATACCTCTCGGACATCTACATTTATGGTAGGTACAAAACTGTACTTTCTCCCAGGTCAGCCCCCAACGATGTCTCCTTCGGAGACATTATGGAAATGCTCCGCCAAAAAAACTTCCTCTGACGAGTCTGTATTCCTGGAGGCGTTTGACACAGGCCCATCTACCTCTTGGGTGCCCCCCCCCCCCCAGCTGACCCCCTGGTCAACCTGATTACCACCAGGGCGTGGAAGGAACTGGAGACTGTAGAGCCGATCCCCAGGAGGCCTGACAAGATTGAGCCCCCCTGCAGACAGAGCTTTGTGGAGCAAGTGTTCCCCTGTAAATGCCATGGTGGTGGCGGCGGCCACCAAAAAGGAACTAGCTCAGGACATTTCTTCAGTCCATCCCCCTGACGAGTCTCGGCAGTGGACCATTTTGAAAAGCGGATATTTGCTTCAACTACCTTCTCTATTAGGGTGCTGAATTACTTGGCCCATGTAATCAGACTGCAGCGGGCCCTGCTTAAAGAGTACGCGGAGTCTCTCCCAGAGTCCATGTCGGCAGAGGATAAATGGACTTTCTCTGCTCGTATGGCCACTTTAAAATCAGTGTCTTAATACGTCTATGCGGCTTCTCTTCCACGCCACGGAAGGAGCTGCTAGAGCTAGTGGGTCCGGTATCGCCTTAAGGCATCATGCCTGGCTTCGGCTTTGCGATTTCTCGGAACCTTTCAAGGTGTCCTTCACGAATGCACCCTTTGATGGGTCTACCCTGTTCGGGAAGACCATCCGCGAGATGCTGGTCCAGAGCGAGAAAGACGGGAAAACGCTGTCAGCCGTCGGAATCCACTTCTCTACTCCTCAAAGGTCCTTCTCCAGGAACCAGCGAGGGCAGAAGAAGATGTGGTTCCGGAAATCTCAGCAAGCCCGGTACACTCAGGACCCCTTCTCCCCCAGAGGCCGAGGGGGACAAGGTAGACGCCGGCCCAGAGGCAGAGGGGGACCGAAGAACTCCGGGTCACTGGAATCTTTTTCTGACTAACTCACACAGCAGCCCTGAAGGGTTGTCCGACTGCTCCTCTCTGGAGGCAGTCAGGGGGACATTTTTCGAGGCACCTGGCCCAATGGGAGTCCATCATGATAGATCGCTGGGTGCTTCAGATAATATCCAGGGGCTATTCATTCCCCTTCATAAACAAGCCCCCTTACTCAAGATGCCTCCCAGATGTTCCACCCACTCAAAGGGAGGCCGCAGCTTTGGAAATAAAAAAGCTGTTAGAAGAAAGAGCCATCCAGCAAGTGCCCTCAAACCAGTCCGGTTTAGGTGTTTGCTCCAGGTTCTTTCTGGTGCCAAAAAAGATGGGGGACTTGAGGCCGATCCTCGACCTGTCCGCAATGAACCTGTTCGTTGCCAAGGAAAAATTCCGGATGGTCGTGCTTCAATCCATCCTGCCCCTCTTGCAGGAGGAGAACTGGATGTGCTCCATAGACCTCAAGGATGCGTACTACCATATTCTCATGGATAGACAGTCCAGGAGGTTTCTCCGCTTTCAGCTAGGGGCCAGTCATTACAAGTTCAGGGTCCTACCTTTCAGTCTCACCACAGCCCCCAGGGTGTTCACCAAGGTCATGGCAGTTGTAGCGGCTCACCTGAGGCTCCAGGGCATACAGGTCTTCCCGTACCTAGACGACTGGCTCCTCACCACCCCCATCAGGCATCTACTCTCTCTAGCCAGGGATGACTTCTTCTATTTATCATCCCAGTTGGTGATCACTATAAATGTCAAGAAGTTGTTCCTCCAACCTGTTCAGGTTGTAGACTTTGTAGGGGCCAGGATAGATTCCCTTCAGGCCAAGGCTTTCCCAACGCCAGACAGACTTCACAGCATGACTCTGCATGTACTAGCTCTTCAGTCTCGTGCTCCCCCAGCAGTGTTAGTCCTGAGAGCTTTGGGGTCCATGGCGGCAGCGATCAATTTGATCCCTTACGCTCATCTGCACATGAGGGTTCTACAGTGGACTTTGCAAGTCCAGTGGTCCATTCTACACCATCTGCTAGACTTGCCGATTCCCCTCGGCAGGGTTTCCAGGAACTCCCTCATGTGGTGGCTCCAATCTCGAGCCCTTCGGGAAGGACGACCTTTTATTATGCCCCTACCCCAGACCACAGTGACCACGGATGCCTCCCGCCTGGGGGGGCATTGTGCAGGCAGGACTGTCCAAGGCACGTGGACTCAGATGGAGACCGTTCTGCATATAAATGTACTGGAGATGAGGGCGGTCCTTTTAGCATTGCAGGCCCTTCATTCCTTCCTTCCTCCGGGGACTATTGCGATCCAGTCAGACAATATGTCGATGGTCTGGTATATCAACAAACGGGGGGGAAACCAGGTCTTACCCTCTTTGCCGAGAAGCCATGAGAGTTTGGGAATGGGCGATCTCCACTAACTGCTTCCTG
Source organism: Protopterus annectens (assembly GCF_019279795.1). Lineage (NCBI taxonomy): Eukaryota > Metazoa > Chordata > Ceratodontiformes > Protopteridae > Protopterus > Protopterus annectens. Next base: position 231,284,522 of record NC_056746.1, read on the forward strand.
TTAGCGATGCACATTCTGGGTCGGTCCAACATTCTGGTGGACAAATTGAGCAGAACTATCCTCTCTCCTTACGAGTGATCTCTTAATTCTTCCGTAGCGGAACAGATCTCTTCTCATCGCCTTCCAACGCGAAGTGCAGCGAGTTTTTCTTTCTGTTTCCTCCTTTAGGGGAAGCCCCCAGAGACGCTCTAGTCCATGCTTGGCTGCCCGGTCATCTTTATGCATGTCCACCACTTGCACTGATGACAAAATTTTTGCAGAAAGCTCGTCAGTTGGGGAGCAAGATTATCCTCATAGCCCCATTCTGGCCTCGTCAAGTCTGGTTCCTCTGCCTACGGTCTCATCTCATAGCTCCTCTCTGGATCTTGGATCCCATTCTGCATCTGATCTCTCACCCCTCGGGAATAGCCCCTCTGAACCTGGACAAGCTCAAGCTCTCAGCTTGGCTGATCCAGTTCCCTTAGTTGCCAGGGCTCCCAGTATCTCTTCCCTAGTCAAGTCCATTCTGGTGGCGGCACATAAACCCTCTACCAGGAAGATTTACAATCGTAAATGGAAACAATTTTTCCATTTGGTCTTCACATAAGAACTTGGATCCCTTTGCCGCTCCTATTCCAGCAGTTCTAGACTTCTTGTCTTATATTTTTAAGCAGTGGGCCAGTTCATCTACTGTAAAGGTTCAGCTGGCTGCTATTTCCCATTTCCATATTGGGGACAACTTTGTTTCGCTCGCTGCTACCAGAATTTGTAAGGCCTTTCTAAAAGGTACCTTTCTTTTGAGACCTCCTATTAGAAATTCATCCCCACCGTGGGACCTGACCTTGGTTTTTCAGGCGTTAGTCGCGCCTCTGTTTGAACCTGCAGCTTCCGTTGATCTGAAGTTGTTGTCATGGAAGAAGGCCTTTTTGGTAGCCATTACCTCAGCCAGGAGAGTGTCGGAGCTTCAGGTTCTTTCTATCAAACCTCCATACCTTGTATTTCACAAGGACATGGTATCTCTCAGGACTAATCCCTCCTTTCTTCCTAAAGTTGCTTCTGAGACCAGCATTAATCAGTCCATTAATTTGCTGGGTTTTTTTTTCCCCCAATTACCAGAACAAAGGGGGGGGAGTATAAACTTCATTTACTTGGATGTTCACAGACAGTTAAGTTTTTATTTACACAGGACGGCTGTCTTTTGTAGATCTGACCAACTTTTCATTTCCTTTTCAAAATCTTTTCTAGGGAAACCGATTTCTAAAGTGACTCTGGCCAGGTGGATTTCAAGTTGTATCCTCTTAGCATATAGAGAATCTGGCTTGCCAGAACCAGTGGGAGTTCATGCTCATTCTACGCGTTCTATGGCAATGTCTGCTGCATTCTGGTCTAGAGTTTTCCTGGATGACATTTGTTCAGTGGCTACCTGGGCATCTTCTCACACTTATATTTCTCATTATAAACTATATTTGTTGTCTAGAGGAAGGGCTGCTTTTGGCTCTGCAGTGCTGCGGGAATATTCTTCCTTTAGGGCCTCCCAAGATTTCGGGTAGCTGGGGACTCTGTCCCACAGGTTGCTGATCAAATGAAGTTAACTACTTCAGATAAAGAAGTTATGTACTCACCATAACGTTCCATCTGAGTAGGTAACCTCATTTGGCAGCAACCGTCCCTCCCTCCTTCCCCCTAACCTGAATAGTTATTTAGCTGAACTCGAGGTTTGGATGCTCGAGTTTTGTTTTGTCTCTGAGTCAGGTTTCTCAGGTTGTTCATTTGTTTTGTTATTTTGTGCAGGTGGCAAATGCGATCTGAGGATTGGAAGGAGGTGGTAGTATGGGTAAATGGGAGGAGCTTGGAGCTCGGATCTTTAGCTTGGTATGCTGCCGGCTCGGATCCGTAACCCACAGGTTGCTGACAAATGAAGTTACCTACTCAGATGGAATGTTATGGTGAGTACATAACTTCTTTGTTAATATAATGAAGCATTTTGAATGGGAATCTAAACAGATTTCTGAAGTTCAAAAAAGATGTTATAACCTCTTGGAAGTCAGCACTCCTGCTTCTGTATCTCCTATTCTGGAGGCTTTACTGGATTCTCTTGCATCCAGTTCCACTACACCAGTCACAACCATTATCACCTAAAAGACCTGACGGGTTTTGTAAGACACCTGAGGACTTAAGATTTCCATACAGAAAGTTTGTGACTGACCCCTCTGTGTTTTCCATGTCAGCAGACAAGCTCTCTAACTTAACTACATGCTGCCAATGCTCTTCTTTTGGACAAAACAACAGGGCAGTGGACAGATTGAGGAAAAAGGTTTATACGTGCTCCAGTCTGACCTTTAGAGCCCTGAATTTTCAAACTCCAATGACTAAATTCTTATTGTTTTTTCTCAGCAGTTTAAATAAAATGTTGTCCTCCCCTATAAGGCTCACAGGTGTTTACTAGGGTTCCTATTACGTTGTTGAAACTATAAAACTTCGAACACTACAAAATCGAAGTAGTATGTTCAAAGTTTTATAATACCGAACAACGAAAAAAAAAATAAACAGAAACTAACTCTTGTAAGTAGGGGGAAAACCCCCCTTCACCCCCCCCCACTCTTTAAATATACCAACTCCGGGATCAGACTACAGTGCGGTAAAGGGAAGTCTTTCCTTTCTGCACTGTATTGCGATCTCTGAGTTGGTATATTTAAAGAGTGGGGGTGCAAGAGGGCTTGCCCCCCCTGTTTACAAGACTTTTTTCTTTTCTTTTTTTTTTTCTTTTTTTTACGTACTTGAAGTTCTGAAACTTCGAGCATAAGGTTTCAACCCTATGGTATTCGGAGTTTCAAGACTTCGATAATGTAATAGGAACCCATTTACTATACTAACGACAAGGGCCTTTTTAAGCCTAGCCATGCGTCCCAAATCTCTGACAAGTCTTCCTATCATTTAAATGTAAGAAGCGGCTTGGGAAATAAACCATTTACAGGCTGCGTGTGTCCATTAGACACACAGGTACCAAACTAATAATGAATTTCTTGTTCCCATCCAGTTGTCCAAGTTGCACTTGAGTTGGGTTAGGGAAGAACTCTGCTTAACATGGATGGGTGGAGCCTGTTCCACAGAGAGGTAGTTTCTTGGATACATAACTTCTCTCCAGCAAGTCCTATTTATGTCATAGGCAAGGTTTAACTCTTTAGAATGGGTTATTCCAGTCCCGTTTGTTTTATGGATATGTAAGAGGTCCAGCAGCATGGGGTGTGACAATGCTTGTATGCCAAACATAGGTTTCCCCTTAGCTTATAAAAGACAGAGTACAGGGAATGGGCCTTGACGTGGTCTGCATAGGGCATGTTACTTATGCTCTGTATTTTTTGAGTGAGGAACCTCTGTGGACATTCCACTAGTTAGATGTGCTTGATAAGATGCATACCAAAGGAGGCATTGTATTCAATGATAGGTCTGATGAATGCTGCGTGCATTTTAAGATCGACTTAGATCTAGATGCCATACCTTTGTTTACAAATTGCACAACATAGAATGATTTTCTCACTGCTGTAGAGACATAATGGTTAAAGGCTGTGTTACTGTTTTTGTTTCCTCAAGTCCCTGAATACTGGGTCAACTTTTAAGGGTGTATTGTCAATATGATAGTTTCCAGGGGTGGATGATTTCCGAAGGATACTATTATGCGTTTCTTGCTGTTTAGTTTTAGCATATAGCTCTGGCACCAGTTATTTGTCTGTGTCAGCCCTTTATGGAGAACATTTGATGTGAGAGGGTTCAATCTCGCCATTTGTTCTTACACCTGGGTTCGGAGCCGATCCTCGGCTCCGTGTCGGCCGCTTGGCAAAGCTCTGCATCGAGAACAAGCTTGAGACCAACCTATCTCCCACAATTCCCCTCTGCCTTTACCTCAGATCTAGTTTGCCGCTGCAACGTTCGCATCATTTTTGATGAGCTCGGACCACCTGACAGATAAGATTACTTTTATCTAACATTTTTAGATAATTTTTCTTCTAGTTTACCTTTAAGTTTTGTGTGTGTAGTGAGTCGAGGGCTTTCTTCGAGTACGTATATATTTTTTATATATATATAATAAGTTAGTTCCCTCGGGGCCTACCCCACCCTCTAAACTTATAAAACTTATAAGACTTATAGAACTTATATAAGTTATAAAACTACTACTGGATTTGACAAACTACCGGATTTGACTGAATTTACTGGCTTTGACATTATTGTTGGCTGTTACTGTCTGTTCAAAACTGTGTGCTGTATAGTCTTACTGGATTTGACTTTTATTGTTATTATGTCTGAGGAAAGCTAAGTCAGGCTTCAAACGGTGCCAATGTGGACAGAAAATGTCTGTCACAGACAACCATAGTTCCTGCGTCTACTGTCTTGGTCCTCTCCATCTGCAAGAAGACTGCTCCATTTGTCATTCTTTCAGTGGAAGGGTCATGACAGATAGGCACAGGAAACTCATGGATAGAGGCCTTTTGAAGACTGCATTCCAAGAGGCTCTGGATGCATCGGACCAGACATCTAAATCCTCGAAGGAATCGAAGACGTCTGAGCCCATGTCATCGGCTCCGAGCTCTTCATTTAAAGTTCGCTCACCGGTTCCACAGACCTCGGGGCCGAGTATTGAACTTTTGTCTGTTACCGAGCCTCGAGTCTTGGAACCGGTGACGGAGCTTCCACCTCCTGTGCTCTTGAGGTCGGCTCCGTCTTCGATTCCTTCGACGCGTTCTTCTAGGCCCCTCTTCGACACCGATGTAGACCGCGTGGTGCAGAAATTAATGGAGAATACGGCCTTGTCCAAACTCATCTCAGTCTCTTCCCAGTTGGTGTCGAGACTCGAAGGCCTTCCCTTATCTCCATCTGTTCCTCCTCCGAGACCTGTTCAGTCTTCGGAGCCGGGAGAGGCTGATCTGATGATCGTGGAGCCCTCGGTGCCGGAACCTTCCTTCTCTCAGTCGGCACCGTTCACCTAGACTCCGACGGACCCATTACCGGAATCGCGGAGCCGACGATACATCCTTGGTTCGGGGACCGAGAGTCGGACCGATGTTTCGGTTCCGACTCTCCTCTCGTGCCTCGGCTCGGATCGACTCGGCTCCGCCTCGGGTCGATGCCTCAGTCCCGTCTCGGGATCCTCCGCTTTTGGATCCGAGGGATTCCTCGACTCGGGACCCGGGAGCCTTCGACCTCATGAGGAAGGTGTTGTCGACTCAGACAACCACTTCTGCAGAAACAGCTTCTCCTTCCCATAAGGGTCCGTTATCCTCCTCTGCACCCACGGCTACGCCAAAGCCGAGCACCGTGTCTCAGCCGCCCCCAGAGGGGAGCCCCCTCTTCCTCGGAGGCTTCATCGGATGCCCCCCCCGAGGAAGTTCCGAGGAAAAGGTTGTGTAAGAGGAGACACTTGGATTCTCCACAAGAATCCTTGACATCGGACACTGACTTAGATGAGTCAGAAGGGTCCCCGAAATCACCCTCAGAGGATGTCTCCTTTTCTGACATCCTGGAGATCCTAAAACAGAGAGGTGATTGGCAAGCCCTACCCCCTTCTGAGGATGTCAGTCTTGCTGAAGGCATTCGGTGCTCGCCCTTCCTTCTCCTGGGTCACTCCGCCTTTCAATGAGTTGATGGAACTGATTGCTCGAAGGGCGTGGGAGACACCTGACACAGTGGAGCCAGTCCCTAGAAAGCCTAATAAATATATTACTGCCCCTCAAGACAAGGCTTATCTCACAAAAGGAGTTCCAGTGGACGCTAGGGTGGTGGCAGCGGCCACTAAAAAGGAGATGTCTGAATCTTCCTCATCTGTCCATCCGCCTAACAGATTCTAGGACTATGGACAGGTATGGGAAGCGCATTTTTAGTCCAGCGGCTTTTTCCATGCGATCGCTGAACTATTTGACCCATTTCACACGGTTACAGAGGGATCTAATCAAAGAGTTGGGAGATACCCTCCAGGGTACTACAGATGCTGCTGTCTCAGAGAAAGTTACAGCACAACTCAATACCCTTACATCTATTGTGAACTCGTCCATGAGGCTCATTTCATATGCAGCCGAAGGATCGAGTAGGGCTGCGGCTTCAGCGATTGCTGTTCGTAGGCAATCCTGGATGCGCTTATGTTCCTTTGCGGAAGCCTTCAAGTCTTCCTTTACTAACGTCCCATTTGACGGTGCCACTCTCTTTGGCCCAAAAGTAAAGGAGACCCTTACCCGGTGTGAGCAAGAGGGAAAGACTCTGCTGTCTGAGTCCGTTTTTCCACCCTATCCAGACCGTACCCCAAAGGGTAACGTGGTGGAAAAATGTGGTTTCGAAAACCCCAAGGCTCTTTCCCAGGCACACAGGGTGATGCTCCCTCTAGAGGCAGAGGGGGGGGGCAGAGGTGGAAGACGTCGCCCTGGCGGCAGAGGGGGTCCGCAAAACCAAGGTGACAGGGATACACTCCCCGGGAAACCTTTACAGCACTCCTGAGAGGAGGCCCGACTGTCCTGCTCTGGAGGCAGTCGGGGGTCGCTTAGCTTTATACCCTCAGGCCTGGCAAAGTCTTACATCAGACAATTGGGTAAAAAGCATTGTTACCAGAGGTTACAGAATTCCATTCCTGTTACCCCTATTTCCGCAGAAAAGACTCCCATATGTACCGCCCCATCTGCGAGACCCTGCAGCTATAGAAATTTCAAAGCTGCTAGAAAAAAAGAGTCATCCAACCAGTCCCGGCGGACCAAAGAGGATTCGGAACTTACTCAAGGTTCTTTTTAGTTCCAAAAAAGACAGGGGACTGGAGGCCAATTCTGGACCTAAACAAACTCAATACTATCGTCAAGAAAGAAAAGTTCCGGATGGTCACGCTTCAGTCGATCCTTCCATTCTTACAGAAGGACGACTGGATGTGCTCAATAGATCTAAAGGATGCGTACTACCACATCAAAATGGCCAGGGCGTCCAGGGATCACTTGCGCTTCCGGCTGGGAGCCAGTCACTTTCAGTTTCGAGCCCTGCCCTTTGGTCTGACCTCAGCCCCCAGGGTTTTCACCAAATGTATGGCAGTGGTAGCGTCTCACTTGAGACGCCTAGGATTCCAGGTGTTTCCGTATCTGGATGACTGGCTCCTTACTGCCACCACCGAGCGTCGACTGATTCAGGCCAGGGATTGCACACTAGAACTCTGTGTTCTTCTCGGAATTTCCGTAAATTTTGAAAAATCTGTATTACAGCATATCTCATTCATAGGAGCAGAATTGGATACGCGTTGCTTAATTCTAAGGCTTCCTCCAGAAAGAATAGCCTCTCTACAAAGTCATATATCTCTTCTCCTGTTGTCCAAAAAATCCCCAACAAAACTGGTTCTGAAAGTTTTGGGTCTCATGGCAGCTTCCCTCATTGCGATACCCTTGGGCAGACTGCACATGAGAGTTCTTCAATGGCTGCTATTTGCACAATGGTCAACAGTTACCCCCGACGCACGAAATTCACATCACGAACATCTGCAAATCGCACCTGTCTTGGTGGCTTCAGACTTGCAATCTCTCCGGCGGCCGACCATTTGTGCTACCCACGCCGACAGCTACGGTGACCACGGACGCTTCCCTGATAGGGTGGGGGGGCATCTTTCAGGGACAGACAGTCCAAGGTGAATGGACCAAATTGGAGTACAATCTGCACATCAATGTCCTAGAGATGAGGGCAGTGTTTCTAGCGTTGCAACATTTTTCTCCCCTTCTACCTCTAGGGACCATTGCAGTTCAGTCGGACAACATGTCCGTAGTCTGGTACATAAACAAACAAGGGGGAACCAAGTCTTATCAACTATGCAGAGAGGCCATGAGAATTTGGCAATGGGCAGAGTCCACGGGTCGCTTTCTGATAGCAACGCATATCTCCCGGGGTTATCCAACGTCATAGCGGACAGGTTGAACAGAGCCATCCTGTTACCTCACGAGTGGTCCCTCAAACGAACAATTGCGGACAAGATATTTCGCAAGTGGGGCCAGCCTTGCTGTGATCTGTTTGCGTCTCCAATGAACGCCAAATGCAGAAGCTACTTTGCCCTATTACCCCCTCCAGTGGAAGTCCCCAGGGACGCTCTGATTCACGATTGGCCCCCGGGTCTCCTGTACGCCTTCCCTCCTATACCTCTGATTGCAAAATTTCTACTGAAAGCCAACAACCTGGAGAGGACAATAATCCTCATTGCCCCATTCTGGCCTCATCAAATTTGGTTTCCTTTTCTTCAAGCACACCAAATTCGGGAACCCTGGATCCTGGACCCGGAGCTGGATCTACTGACTCACTCGTCAGGGGCTCCCCACCCGTCGCTTCACTCCCTCAGACTAGCAGCTTGGCTGCTCCACTTCCCTTCTTAGCCAGGTCTGATCTTCTTTCCCCTGCGGTTCAAAATATTCTAGTGGCTTCTCATAAGGCTTCCACTACAAAAATTTACACTAGTAAGTGGAAGCGTTTTGTACACTGGGCAACTACACAACATTTGGATCCCGTAATAGCCCCACTGAACAGAGTCTTGGAGTTTCTATCCATACTATTTCACTAAGGAGCTTCTCCTGCCACTTTGAGAGTTCAATTGGCTGCCATTTCAAACTTTCATGTGAGAGAAAATGGGGCGCCTATTATGGCTCATAGACTTTGTAAGGCCTTTCTAAAAGGGTCTTTCCATATCAGGCCACCAGTCAGGATTCCTACATCACCATGGAATTTGAACCTTCTATTATCACAGCTAATGCTACCACCCTTTGAACCAGCCTCTTCCTGTTCTTTGAAGTTTTTGTCATGGAAAACCCTCTTTCTGGTAGCTATCACATCAGCCAGACGGGTATCAGAACTTCAAGCTCTTTCCGTTAAACACCCATATTTGATCTTTCACCCTGATAGGGTATCTCTTTGCACTAATCCATCCTTTCTTCCCAAAGTTTGCTCCGTCAATAGCCTTTGCGGACAGCAGAAAGGGCATGGCAGTTATGAAACGAACCCTTTCCAAATGGCTATCCGATTGTATTATTTTTGTTTATACTGCTTCTGAGCAGAGCTTACCTGTCAAGCCCAAAGGGCACTCTACTAGATCAATATCTACATCCCTGGCTCATGCGGCCCGCCTACCATTGGACACTATTTGTGCGGCTGCCACTTGGTCTAAACCACATACATTCATTACTCATTACAAAGTGGATAGGGTTTCCAGGGACAGGGCAACCTTTGGTTCCACTGTGCTCAGGAACGTTCTTCCGTGAGTTTCTCAGGATCACGGAGCTAGGGACGCTACCCAGGTGTAAGAACAAACGGCGAGATTGAACACTCTCACATATAGAAGTTATGTCCTTGCCATAACGTTCCATGTGGAGTGTTCATCTCGCCTTTGTTCTTACATTCCCACCCTCCCACCCTCAGGAAGAACGTCCAGTTTAGGTGTCTGGTTTGGTTCTCCCGCTTCTGTTTCTCTCAGTTGTTACGGCTGTTTTTCAGCTATGCCTTAGCATGCATGTTGTATGTTCTCTCCCGTTGGGTTCTGGTTGGTTTGCAAACTAGATCTGAGGTAAAGGCAGAGGGGAATTGTGGGAGATAGGTTGGTCTCGAGCTTCTTCTCGATGCAGAGCTTTGCCAAGCGGCCGACACGGAGCCGAGGATCGGCTCCGAACCCAGGTGTAAGAACAAAGGCGAGATGAACACTCCACATGGAACGTTATGGTAAGGACATAACTTCTGTTTTCTGTGGGGATTCCGTGACTGCTCCTAATTTGTAATCATCTGTAAATTTAGTCAGCCAGAGGCCATTGACATTGGCTTTGACTTCACATAAGTTAATATCAAAAACTAGTGGTCCCAGGACCGATTCCTGAGGAACTCTGCTTGTGAATGGCCTCTGTGTAGAGGGGAATCCTCAGTTCTAACTGCCTGGGTCCTGTCTGTGAGTTAGAGGTCTGTGCATTGCATGACATAAGTGTTTAAACCTAACCTGTTGAGTTTGTCAATAATGCTTGAGTATGGTATTGTATCAAATAACTTGACCAGGTCAAGGTAGGCACTGTGAATTGTTTTGTCCTCATCCATTGCTTTGACATTCTCAAAGAAGTCTGCCTGATTGAGTAGGCATGACCTGCCCTTGATAAAACCAAACTGGGCTGGGTCCAGTGTCTGGAGGTTTCCTGTGTCATTATTTATAATTTCTGTGATAATTCTTTCCACGGCTTTGCATATGAGACTAGAAGACTTATGGGTCTGTAGATGGCTGACCTTTGTGCAGAGAGATGACTGATGTCCTTCATGGATGCATCTGCAGTCATAACAAATGGGTTGTCCTATCGTCAGGCAGCCCTTCGGGTTGTCCTGTCATCAGGCAGCCCTTCGGTCGGCCGGATTCCAAAGTCTGGGTCCGGCTTCGGCTGATGTCGCACTTCACCCGACGTCATCTCTGCTGGTCTTCGGGTATAAAGGCATCAGCCGACGCCATTTTCCTCAGTCTTTCTTGCTGCGTGGCGCCCGAAGCAGAAGCTGTTCGCAAGTGCCGGTTGGTCAGATCCAGAGATTACTACTACCGAATACTACTTCGAAGACTTCTAAAAAGCTAAGTACCCCATTGGGGACTCCTTCTTGCCTCAGCCGATGTCAGAAAAAGTCAATAACTGTTTAACTTGTGGGAAACAAATACCTCATAAAGATTTCCACTCTTACTGTTTGCCTTGCTTAGGCCCAGACCACGACGTAGCAGCCTGTTCGGCCTGTGCTTCCTTCAACCGACGAACGCTTAGGCGTCGGTCGGAGTTTGCTGAACAGTTTTTCGGCTCAGATTTTGCGTACATTATGCCGTCGGATCCTCCGACTACCCAAATTGTTAAAAAACGCAAAGAAAAAGACAGACACTCGCGGTCCGCGGTTTCGGCCGAAACCACGGTTAAGCAAGCCGCGAGTGTCTCGGTTTCGGCCGAAACCAAGAAAACTGGTCCATCTTCAGCCGAATCCATGACTACTACTGAGGCTCCTGCTACCTTAATTGAATCAGCCTCAGAAATTTTGCCTACAACTGTGGTTCCTACTGATTTATCAGACACCATCCCTTTGGATATCTCTACCCCAGCACGTGGTGCTGCTAGGCCTCCTGCAGCCATGTCTATTAAGGCCTTTGCCAGGGCTAAAGCAGCCAAATCAGCTAAATCAGTGCCTGTTAAACCACCCTCACTCAGGCCCACTTCTAGTTCACAAATGCTTACTCTGGCAGAAGATTTAATATCCTTAATTAGGGGATCCCAATCTCACCCAGACAGGGCCTCTCAGCCCCCAGAAAAGAGACCTAGAGCAGAGCCCCCCGAGCCTGTGTCCTCTGATGATTCTGCGGATGACTCAGACATTACAGACCAACCAGAGGCTCCTTTTTCCAATTATGAAGATTCAGATGCTGAAGAATCCATTCCAGCTGCCTCTCCACCAGAGGAATTCTCCTTTGGGGAAACCTTACATGCCATGAGAGAACAATTCCAATGGCAGGGACAAGATTTCTCTGATTCAAGAAAAAGGCTTAGGACTTCTCTTCACTTACCACAACCTATGCCCTTAGCTATACCTCCTGTCCTGTCTGTTGTGGACGATGCATTTAATGATGTCTGCACTGCACCTGATTCTTTACCTCCAGCCCCTGCCAAACCAGATAGATTTTACAGGGTGCCAGACACTCATCACCACCTATATAAGGCCCCACTTGCAGACCCCGAAACTATATCCCAGGGGCCTAAGGCAGTAGCCTCGACCACAGCAAAAAACCCTATTCCCTCTGAAAGGGAATCCAGGTCCTTAGAGAGATGGGGGAAAAAAGTCTACACCTCTGCTACTCTCTCAGCTAGAGCTTTAAACTGTCAGTTTCACATGATCCAATACCAAGAGTTTATGCTTGATCAGTTAATCAAAAAGCTGTCCTCTGATGAATCTTTAGATGAGAAATATGTATTAGAAATGGTGAATAACATCCAACAGGTTAGTAACCATTCTTTAAAATGTGGCTATGATGCACTGGAGGCTTCATTTAGATCAGCCATGACTGGCACAGTGATAAGAAGGCATGCATGATCCAATACCAAGAGTTTATGCTTGATCAGTTAATCAAAAAGCTGTCCTCTGATGAATCTTTAGATAAGAAATATGTATTAGAAATGGTGAATAACATCCAACAGGTTAGTAACCATTCTTTAAAATGTGGCTGTGATGCACTGGAGGCTTCATTTAGATCAGCCATGACTGGCACAGTGATAAGAAGGCATGCATGGTTGAAAGAACAGGTCTTACCGGATCATGTTAAAGCTAAGCTATTGGATGCTCCTATGGATAAGGCCAGTCTATTTGGGGAACCTGCCCAGCAGGTAATGAAGAAAATGGAAGAGAAGGCAAAATCTGTACAAACAGTTAAAGATTTCCTACAGGTTCAGCCCCCAAGGTTTAGCAGGAACTGGCCTGCCAAAAATTGGTCCTTTCCTGACTCCACAAGATCACAAAGGGGCAGGAACAGACGCTCTAGGGGCAGAAATCAATCCAGAGGAGGTGCCTACAGAGGACGACAGTGGCAAGGCAATAACCGAGGCACAGAGACAACCACTGCCACTGCAACAGGACAATCACAGTGACTTGGCTCTGATTCTGCCTTCCAGGGAGCAATTAGTAGCACCATTAGGCGGAAAGTTAGCCTTATTCTCGAAAAATTGGCACTATATCACAAAAGACAAGTGGATTTTGCAAACCATAGACCAAGGCTACCGGTTCCACTTCCACACTTTACCAGTAAAAAGAGGAATGCCAAACCTGCCCCCAAATCAAAAAATAGAAGCCCTGCACCAGTTAGCAGAATTAATAAAAATGAGAGCTGTGGAAAGAGTACCAATAACAGAACAGGGCAAAGGATTCTACTCCAGACTCTTCCTAGTACCAAGAAAAGAGAAAAACTGGAGACCTATTCTCGACCTGTCCATCTTAAACACATACATCATTGTCCCAAAATTCAAAATGCTGACCCTACAGCAACTTCTTCCCATGCTGGGCAAGGAGTGTTGGCTGGTAACTCTAGATCTCAAGGAGGCATACCTGCACGTCCCCATTCGACCAAATTGCAGAAGATACCTCAGATTTCTTGCAGGATCAGAGCATTATCAATTCTCAGCATTGCCCTTTGGCTTATCTACTGCGCCCAGAGTATTCACAAAATGCCTGGCATCAGTAATCGCCCACTGCAGAGTACAGGGAATCCAAATTTATCCATACCTGGACGACTGCCTGTTACAAGCGGACAACAAAAGCAAGCTGACAACAGATTTACAAAGGGTCATTTACTTGCTACAAGCCCTGGGATACACAGTCAATTTACAAAAGTCAAGGCTGATACCATCCCAGACAAGAACTTTCTTGGGCGCGGATTTGGACACAGTAAAACAGATGGCATTCCTAACTGCAGAAAAACAAAAAGAGCTCCCTCTTTACTTCTTGGCATTAACAAAGCAGAACAAACTAACAGCAAGAAAAGTTCTGCAGGCCTTGGGCTTCATGGCATCATGCATAATCTTGGTCCCACATGCCAGACTGCATATGAGAAAGTTACAGTGGTACCTAAAGAATTTATGGTCTCAACACAGGCACAGCTTAGAAACAGAAATACCACTAATCCCATGCTTAAAACAGGAGTTCCTATGGTGGGCTCGGGCATGCCAGTCAAACCCAGGCTTACCCTTCCACAAATTTCGGGCAAACCAAACCATCACAACGGACGCCTCAGACCTAGGATGGGGGGCACACATGCTGGACAAATGCATAAGGACTGTGGACTCAGGACCAACTGCACCTGCACATAAACCAAAAAGAAATGCTGGCAGTAAAACTGGCAATCCTAAAATTCAGACCATTCCTCAAAGAAGGCCATTTGATGATAAGGACAGACAACACCACAGTCATGTGGTACATCAACAAACAGGGAGGCACTCATTCTTACCCCTATGCAGAATGACTTTGGACCTTTGGAATCTGGCTCTCAGCTACAACATCCAGTTACAGGCAATATTTGTACCGGAAAAGAAACACCCTAGCAAACTTTTTAAGCAGAACCACCTCGGATGCTCACGAATGGATGCTACACCCGGACATCTTCAAGGCCATCACAAAGAAATGGGGAATGCCACAAATAGACCTATTCGCTTCCCCACAAAATCACCAGCTCAAAAAATTCTGCACAAGGACATTCCACCCACTTGCATGGAAGGTGGACTCTCTGTCCTTCAGCTGGAAAGGCCTGACAGCATATGCATTTCCACCTCTTCCCTTGATGCACAAGGTACTACTGAAAATCAAAGAGGAACGTCCAAGGATAATTCTGATAGCTCCGAACTGGCCAAGACAACACTGGTACCCATTGCTGAGGAGCATGTCTCGGGAGAAAATGTGGTCAATACCCCTGATGCCTCTGATGTTAACTCAGAACAACTACAACATCATACATCCAAACCTAAAAACCTTGCAACTGGCTGCCTGGAGCCATCACATAGCAGTAACTAACCCAGACCTTTCACAAAGGGTTAAAGACATTATCCTTGAAGCCCGCAGACCTTCAACAAGAAGGAACTATGCAGGAAAATGGAAAAGGTTCGTCATTTGGAGTACTGAAAGAGGAAAAGATGTGTCGAACATAGATATTGCTAACATTCTGGAGTACTTGGCAGAGCTTCTACATACAGGCCTGTCCTATTCCTCCATCAAGATACATGCATCAGCTATTTCAGCAGAATACAGCTTTGATCCTCCTGTCTTTTCACATCCTCTACTCAGGCAGTTCCTCAGAGGGATCAATAATGTAAAACCTCCTAGGAAACCACCATTACCAGCATGGGACTTGAATTTTGTACTAGAAAAGTTGACACTCCCTCCGTTTGAACCAGCAGCAACAGCAGATCTACAACACCTGTCATGGAAAACTGCTTTCCTACTGGCTATTACTTCAGCAAGGAGGGTTTCGGAACTACAGGCCTTAATGGCAGTGCAACCCTTCCTAATCTTCCATCAAGATAGGGTGTCCATGAGAACTAATCCTACATTTATGCCTAAGGTGGTATCCAGAGTGTCTTTAAACCAGGCAATCCACCTATCTACCTTCTTTCCCAACCCACAAAACAGAGGTGAAAGAATAATGCATACCTTGGATGTACATAGACAGTTACGCTACTACCTGGACAGAACCAAAGGTAACAGAAAAACTGACCTGCTCTTTGTAGCCTATGCAACAGGAAGGGAAGGAAAAGCAATTTCCAAACAGACAATTTCCAAATGGATAGGAAATTGCATAAGATTCTGTTACTCCTACCATGGAAAACCAATTCCACAGAACATAAGACCTCATTCTACAAGGGCTACAGCCACTACCACAGCTTTCTTAAGAGGAGTGGCAACCAAGGACATTATTGAGGCGGCTACTTGGACCTCCGTGCATACATTTGCCAAGCATTATAATTTACCTCTATATTCTAGATCCCGAGCAGGGTTTGCCACTGCTGTACTGCAAGGGATCCTGACTACACCATAATTTTTATTCCTCCTCCCCTAGTTTGGCTATGGTATTCTACCCATTTGTTATGACTGCAGATGCATCCATGAAGGACATAGTACAGTTTTGTACCTACCATAAATGTAGATGTCTGAACTGGATAGCATCTGCAGTCAGGATTACCCTCCCTCCTTCCCCTCTGTGGGACTCCTAGGGTATTTACCCTCCTAATAGCTAGCTGGGGGGGGGGGGGAGTCTGTTATGGTGTATTTGTTTGTATATATGTACATACATGTTTATTTTTTGTGTTTGCCTTCTACTATTTTGGAAACATTGGCTTTTATCCAAAATTTAGCTTTCCAAGAGGGCAATTGGCATCTGGGGCAAGAAACACTGAGGAAAATGGTGTCGGCTGATGCCTTTATACCCGAAGACCAGCAGAGGTGACGTCGGGTGAAGTGCGACATCAGCCGAAGCCGGAACAAGACTTTGGAATCCGGCCGACCGAAGGGCTGCCTGACGACAGGACAACCCGAAGGGCTGCCTGACGACAGGACAACCCATTTGTTATGACTGCAGATGCTATCCAGTTCGGACATCTACATTTATGGTAGGTACAAAACTGTACTTTACTGTTCTCCATTTGTGAGGCACAAAGCCTTTTTGGGGGCTACAATTAAATAGCAATTCCAGAGAACCTGATAGGTCATGTTTCATGCTATTTAGAAGGCATCCTGGGATATTGTCTGAGCTCACTGAAGCAGTGTTTTTGGCATTTGAGAAAGCATTAATGACCTATTCCCTAGTGGTAGTAGGGAGAGTTGTGTTTGATAGTATTTCCTGAGGCAATGTTGAGGGGGAGAGAAGGGTAAAGTTTGAGCTAAATTTGTTGGTCTGTAGGTTTGCTATTTCTGACCTGGCTGAATATAGGTGGCTCCATTAACAGTGAGCTCTGCGCACATTTGTGTATTGCCTTTGAGATTGCAGACACAGCTAAAGAATGCCTTGTGCTTGTCCTTGGCCTGGGAGGCCAAATTTACCTAAAATTTGGTTTTGTTGGGCTTTATTTGTCCTCTGCATTTTGTTTAGTTTGAGAGTTCTTTTATCCTGTTGGGTGCTACACCTTCTAATTTTTGTCATAATTTTCTTCCTTTTTCTTATACAGTCTGCCTTGTGATTCCACCAGGGTGGCTTGTTTTTAAGTTAGTTCTGTAATTTCTGGTGTGTACAACTGCCTCTGTGCAGCTATTAACATGCTTGTATAGGTTTTCTGTGAACAATTCCACATATGCAGCAGTGTTCTCAGGGTTTATGAGGGCTTGAAATTTTGCAGGTTATCACTTAATAGAAAGTTATCTTTAGAATAGTTCCTAAATTCTCCATGGTTAGCTGGGGTTCCTAGTTTTACTTTAACTTCAAAGGAGACCATTTTGTAGTCTGACCTTACCAGATAAGATATTAAACTGCGAAGTGTACTGCACTTTCCCATATTATTGAATTCCAGATCCTGTATGTTTGCACCCCTGATCCGATATAATGACAGTCTGATCTTGGGAGTTTGTGTTTACAAAGTCCAGGAATCTCTGTGCCTGTATGTTTGGTGTTGTATATGTATGGTAATTAAATGTCACCCATGAATACGGTATTGGGTTGGATGGTGAGTGTTTTCCTTAAGTTTAAATACATGTTATGGGTTTTCTGGGTCATAGAGGGGGACCTATATAGCTTGCAAGGAAGTGATATTGGATTTTGACTATGGTGATCTGAATGTGGAAAAGGTTTAGTGTATTGTCATGTTTGACCAGCCTTGAGGTATATTTATTTTTATGTAAATCAAGAAACCCTCACCTTTAGTCCCTGTCTGTGTAGTAGCTGGTATAAATGTGTGGAAGGCATTATAGCGTTGTACTGCAGGTGTGTGCTGTACATGACTTGAAACCACGTCTCATTGACTGCACAGATGTCTTCATCCTCTATGGTAAGGACAGCTTGTAGAGAGTGTAGTTTCTTGTTTAGCTCCTAGCATTGAGGAGTAACACCTTTAGATTTTCTGGTTTTGATTTGCTATGTTGGAAGTACTGTGTTTGGCATTCCTAAAAAAGGCACTATGGGGGCAGACAGTGTTTTAGCTAATATTCAGAAGCCTAGAGGGGGGAGGTCCAGACTATCTCTGGGAAATCAGCACAGTCTGTTGACCATCTCCTTCCATTTTGAAAAATAGTGTACACCCTTTGATTGACACCTGGAACTAAGTCAGTTTTTAAAGTCTGCCATTTTCATTTCGTATTGTGGCGTTATCCTTGAAGATAAAATGCTGCATAATGCTAGGCTTATACCAGCCTAGGACACACATTCTGAGAGCTCCATGGTGTCTCTGTTCATATAATCTTGGGATGTACATCACTGGTCATTTACATCCACTTGGGGTATGACTGAGTCATACAGGTACTTGTGGTCCAATGACTTCAGTGTGTGCATAATGTGGCAGATCCTGGCCCTTGATAAGCAACTGACCTTGACTTTCTTTTTGCTTGGGCCTTGTTAGAGGGACATCAGTGTGTCTTACAGTGGAGTCTCTCATTGACTAGAATATTGTTGGATTGGATAGTGGCTTGCCTTATGGGTTTAGAAATAGAGGCTCCATGAGATGTGGCTGTTTATATTGATGTGGGGGTGGGGGTTGAAAAAAGTGCATTCAGTGCTGTTGAGAGCATTTGCTGTGTGTACTTCATCTAGGAGGTCTTAGGGGTTTAGGAAGGTTACATTTAAGTACCTCATCATATGTGGGTCTGTGTCTGCTTTGAACTGTATGCTGCTGACATCCTGAATGACATTAGGAGTGCTTTTACATAAGAGCTTTGCCTCCAGTGATGTGTAAATACAGCTGTCACATACCGCATCATTGTGTTTGAGAATTGGTTGTCAGTAAACATGAGGCAATTTCTACGTTGCCTCAGGGTGCCCGTATCTTCTAAGCTGGTAACAGATATAGTGGGAAGGTTTATATCCATGGCAACAGGCCCTTTGTTCTTGATTAGAGTGAGAATATAAAGTAATGTCACAAGTATCTGGTTTGCAACTCTGGGGACTGTGATTGTCACTGCAAACCAGTTGGCCTGTGTGCAACTAGGTTTGGTGAAATTTCAAAGCTGCTTTTACAGGAAAAATGTCAACTCAAGCTGTCTGCATCTATACAGGGCATTGCCAAACACTTGAAGGGTAACTGTAGAATTTGATAATTTATGAATGAATTATTTTGGGAGATATTCTGAAGTTTGGTTAGACAACAACAAATCCAGCAGTACTTACTGAAAAGAATGAATTAGCTTTGTCAAGAGTGATGGAAACAGGGAATTCGCCTGAATGGCTAGTGTCTGGCTACTACTAGTGCTGGTCTCACCAGATGATCTTGCTGCTGGGATACTATGCTCTATTGTTTCTTCTGTTACCAGAAGCAAAGTGGTAGCACATTTCGACCCCAGAACTTAGACCGAAGCTTCAAAGGTGGTGGTGTCTCCATATTCATAAAGGATGCACACACCTCCAGACTGGTAGCCCAACATAACGCATCAGAGATACTTCAGGTGCAGGTAACATTGGGTAAGACAGCGATTCACGTCGTAGCCTGCAGTAGGTCCCCAACCATGTCCCAAGACTCGCAGCCCACGTTCCTAAGCACCCTGGAGAATATTAGGGTCCAACGTAATACTCTTATTAGGCGACTTCAACTGCCTCTCCATTAACTGGTTAAACTACTCATTTAACAATACACTTGCCCAACGTTTCCTGGAGTTCATTAATTCCAATGCCCTGGACCAGCTCGTGGTTACCACCACTAGAGGTAGCAACATCCTTGACCAGGTCATTTCTAACATGGGCAACCGTTGCAATACACAAATAGTCAGCTCCTCCCTGGTTAGATCCGACCACAAACTAATCACCTTGGAAATCCACATCCCTCCCACTCCCCCCCAGCAAAGGTAGCCGCCATGAAAAACTTCTCCAAAGCTAACAGAGGTGGCTAACTTCATGGCACCTATGCAAATGGAGAATAGTTGCGTTACTGCAGAATCATACACCAATGCACTGTACGAACACGTACACAAATGCATGGAACTCGCCATACCCAGTAGAACCAAGTCACACTCCTTCAAAAAAAGGAAGCCAATCTGGTGTTCCCCTGCCATAAACAAGCTCTACAACAGGAGGAGGAAACTGATGCGGAATATGGTGAGGTCCCAAGACTGGAAAAACTCCCTTATCTGCCTCAATAAAAAGTTGAGATCCCTCATCAAATCCTCTAAAGCTAGGTATGAAAACAGAATTGCAGCAAATAGTAAAGACAACCACAAGGCAGCCTATAGTTATGTAAAGAATCTCCATGGCAATATCCAGATTTGCTCTGAGCTACTGCACAATGGTACCTCCTATACTGAGCCAATAGATACTGCCAGTGTACTGGCCGACAGATTCAGTGCCAGCTTTACCCCCCTCCCTTCCCCAAAAGGGCCAATCACAATACCAGTAGATTGCCAGGCACCCAGTATTACTGCTGCACAGGTTAAAACAGCACTGTCCAAGGTCAAGAATACAGCTTTGGTGGGACCTCACAATATCCCTAGTTGTGTTCTACATGAACTACAGAGTGAACTGGCACCTCACCTCTGTGCTCTGTTCAATCACAGCCTCTCCTCAGGCTTTGTCCCTGCCGAATGGTGAACTGCTGCAGTTATCCCTCTTCACAGACGAGGCGCAACTACAAGACCCTAGGTACTATCGCTCCATTAGCCTGATGAGTCTGTTATGCAGAGCTATGGAACGCATCATCATGGACCTAATAAACAAGGATATAGGGAATCTCCAAACTCTGGATCCCACACAGTTTGGTTTTGTGAAGGGCAGATCATGCCTGCTCAACTTGGTCAACTTCTTTGAGTCAGTCACCAGAGCTGTGAATGAAGGAAGGTGGTTCATACAGCCTACCTTGATCTGGCCAAGGCTTTTGATACCATTCCCCACTCAGGAATCATAGAAAAGTTCACTAAGCTTGGCATCAACCCCTATATCACTAGGAACTGGGGACACAGGTTGACAGCAGCCTCTCTTTTGAACACCACATTGCTACTGTGTCAGAAAGTCCTATGTGGCACATCTCATTACTAAGGGTTTTCCATCCAAGAAGAAATAAGTCATCATTTCCCTCTACTCTTCCCTCATTAAGCCAGTCATAGAGTACAGTGCCGCATTTGGCATGTACCTCACTAGATACCTGCAGCAACTAGAGAGGCCACAAAAGTACCTCACAAAGAGAATCCTGGGCCTTAAAATACTTGTCCTGTATGGATAGACTCATAACGCCTACTTAGAGGCGATCTCTGCTTGACTTACAAAGCCACACACAATACCCCACTCGGGCATCATAAATAAGCTCACCAGCTTAAATATCAACCCCTATGTCAAAAGTTGCAAACTGGCTCAGGGGTAGAACCCACATGGTCAGAATAGCAGGTGCTATGTCAGACTCTAAACCAGTTACAAGTGGCGTCCCACAAGGCTCAGTCCTGGGACCTCTCTTGTTCGGTATATATTTCTCCGAGATACAGGCTAACACGGGTGGATTATGGCTGACCAAGTTAGCAGATGACTGCAAACTGAGTGCCATAATCGACTCTCCGGCTGACACAAGCATCCTCCAAAAGGGTCTCACAGAGACGGATAACTGGTGCCAGAGCCATGGCCTAAAGCTAAATGCCAAAAAGTGTATAGTCATCCCCTTTGGGAAAAACAAAGTGCCCACAAATTACCATATAGGTGGTAATCCATTAAGTACGGAAGAAGTAATTAGGGACTTGGGGACCCAAGTAGATAGCAATCTCTCCTTTGACAATCGCGTTGCCAAAGTGGTTAGAAAGACCTTCTATAATAGCCCACCTTATCACAAAAGGGTTCACATCTAGATCGAGAGGTCATTGTGCCCCTCTACTCATCACTTATCAGGTCCATAATTTAATACAATGCCCTATTTAGGATGTACCTTACCCGACACTTGCAGCAACTGGAAAGACCCCAAAAGTACCTCACCAAGAGGATCAAGGAACTCAAACAGATGCCCTATGCAATTTGGATAAAGAAACTCCAGCTCTACTCAGTTGCGTACCGCCTACTCAGAGGCGATCTGTGTCTGACGTATAAAGCAATGTCCAACCCAGAATTAATGGACATGCTTCGCCTCAGGAAATCCAAATCCCTTAGAGCTACACGCTGTGGGGACTTGAACCTCAGCACAGAAATAAATAGGACATGCTGGAGGGACAGATTCATATCCCAGAGACTCCCCTCACTCTGGAACAAAATCCCAGTCCATGTGAGGCAGAGCCCCTCATTGACCCTCTTCGAGAAAAATCTTGACGAGTGGATGGGAGATCGTAAGTTTACCCCTGGGATCTCTTCTGTGTCCCTTCTTGACAGAGGTACAGTAAACTAACCTTAAAAGGGCTACCTTCTGTGACCTACTATACAGAGGCACAGTCCATCTAAAAGGGTGGCGAAAGCCAAACACACTCTTGCTGGGCTTATAAATGCCCTAGGGCAGATAGCCTAGTATCAACCTATGAACCTATGGTGATCAGCAGTCTCCAGGAAGTATTGTCCTTATGCTCTTTCTCTCTTCAGGAGCAAAACAGAAACGGTAATCCCAAGGCCAACTACTGAGAGATAGAATGTGGGCCCTCAAATAATTGGTGACCTCAGAGTAGAGGTTGCCGATTTTAAATGCAAGATTGAAAAAATGGGTTGCTGTCCTTAGATTTGCAGTGTGAAGTCAGCAATTAGATATAAAAGAGGGAGTAATTTAAGCTTTAGCTAAGTGGGGAGCCACTAATATTAAACGTGCAAGAAAGATTGGAAGGGGTGGCCAGTATTTATTCTGGCTCTATAGAATACAGTGGGATGACCAATACATTTAAATAACTGAATGGGAATGATTTCCCAAAGTGAAAATGTTGTGCTTAAAATAGTCAGTGGAAGAGGAGAGGGAAGAAAATATATGGTCAAATTAACATAATGGCCAGGTAAGCAGAAAGACACCTGAATTTAAAAACACTGTGACTCACAAGAGACACAGTAGTTTAAATATATAATTCAAAGCAGGATACAAGTAAAACACGGTGTAAAGAAAACAGACCATAATATACAAAATAGAATAAAGTAGTATAAAATGCATGAAATAAAAAAACAAACTAGCCTTTCACAAGAATCTGTGGCATATAATCTGTGTGAGCTTTCCCAGTAAATCCACAACAGATGTACATTTCTCAGTACAGTTTCTAGACCTTTATTTCTAAAGAGCATTAACCACCTGATATTTTTACATACAGGTTTTAACATCTTTGAACACAGCTTGGAGGACATGAGATTCAAACCTGCAGCCACAATCTACATCCAAGCTCTAAACTTGACATCTACCTGCCTAGCTAACCCATCTTGACTGAGGAACCCACCTGTAAACAGGCTGTATTGGCTCAGGCTTCCAAAGTAGCTAAGCACAGCATTAAATGGAACTGTGATGCAGTGGAAACTTACTCCAGGTAACTGCTGTAGATGTCCTTCAAGAATGCAACTGCAGTCCTGACATATGGGTTGTCCTGCCTCAGGCAGCCCTTCGGTCGGCCGGATTTCAAAGTCTGGGTCCGGCGTCGGCTGATGTCGCCTCCTCCCCGACGTCAGAGTGGCTGGAGTATAAAGGCATCCGCCGACGCCATCTTCAGTCTTTCTTGCCGCACGGTGCCCGAAGCAGAAGCAGTTCGCAAGTGCCGGTCGGTCAGCTCCTTTTTTTCAGTTACCGAAGTCATCTAAAAGCTAAGTACCCCGTTGGGGAACTTTTTTTTCTTGCCTCAGCCGATGTCAGAAAAAATTGAAAAAGTTAATAATTGTTTGTCTTGTGGTAAACAAATACCTCATAAGGACTTCCATTCTTACTGCCTCCCTTGCCTGGGCCCAGACCACGACGTCTCGGCCTGTGCTGCCTGTGCTTGCTTTAATAAGCGCACACTCAGGCGCTGGGCAGAATTTGCCTAAGACTTTTTTGGCGAATCTTTCGCTTATATCATGCCGTCGGAACAACCGACAGCACAATCTACCAAAACACGCAAGGACCGGGACCGACATCCTCGGCCCACGTC
Source organism: Protopterus annectens (assembly GCF_019279795.1). Lineage (NCBI taxonomy): Eukaryota > Metazoa > Chordata > Ceratodontiformes > Protopteridae > Protopterus > Protopterus annectens. Next base: position 231,308,201 of record NC_056746.1, read on the forward strand.
GTCCACCGATACCACGCCTAAGCCCTCCGCGAGTGCATCGGTCCCCTCGGAAGCGGTAATTCAACCGCCCTAGGCTGACGACACCGCTTTAACGCGTTCTTCGGTCCCGGAGATTTCAACGGTGCCGGTTGTTGATTTTCTTCCAGAAACCGAAGCTCTAGATTTACCCGACACCATTCCTGTGGACAAGGTCACCCCTGCACGTGGGGCAGCTAGGCCTCCGGTATCCATGTCCATCAAGGCCTTTGCACGTGCTAAGGCTGCCAGCCAGGCCAAGGCACATCCTAAATCTACTTCTCAGGGCCCCTCTTCTGATAGACAGATCATGACTCTTGCTGCAGATCTAATCTCTCTTATCAGGGGTTCTCAGCCGCACCCAGACAGAGGTTCTCAGCTGCCTGCAGATAAAAGGCCTAGAACTGAACAGACAGACACCCTCTCTTCAGATGAAGCCTCTGGGGATTCAGAGCACTCAGATACCCAGGAAGAATCCTTCCAGGCCTATGAGGACTCGGATGCTGAGGATTCAATTCCATCTGCCTCTCCTCCAGAGGATATTTCTTTTGGTGAAATTCTCCACTCCATGAGAGAACATTTTCAGTGGCAGAGTCAGGAATTTTCTGACTCCAGGAAAAGGCTACGTACCTTCCTTAAGCTACCCCAACACAGACCTTTAGCTATTCCTCCAGTGTTGGATGTCCTTGATGATGTTTACTCAGACTCCAGTGCTGACAGGGAAGCTAGGTCCCTGGAGAGACGGGGCAAAAAAGTTTATACCTCTTCCACCCTTGCCATGAGGTCACTCAACTGCCTTTTTCATATGTTTCAGTACCAGGATTACTTAATGGATGATTTGCAGAAAAAGTTAGCCTCTCCTGAGCCTATAGGTAGAAAGGCATTGCAGGATTTGGTTCATAATACTCAGCAGGTTAGCAATCATTTTCTTCAGTGTGGTTATGATGCATTAGAAGCTTCATGTAGGGCAGCCATGACAGGGGCCGTTATACGTAGACATGCTTGGGTGAAAGAACAGCCACTGCCAGACCATGTTAAAGTTAAGCTCTTGGATGCACCTCTGGAAAAACAGAAGCTTTTCGGTGCTAATGCACAGGATGTATTGAAGTCTATTGAGGAAAAGGCAAAATCAGTACAGACTGTCAAGGATTTCCTCCAGGTTCAGCCTCCCAGATTCAGCAGGAATTGGCCTTCTAAGAATTGGTCCTTTCCAGACTCAGACAAGTTTCAAAGGGGAAAAAACAGGCGTGCTCGAGGTAGGGCAATACCGAGGCCTCCTACAGGGGCCGCCAATGGCAACCACCAAATCAGAGAAGTGGCGCAGGGAGTTCACCTGCACCACAGGTACAATCACAATGACTTGACTTTCACTCCACCTACCAAGGCTCAAAGAGAAGCACCTCTAGGCGGAAAATTATCCTTATTCTCAAAGAACTGGCACATTTTAACCAAGGACAAATGGATTCTGGACATAATAGACAGAGGTTACAGGTTCCACTTCCACACCTTACCAACGAGACAAGGCATGCCAAACCTGCCACAAAATCAAAGAGCAGAGGCTCTCTTACAAGTTTCAAAGCTGTTACAAATAAAAGCTATAGAAAAGGTTCCTCCTCAGGAACAAGGCCAGGGATTCTATTCAAGACTGTTCCTTGTTTCAAGAAAAGAAAAGCAATGGAGGCCTATACTGGACTTGTCCGTTCTAAACACCTTTCTCATTGTGCCAAAATTCAAAATGCTGACGTTACAGCAACTCCTTCCCATGCTGGGCAAGGGGTCTTGGCTGGTTACTCTGTACCTCAAGGAGGCATACCTGCATGTCCCAATCAGACACAGTTGCAGAAGATACCTCAGATTTCTTGCAGGAACAGAGCATTATCAATTCTCAGCATTGCCGTTTGGCTTATCTACTGCACCCAGAGTATTCACGAAATGCCTGGCATCAGTAGTTGCACATTGCAGACTCCAGGATTCAAATATACCCTTACCTGGACGACTGCCTCATACAAGCAGACAGCAAACAACCCTTGAAAAAAACTTGGACTATGTCATTCAGTTGCTACAGGCTTTGGGATACACAGTCAACATTCAAAAATCAAGACTATTGCCATCCCAAAAGATTATTTTTCTAGGAGCAAAACTGGACACACAATCACAAATGGCTTTCCTCACAGAGGAGAAACAGCATTTACCAGATTACTTCAAAAGCCTAGCAAAACTTACCCAGCTGACCGCAAGGAAGATCCTGCAGGCCCTGGGTTTCATGGCATCTTGCATTCTTCTGATCCCTCTGGCAAGACTACACATGAGAAAGCTACAATGGTACCTAAAAAGCTTATGGTCTCAACACAGCCACAACCTAGAAGAGGTAATACCACTCATTCCATGCCTGCAAAGGGAATTTTTGTGGTGGGCTCAAGAAAGCCATTTAAACGAAGGCATGCCTTTCAACAAAGTTCAAGCAAGTCAAACCATTACAACAGACGCCTCAGATCATGGATGGGGGGCACACATGGAGGACAGATGCATTCAAGGTCAATGGACTCCCATGGAAATGCCTCTGCACATAAATCAAAAAGAGATATTGGCTGTGATTCATGCAATAGAAGCCTTTGGAAAATGTCTTCAACAAGGCCATCTGCTAATAAGGACAGACAAACACCACTGTCATGTGGTATATAAACAAACAAGGAGGCACTCACTCGTATCCCCTCTGCAGACTAACAATGGCTCTTTGGGAAAAGTCCCTGAAACTGAACATCCATTTGCAATCCCAGTTTGTTTCGGGCAAGGACAATGTTCTGGCGGACAGGTTGAGCAGAAATTTCGTGGATCCACACGAATGGATGCTGCATCCACACATTTTCTCACAAATAACAACTGCATGGGGAAGACCGGACATAGATCTCTTTGCTTCTCATCTCAATCACCACCTGGACAGGTTCTGCTCAAGGACACACCATCCTCTAGCCTGGAGAACGGATGCTCTCTCCTTCAGCTGGAATACCTTAAAAATCTATGCATTCCCTCCTCTACCATTACTGACCAAGGTGTTACTGAAGATCAAAGCAGAGCAACCAAAAGGAATATTGATAGCTCCAGACTGGCCGAGGCAGCATTGGTATCCCTTGCTACTGAGCATAACTCACACAAAACCGTGGCCCTTGCCCCAATGGCCTCTGCTCCTAACTCAACACAATTACAGGACTGTTCATCAAAACCTGCAAACATAATAACTGACCACTTGGAAGGTTCCATGACTTTGACCCATGTCCCCCTCTCCGAAAAGGTTCAGGAAATCTTGCTGGAAGCATGCAGACCTTCCACCAGAAAAACCTATTCGGCCAAGTGGAAGAGATTCATCATCTGGGCTGCCAAAAAGGGCCAGGATGCATCAGTGATGAGCATACCTCAGATATTGGAATACTTGGCAGAAATGTTTCATAGTGGCCTCTCATATTCTTCCATTAAAATTCATGCTTCAGCAATCTCAGCAAATTACAACTGTGACCCACCTGTGTTTTCGCATCCCTTGCTAAGACAGTTTCTAAGAGGGATAAAGAATATCAAACCTCCCAGAAAACCACCAGTTCCTGCATGGGACCTCAACTACGTCTTGGAAAAATTAACTCTTCCTCCTTTTGAACAGCAGCATCTTCAGAAATGCAATTTCTCTCCTGGAAAACGGTCTTCCTGTTGGCAGTTACCTCAGCAAGAAGAGTCTCGGAGATACAGGCCCTCATGACAGTACCTCCCTTTCTCATTTTTCATCAGGACAGAGTTTCTCTAAGGACCAATCCTTCATTCATGCCAAAAGTGATATCCAAGGTGTCTCTAAATCAAGCAATTCACCTAACTACTTTCTTTCCCAATCCTCAAAATAAAGGAGAAAAGCTGCTGCATACTTTAGACATACACAGACAATTACGCTACTACTTGGACAGAACAAAGACCACCAGGAAGTCTGACCAACTATTTGTAGCCTATGCTGCCGGAGTGCAAGGAAAGGCAGTCTCCAAACAAACAGTTTCAAAATGGATTGGACACTGCATCAGATTCTGTTACTCCTTCCATGGAGAGGGTGTGCCAGCCAATATTAGGCCACACTCAACCAGAGCTATAGCCACATCCACAGCCTTTCTAAGAGGAGTGGCTACAAAGGACATTCTAGAGGCTGCTACATGGAGCTTCGTGCATACATTTACCAAACACTACAACCTGCCTTTATACTCCAGATCCCGAGCAGGCTTTGCTTCTGCAGTCCTGCAGGGTCTTTTAGCTACACCATCCCTTGCTTAGATCCTACCACCCCCAGCTTGGCTATGGTATTCAACCCATATGTCAGGACTGCAGTTGCATTCTTGAAGGACATAGTACAGTTTTGTACCTACCATAAATGTAGATGTCTGATAGATATGCAACTGCAGTCAGGTTTTCCCTCCCTCCTACCCCTCTGCTTTTTTCCTTGGATCCATTCCCCCTCTCCTTTTTAGCTGGGTATATCTATTATGGTGTATCTGTTTATTACTGTGGTGCATGTCTGGAATTTTTTGCTTATCCATTCACAAAATTTAGCCTTCCTTGGAGGGCACCTGGCATCTGGGTCAAGAAACACTGATGAAGATGGCGTCGGCGGATGCCTTTATACTCCAGCCGCTCTGACGGGGAGGAGGCGACATCAGCCGACGCCGGACCCAGACTTTGGAATCCGGCCGACCGAAGGGCTGTCTGAGGCAGGACAACCCATATGTCAGGACTGCAGTTGCATATCTATCGGACATCTACATTTATGGTAGGTACAAAACTGTACTTTTCTGTGATCAGGAGGTATGCATGGCTATATTCTCATCCCCTTCCAGAAGATATTAAGGCGAAAATCATAGACACACCTTTTAAACAAGGATCTTTTGATGTCCTGACTGAAGTCACTTTCACGGTTTTCTTAAAATGTAGGTATTCTGACTGCTGATGTCCTGCTAGGGTACCAAATCTTTACCTTCCTGAGGTCGTATGTCCAGCAAGTGACCTCAGCTCAGGTGCATGCACGAGTATCACAGACTGTCTTGCCACCAGCCTGCGCTCACATCGTGCATTCGTTGGACTGATGTCTGTTGAGTCAATGTCAGCATTGCTTCTCTTTTTCGCATTTCATATAATTGCCCCATTGGGGAACCTTCATTCTTTCATCTTTTGATTTGTGTATATCAGTTTTGTTAGGGGTCATTTAGAAGGGGTAAGTTTGAGTATGGTAGGCAGATTCTATAAAAGGACTTGCACACTAAGTGACTTTTTTGTTTTTGGCCCAGAACATGACTGCATAACGTGCTTCATCTGTTTGTTGATTGTTCTGAAAACCCTTAGGTTGAGGCTTTCCTCCTTTAACACGTTCCTCAAATCTCCGTGTCCAAGACGCCTGGCTCAAGCCAAAATGGCAGAATCCCTAACATCTGGCATAATTTGGCCTAAAGAAGAAACCCGAGACCCCTTCACATCTTAGTGAAACACACCCATTGAGGTCACAAAATTTTGGGGTCCGTCATATACCTTCTCAGTTGCCAGCTGGTGAGACCCCATCAGCGATGGATATGGCTCCTGAGACCTTGCTGGCAGCAGACATCTTGGGTGAACCACATCTCATTATTTCGGAGGATCCACGAGGAATCCTTCAAATCCTAGTCAGGGAAGAGGTTCCAGGTGCGCTTATTGAAGTTCGCCAAGGTTCTGAACCATGGAGAATCACTCAGGCTGACATCCTGCCTAAAAGAAAAGGTAAAAAAACTTGGCATGTTTCTTCCCCCACAGCTTCCAAAGGAAAATAATGGGTTTATTTTTCTTGTGGCTTATTTAAAGCAGTTATGACCCTGAAGCTGCTTAGTTTGTTTCCCAGCTGCCACAGTACACAACACAAAGACACTCAGGATTCCTCTTCTGAGGAGGAGGAACATGATGTAGATTCTGATCATTCCCTGGACTATTCCTCACAAATGCAGTTCCCAGAACAACTTTTCTCTGATGAAGAAGATTCCCCCTCTCCTGTCTGCCCTGTTGAGGAGGCCCATTTTGGAGAAACTGTTGAAAAGATGATGCGACATTTTGATTGGCAGTCAAAGCAAGTCTCTAATGTTCAAAAGAAATACTCCAGGCGTTTGGAAATGGACACACCAGCCTCCCTTCTCCAGTCCCTTCAGTGCTAGATGCATGCCAGGACAGCTTTCAATCTACATGTTCGGCTCCTGATTCTCAACCTCTGGCATCTAAAAGACTTAGACCAATTCTATGAGGTACCAGAGTAACTTAAATACCTATGTCAGAACCCCGTGGCTGGCTCTTCTGCTGTCTCTCTTCTCAGATGAGTCTTCTAAACTTCTCCCCAGTGCTGATACCCTTCCCACAGAAAAGGATAACAGGGCTATATGGATACATGGGGAAAGAAGGTCTACACCACCACCACCCTTGCATTTAGAGCTATTAACTACCAGACACAAATGACAAAATATTTGCTCTCGGTCCTTCAGTCTTTGAATAAGTCATTTCAGTCCCACAATCTGCAGATTTTGAGCAGCTAATGCAGACCTTAAATGTCTCGTGCAACTAAAATTGGCAGACACAGCATCAAATGCAGTTTATGTTGTGGTGGATGCATCTTCCAGGGCTGTGGCTGCTGGTTTAGTCTTCCGACAGTATGCATGGCTGCACAGTCAGCCCATCCCTGATGACTTCAAATCTAAAATCTGAGATTCACCCCAGACATCCTAGATATAGACGTTGTGTTGGCCCAGAAGCTGCAGAACTCTAAAACCCTGCTAGAGCAAGGTAGGATTGTGAAAGACTGTAGGCAAAGTTTACTTTCCACAGTCCATAGATACTACAGGAATTAACCATTCAAATCTACTTTTGTTAAGAGAGAGACCCTAGGTCCATTCACAAACAACAAAAAAACACCAAGAAAGAGATTTTTAGACCAAATAGGGAATCTTCTTCAGGGAGACCTCCCTTTGGAAGCAAAAACATGTGACTACCTTTCCAACTACACATCTCCCCCTTCTCAATCCCTTTACCCCACTTTGAAAAAGGCTTTTTCTGTCCCACTCTGGGAAGTGGTAACTGCAGACAAATAGATTCTGACTATATTCAGAGAAGACTGTGTCTTGTTATAGGAAGGCATTCCCTGTCTAAAGGACCTGCCTCCTCCACTGCTTAACCAGATCCGTTTGCTAGACCCTGTCATTCAGGAAATACTAGATCAAAGTACTATAGAAAGAATGCTTATCCCCCTTCAGAAGAAAGGGGTTCTGTTCCAGAATCTTTCTGGTGTCAAGAGCGGAAGGACAGTGGAGACCCATTCTGGATCTCTCCCTCTAAACACCTTTGTTAGTATACCCCCTTTCAGAAATCTCTATTTGCACACCCTTCTGCATTTCATTCTTCCTCATGCCTTTCTTGTATCTCTAGACCTAAAAGATGCCTCCCTTCACATCCCCATTCAACCCTGTTCCAGGAAATTCCACTTTTCATTGGGTCATCACATTTTTAGTTTTCTGCTTTGGCCTTTGTTTCTACAGCACCAGCAAATTTTAGAGTGCGCCTAGCACCAGTGATGGTTTTCTGCCGCACATAAGGTTTTCAGCTGATCCTGCACTCTTCATAGACTCTATTCTTGAACATGTACATTACACAGTGCATCTGCTATCCATACTAGAGTTGACAATCAACTTAAAAAATCCCATCTTATGCCCACTCAGGACCTTTTTTTCTGGGTTGCAAACTAGACACTTGCAGAATGCTTGCTTTTCTTCCTCATGAAAAAGTTCAGTCTGCCCACCTTTTTCAGAAACCTATACTCAGTGTTTCAATGCACAGCAAGGGAGGTACTCTGGGCCTTGGTCTTCAGGTTCACTGCCATTCCAGTGCTTCCTCTGGTCTGGTTACATGTGAGGAAAATTCAGTGGTACCTGAAATAAGTGTGGTCTTAACTTTCCCATCCCCTGGATGCCTATAATCCCTGTCTTATCTTGCATGAAAAAGGAGCTACCCTGGTGGGAGAAGCAGGTCATGCTGAACTCAGGCCTCACTTTCAACAGAGTAGGTTAACCAAGTTCTTCACACAGATACCTCTGACATAACATTGGAGGGGCTTGGACAGTGTCCCACCAAGTGCAGGGGAAATTGACCTCCTCCCCTCCTGAATGAACACCTCACCCTGAAAGAAATGAGGGATATGCTTCCATCTGTGAAAAACCAGACACTCTAGTGGCATACACCGACAGCACAACAGTTATACAGTATCTGAACAAACTGGGGATGGAGGCACAAGATCATGCCCATTTTCAGGCAAGCACTAGAGGAATGGGCTCTAGCTACAAAAATGGGCATGACTCTGACAGCTGCTTCACAGGAGAATGTACTGGCTGACTCCTTTAGCAGGTCCTTGGAGGACCCTCACAAATTATCCCTGAACAAGCTAATCTTCAAAACAATCAGTCATCAGTAGGGAAGACCACGTGTAGATCTTTTTGCTGCACCAGAAAACCATCAACTGTTTCTGTTAAACACCAGGACTCGTTCCTCAGCTTGGAGGACAGATGCCTTCTCTTTCCAGTGGTCGGGGAGGGTCCCGTGCATCTCCCCCATGTCACTACTTCCAAAAGTCCTTCTAAAGGTTCAAAAGGAAACTCCAAAACTCCTACTCCTTGCTCCTTTATGGCCAAGACAACATGGATTCCCTTTCTACTGCACCTGTCCAAGGGAAACTGTTAGAAAATACCATTGCAAACAGATCTGGTCACTTGACAGCAGTAGCCTCTGTCAATCTCATTCTTTGAATGATAGGGTTCTGATCTCCAAAAGCCACTTCTTCTCTGAGGTGGTGGTTCAGTTTCTACAGGAAGCCAGAAAACCTACCACCTGAAAATCATATCCAGCTAAGTGGTAAAAATTTTCTGTCCGGTGCTTCAAGCACAGCCAGGATCCATTCTTATCAGATGCCCTCTCTGTCTTTGAGTATCTCCTGTGAATTGTTACATTCTGGTCTTGTCTACCCTTCATTTAACAGCCATCTGTCTGCCATCAATGCCTGCTTGCCTTTTGATCCTCCTGTCATGTCCAGGACGGGAGACGGACTTTTCTTGAGTGGAGTCTTCCATCTTAAACTTCCCAGGAAAACTATTTCACCTCCCTGGGATCTCAACTTTGTGGTGTTATAAACTTACTTTGCCTCCTTTGAAGCAGCAGTGTCTGCCAATTTAAAATTCTGCACTTGGAAGACTGTCCTTCTGATGGCTCTGCCTGCAGAGTGTCTGAACTTCAGTTGCTTGTGGCTATTCCACCCTTTATTTTCCACAGGGAGAAGGTGACTCAGGGTCAATCCGTCATTCTTGCATTATGGTAGTGAATGAAATGTCCATCGGTCAGGCTCTCCACCTGCCTGCTACTTTTTCCTATTCCCCAGAATATGGGAGAAATAATTCTCTGCCCAGTAGTCATTCACAGGCAGCTAAGGTTCTACTTGAGCAAAACAAAGACTGTCAGAAAAACTGTCCTTTTTTCATTCATTCATGGATTCCAAGTTGGGCCAGCCCTTCTCCAAATGAACGATTTTCTTTCATATCGAAAGCTAATTCTGTTGCACACAATATGGGAAATCATTACCATCCTGCCCAAAAGTGCATTCCGTTCCAGCAGTGGCCTCTTCTGTGTAATTCTGCAAGGGTGTAACTAACAGGTCCATCCTGGAAGTGGCTACCTGGTCTTCTGTGTACATCTTCACCATGCATTACAGGATTGAATCCTTTTCCACATCCAAGACTGCCTTTGCTAGGTCTGTCATGTCAATTCTCCTGAACAGTTCTTCCCTCTTTTCTACTTCCTAGAGCTCTGGGAGTCACCCATTTGTTAAGAACACTACAACATACCTTGTAAACAAAAGAATCCACAGAACGGCGTACTTAAAAACTTGTTAGAAAAACAACAAAATGACACCAAAAATGTCAGTGTAACAAATTTAATATTTAAGCACTTTCATTTCAAAGATTAAGTAACTTCCTCAGAGGAAGTGCAGTAAAACAGTTGGAAGTGTATATAATGGAAAACCAGAACAGAGACTCTGATTAGAGATACGTAAAAGTAATTTATTGTAATGTCAGTAGGTTGCCAGACCTAGTGAAATGTGCGAGTACCCTACTGGGTAAAGTAAGACCACACATTGCAGTGTTCAGGAAGCCCAGTTAGCAAAAGATAAGTGTTTTAAAGTTATAAATATGGGTTGTATAGAGTGGTATTACTCAGGATTTAGCTGTCCTTAAAGAGGAGTATTTATCCTAATAACAAGGGGAGCTCCTATGACAATTTAGGAAGAACTAATTAATAAGGGAAGCTATTGTTGCTAATGGAATACTGGTTGGATAACAATAACAAATGTATATGGCCCCCTTCAAAAAGATGTGGAGACAAAATAGCCTTTCATCAAGACATTATGTGCTTGGGAGTTGATTTGAAAAATTAAGATGATTAGATATTAACAGTGGTTGTAGGTGTAACACACCTTAAGTAAAGGAGGAACAATTTTAAAATGATTTATGAATTTTCTGGGGGTATTGCACTTAGCAGGGCTGATGTATATCCATCCAGCATATACCTTTCATTCTGGATGGCATTATGCTTGATCTAGAATAGATAAAATGTATATAATCTATATATATATATATATATATATATATATATATATATATATATATATATATATATATATACCTGTATGATTAAGTGTTTGAAAACCGTGTTTCAGGTAGTATCAAATAATTGTTTTATATTTCTGCCCCAAATTGAAATGCTGGTGTGAAACATTTTCTACCTGTTACTTAAAGGTCAAAAGAATTTAGGGATTACTGTAAAGAAGGATGTCCTTCTTTTCCAATGTTGCAGTATGCTTGCTACATGTGGGTTTACCCCTCTTCCTTCGCATACGTCTGGCCAGTATTCCAAAGTTTTTCAGTCCCTCAGTGGTGTGTGGGACGTCTGACATGGCTCAGGGAATGTGGGCCATAAAAGTGACGTTGGCACACACCAGCCCTCAACTGGAAGCCCCAGTCGGAGCCAGTCCTAGGAGGTCAGAGCCCATCCAGTGCCATCCAAAAGGGCAAATTCAACCTAACAGGAGGGGAAAGAGGGTGGGAAGGAGTACTGCAACATGGAAGAGAAGGACATCTATGGTTATGGTAAGATTTTACACAAATTTTCGATGTCCTATTCCAGTGTTGCAGTATTCTACATGTGGGTGAGTGCCAAAGCTCACTGTGGATGGAGAGGTGGTCTGGAAGCTGTGTCCAGGAATCTGTGAAGGATAGCTCTGGCAAACCCCTCCCTGGGTCTAGAAATATGGTCCAGTTGGTAATGCTTGGTGAAGGTGTGTACAGAAGACCAAGTAGCTGCTTTGAGGATAATAGAGGTATCTAGCTCCCTAAAGAAGGCTCCTAGAGGCCGTAGCTCTAGTAGAGTGTGCTTTTACACTGCCTTGCAGGGATTTTCCATGGTGTTGGTAGCAGAAGGTAATGGCCTTGGAGATTCATGCAGAGATGGTCTGTTTGGTCACTGCCTTCCCCAGGGCTCTAGGGTGGAAGGCGACAGTTGGTCAGATTGTCTGATGGACTTGGTTTTGAGTAGATGAAACCTGAGTGGTATGTGAACATCTAGGGAATGAAGTACTTTCACTGTCCCCCTGAGGCTTGGGGAAGAATGTACGTAGGTGTACTGCCTGGTTCAAGAATAGGTCATTCACCACCTTGGGCGTGAAAGAAGGGTTAGTTCTAAGAGTAACCCTGTAATTGAGGAAAACTAGGAAGGGTGGAGTAGCCATAAGAGCTTGTAGCTCTGAGACTCTCCTGGCTTGAGGTTGAGGCCACTAATAGATCCATTTTCCATGTGCAAAGTTTTAGGGAGGCTTTGTCTTCTGGTTAAAAAGGAGTCAGAGTGAGTTTTTCCAGAACATAGTCAAGATCCCAAGGTGGAGGGGTTGGTTTCCTGGGGGGGGGGGGGTCTTAGGTGGAGTATCCCTTTTGAGGAAGAGTTTGGCAGGGAGTCTGGATGCTAGGGATGGATCTAGAAGAAGACATGCAGAGATTTCAGACAAGTGAGCTTTAACTGAAGAGTAGGCCAGAACTGTCTACAGCGGTTCACACAGGTAAGACAGGACTATAGGGGTCTCGCTTGCCAGCGGGTCCAGCTGTGCTTTGTGACACCATATGGAAAACCTTTTCCACTTTGAAAGGTGAGATTTTCTTGTGTTAGGTTTCCTGGCCTGTGCATGACTTTGAGCTTGTTCTCATTGCAAAGGTGTTTGAAAGGGATCAGAATCCTATCAACCACAGGGTGAGGTGCAGTGACTGCCCCTGTGGGTGTAACTATGATCTCTTGTGCTGTGTGTGAATGTCCACTGAGGGAGAGGTACCTTGTGGTGATTGCTCTTGGACAGTTGAAGTAGTGGGAGCCAGTGCCGTCTGGGCCAGTAGGGAGTCACCAGCAATATTTTTGGTCTGTCCTGCTGGATTTTCAGCATGACCTTCTGAATCAATGGGAAGGGAGGGAAATGCATACAGACATTTCCCCTTCCAAGATATTGAAAAGTCATCTGTTTCCAGTGCCTGGAGGTCTGGTATCCCGGTGCAGAAGTTAGGAAGTTGCCTGTTGATGGGAGAGGCAAACGGGTCTTTTTGAGGTATACCCCACTGGTGGCCCAGGTCCAGGAAGAAATCCCTGTGAGGCATCCATTTGTGCTTGGTTGTGATGGTTCTGCTGAGATGGTCTGCCTGGGAGTTGTGAAGAGATAGTATGTAAACTGCCTGCAGGGAAACTGCCTGTGAGGTGGCCAGTTCCCAAACCAGCAGAGCTAGTCTGCAAAGTAGGTATGATTTGGTCCCTCCCTGTGTTAGATGTCACAGGACCATAGTGTTGTCTGTGAAAGTCTTTAATGGGCCTTTCTGGAGGCAAGGTAGGAAGGCTTGCAGGGCAAAAAGAATTGCCCTCGTCTCACAAACATTTATGTGTTCTAGTTTCTGTGGCTTCAGCCACAGGCCCTGCACTTTTCTTTTCCCTAGAGTTGCTCCCCAGCCCAGGTCTGATGCATCCGTATGCATGACTTGTGTGGGTAGGGGTGGTTGAAGAGGTAGACTTGGGTTGCTGGGCACTTCTACCAGCCACCACTAAAGTTCTAGTTTCAAGCAAGAAGGGGAACCCTGTACTCCAGAGGATGGGATGTTGGGTCCAGACTGACTGAAGGTACCATTAGAACTTCCTCATATGCAGTCTTGCTAAGGGTAGCATGGGTATGGTGGCTGCCATGTGACCCAGAAGTCTGAGGTACTGCCTTGCCGTCAGTTCTGTTGCTTGAGAGATGCAAAACAGGTGGTGTTCTGTGAAGGATTCCACCTTTTGTGGTGGCCGGTAGGCCTTCATGAGGTCTGTGCGAATTCTGCATCCCAGAAAGACATTGTCCTGAGTGGGCTGCAGGTGGGATTTTTGGGAAATTTATCTGGAATCCTAGAAGACTGTACTAGATGAATGTGCAGCAGTTGGGTCTCCTTGTCCACCTGAATCAGGTCTAGGTAAGGGAGTTTTTGGATTTCCTTTTTTCTTCAGTAGGCAATGACTTGAGCCAAACATTTTGTTGGCCTAGGAGAGGCCAAAGGGCAAGGCAGAGAATTGGAAAAGGGATGTAGCTGCCAAGAATCTCAGGTATTTCCTGACTGTTGGTTTTATGGAGATGTGGAGGTAAGCATCCTTTATGTCTAGGGTTGCCATGAATCCTTGGTGCAGTAACAGGGTGAAGAGGGTAGGTAGAGTCAGCATCCTGAAGTTAGGGACCTTTAGGAATAGGTTGAGACAGGAGTGGTCTAGTATTGTTCTCCAGGGTCCATCCTTTCTGGGCACCAGAAAAATTCTGGAGTAGAAACCTCTTCCTTTTGCGGCTGGAGGCACTGGTTCAATGGTGCCCTGAGTCAGCAGAGCTTGCAATACAGGTTGCAAGAGGTGTAACTGCCATGTTGGGGGCTGTGGAATGCCCTTTCTTTCTGGGAGGAGGATCCAGGCCATGAAGTAACCATTCTGGAGGATAGACAGGACCCATTTGTTTGAGGTGATGTAAGACCATGCAGGGGAGGCAGCGAGAGAGACTGATTGACAGGGGTAGAGAGGGAGGAGGTGGGGGAGGCAAGGTTTGCAGTTAGTCAGAGGCTACACGCCCTATCTTGAAAGGGTGGCCTTAGGCTGAAGGAGGGAGAAGCTCTAGCTGGAGGGTGCTGCTCCCTGGTAGGTTTCCTGGGCCTGGAGGGGGCTGCAGGGCGAGATTGTTTTCTAATGAACTGGGTTTTAGAAGGGTAGTTTCTTTGAAACTTAGGTATAGGTGAAACAAGCATTTCTTTCCCTTTTTGCTGAAGGGACTTATAGAGTTCAGCCCCTTTAGCACCAAACAAGGCTGTATTATCTAGGGGTACATCATTAAGTTTTGCCCTAAAGTCATCAGGCAGGCGCTAGCGTAACCATGAACTTCTCCTTAAGTCAGAAGCTGATGCAGCTGACCTAGTTGAGGCTTCAGCTGCATCATAACTGCACTTTGAGTGCCTAGTCACTTGGGCAGTAAGGGCCAGGAGGGAAGACAGTGGTGCTTTGGCTGTGAAGTCTGGAATATCAGCCAACTCCTTGGTGGCTTTTTCCAGGAGGGATAAGATGCCCTTGGCCATATGTGTCTGGTAATTAGTAGTCCTAAAGGACAGGGTAGCAGAAGTGTAAATCTTCTTCTCCAGATGCTCCATGGTGTTGCTGTCTTTTTCAGCAGGAAGAATGGTGATTGTAAGGAGTTTGGAAGCCTTATCTGTGTATATGGAGATAGTGGCTGGGTCTGCTGGAGAACACTAAAGGAGGTACTTGTCTGATTCAGGCACTTTATAGAGTCTGTCAGGTCTGCATGGGAGCAGGTGGTTGTGAATCTGGGTTTAAGGATGCTGAGGAGAAGGCGTCCAGAAAAGCAGGTAGGATTTGGAGGTACAGCAGAAGGATTCGGGGAGTCCATCTGAATGAGGTCATAGTACCTCTTTTGAACTTCCGTCATTTCAGTGGATACCCACTTAAAGTGGTCTTTCATCTTAGATATTGTTTCCCCAAAGGTCAAATCCTCAGCTGGGGAGTCAGGGTCTACTGATTCTTCTACTGGGGAAGTGTACCCAAGGGAGAAGTGATCTGGGAAGTGTAAGAGAGATTCTTCAGAGGAAGAATCAGAAAAATCCTCTTTCTCCTAGCAGGGTCTGAGGTTTGAGACCTAGGATTCAAGAGTGGAGGGAAAGTAAATAATGTGGGAAGAAATAGCCAGGGAATTGTTATGGCTAGGCTTGTATAGGCCCGAGGGCTGATAGCCTAGTACCAACCTATGAAACCTATGCTAGCACTGCCTGCAAGAGGGTAGGCTGTAGGGCCATAAAGGCATTGAACAAGCATTGGCTGAAAGCTTGCCTGTCAGACATGCTTTCAGAAGGGGAAGAGACATGCTTCATTTTATGTTTATTTTTGAGGGGCCTAGCTGGCTTCTGAGTTAGGAGAAGGCCTTAAATCTGGAGAGGCGGAATCAGACGGGCCTACAGAAAGTCCTGGTTTTCCCCATGGCGTCAGAGACAGATGTCGGTAATGCCTCTACGGATGTGCCTTCCATTTGGAATTGTGCAACTTC
Organism: Protopterus annectens; assembly: GCF_019279795.1. NCBI lineage: Eukaryota > Metazoa > Chordata > Ceratodontiformes > Protopteridae > Protopterus > Protopterus annectens. The sequence goes on from NC_056746.1 coordinate 231,323,925, forward strand.
CTGATAGGTACCTACTTTATCCTTTGTGGTGGAATCCGATTCCTCTACTAGGCTGATGTTGGCCACAGGCTGTGGGACGGACAGTAGAGGCACAGTGGTAATTGTAGGACGAATGGGTTTGGCCTTCTTCTTTGGCAGTTCTGAAGGAACGTCGGAAGAGCCCTCCTTCCCTAACACTAGTTGTTCCAACCGTTGATTCTCTAAATATAAGGTTAGAGCATGCAAGTTGCTACTACATAGGGTTTTGGGGATGAACTTCTGACAGAATAGTTCTCGTAATTGTGTTCTTTATCCAAGCAAAAAAGGCACTGGTCGTGAGTGCCTCTGTAGGGAATCTGCTGGCAACAATTATAATTCCCCTTTCTGGATGACATGAACAAACAGTATAATCAAAAAATGGAGTGTAGGTTCCCCAATGGGGTACTTGTCTGATTTTTCAAATCCGACATCAGCGAGTAGCAGGAATAACTGGCGTACGACTGGTGGCTGAGAAGTTCTAAGGAGAAAGGTTTACTGTGTTACTTAACGAAGGACCCTTTGAGTATGGCAGAGGCATGGGGTACTTTCAATAGTCAACTCAGCTCATGCAAACAGAAGTGAGAGGAATGTGGGGAAAAAATAATGATTATATAGTTTACACCAGATGTTCATCGTGCATACAGCTGCAGTCATAACAGATGGGTTTTCCTGCCGTCAGGCGGGTCCTCGGTTGGCCGAATTCCAAAGTCTAGGTCCGGCGTCGGTTGTCGTCGCTTCTTCCCTGACATCAGTGCGACAGGGGTATAAAAGAAACAGCCGACGCCATTTTCTCCAGTCTTTCTTGCCGTGCGGTGCCCGAAGCAGAAGCAGTTCGCAAGTGCCAGTCGGCCAGCTCCTGAGATTACGAATATCTGCAACCGAAGTCTTCTTGAAAGCTAAGTACCCCGTTGGGGAAACTTTTCTTGCCTCAGACCGATGTCAGACAAAGTTAATAATTGTATTTCATGTGGGAAGCAAATACCGCATAAGGATTTTCATTCCCTCTGCATTCCTTGCTTAGGCCCAGACCACGACGTCTCGGCCTGTCGTTTTTGTGCTACATTCAACAAACGCACCATTAAGCGTCGGGCGGAGTTCGCCCAGCACTTTTTTGGCAAAAAATTTAACTACATAATGTCGTCGGATACTCCGACTCCAGTTTTGACTAAAAGACGCAAAGATAAGGACTGACACACGAGGTCCGCGGCCTCTACCGACACCACGCCAAAGCCGACTACAGGTGGTCCGGTTCTCAGCGAGGCGCCTACGCAGCCCCTGACTACCGACAACACTTCATTGGCGGTGTCATCTGTACCCGAGGTCGCAGGCTCTTCGGCCCACACCCCGACTACAGATACCGAAGCCACTCTTGGCGGTGAAACTCAGAGTTTAGACAGGTCTGCCTCCTCTCAAGGTGTCTTCAGGCCTTCCTCTTCTTTTTCCATCAAGGCTTTCACCAAGTCTAAGACAGCCATGCATTCTAAAAAACAAACCCCACAGAGCCCTTCTCAAGGCCCCATGCCTAAAAAGCAGATGCGCAAAATGGCTGAGGACTTAATTTCTCTTATCAGGGGTTCTGGGAAAAAGGCCCAGAGTGGAGGAAGAATCCCCCTCCTCGGACCAGGCTCCATTATTTCAGAACATTCTGATAACCAGGAACATTCATACTCCCTTTTTGAAGATTCTGATGCAGAGGAGTCCATTCCCTCTGTCCCCCCCCCCCCCCCCCCGAGGATTACTCTTTTGGGGAAACCTTGCATACCTTGAGGGAACACTTCCACTGGGAAGGCCAAGCGTACTCAGACTCCAAGAAAAGGCTTAGGGATTTTCTCTTGCTCCCTCAGCACAGGCCTCTGGCTATACCCCCTGTCTTAGATATCCTTGATGATGTGTATTCGGAGTCCTGCCTTAACCCAGACTCTCTACCTCCAGCCCCAGTCAAGCCTGACAGGTATTACCGAGTTCCTGACTCACACCAATTCCTATACAAAAGCCATGCGGCTGACCCAGAAACTATCTCACAGGGCCCCAAGGGAATTAAGGCCTCCACTGCTAAAAATCCTTTACCTTCAGAGAGGGATTCCAGAGCTTTAGAAAGGTGGGGTGAAAAAAGGTATACACCTTGGCCACCTTATCCATGAAGGCATTAAACTGCCAGTTTCATATGTTAAAGTACCAACAGTTTCTGTTATCACAGTTGAGAAGCAAAATGTCACAACCTGAACAACCAGACTTGAAGGAGTTGCAGGATTTGATACATAGTGCAGAACAAGTAGGTAAACATACCTTGCAATGTGGTTTTGATGCTTTAGAGGCCTCATGTAGAGCTGCTGTTACAGGATCAGTCATACGTAGACATGCTTGGCTCAAAGAGCAAACCTTACCAGATCATGTCAAAGCTAAATTACTGGATGCACCTCTGCAAAAAGATGTATTGTTTGGTGTTAAAGCTGAGGAGGTATTAAAGAAAATGGAGGAAAAGGCAAAATCAATGCAAACAGTGAAAGATTTCCTACAGGTACAACCTCCACGTTTCAGTAGAAATTGGCCTTAAAAAAATTGGTCCTTTCCAGCCACGGACAGACCCCAAAGAGGTAGATACAGGCGCCCGAGGGGTAGAGGGCAATCTCAAGGATCGTTTAGAGGCAGACAATGGCAAGCACCTACCCAAAGAGGTAGTGAGGATAGTTACCAGCCATTCAGAAAGCAGAACCAATGACTTCCCCTTTGCATGCCAAGCAAGGCTCAAATGGCAGCACCTTTAGGCGGAAAATTGGCATTATTTTCAAAAAATTGGCATATTGTCACAAAAGACAAATGGATCCTGGGCATTATAGACAGAGGCTACAGATTCCACTTTCACACCCTTCCAAAAATGAGAGGCATGCCAAACCTGCCACACAATCAAAGGGTAGAGGCACAAAAACAAATTTCAGATCTCATGGACATGAAAGCTATTCGAGAGGTACCTGCACAAGAACAGGGTCAAGGTTTTTATTCCAGACTATTCCTGATACCAAGGAAGGGCAAAGATTGGAGACCTATTTTGGGCCTATCCATCCTAAACACATTTTTACTCCTGCCAAAATTCAAGATGCTCACATTACAGCAGCTTCTTCCCATGCTGGGCAAGGAGTCTTGGCTGGTAACATTGGACCTCAAGGAGGCATACCTGCATGTCCCAATCAGACAAGATTGCAGAAGATACCTCAGATTTCTTGCAGGTTCAACACATTAACAATTATCTGCATTGCCCTTTGGCTTATCTACTGCGCCCAGAGTGTTCACGAAATGCCTGGCATCAGTAATTGCCTACTGCAGACTGCAAGGGATACAAATATACCCATATTTGGACGACTGCCTGATCCAAGCGGACAGCAAGCACATACTTCTGAAACATCTGGCTTTTGTAATAAGGCTGTTGAATTCCCTGGGATACACAGTCAACAAAAAGAAATCAAGGCTAATACCCTCTCAAACAATAATTTTCCTGGGTGCCAACTTGGATACAAACACCCAGATGGCCTACCTCACGCCAGAGAAACAAGGGCAACTAACTCAATTCTTCAGAAAACTGGCAACTTTCACCAGGCTGACTGCAAGGAAAATCCTGCAGGCTCTGGGATTCATGGCATCTTGCATCCTACTAATCCCATGTGCAAAGCTTCAAATGAGGAAACTTCAATGGTACCTGAAAAACCTATGGTCTCAGCACAGCCACAGCTTGGAAACAATAATACCACTAATTCCATGTCTTCAAAAGGAATTTCTGTGGTGGGCTCAAGCATGCCAAAGAAACACAGGTCTCCCATTCTGCAAGCATCAAGCAAGTCAAACCATCACAACAGACGCCTCGGATTACGCCTGGGGGGGGTGCACATGACAGATCGGTGCATTCAGGGCAGATGGTCCCAAAAGGAAAAGCACCTACACATCAATCAAAAGGAAATGCTAGCAGTAATAAATGCTATTATAGCTTTCAAAGACCTGCTGCTTCCAGGCCAGCTATTGATAAGGACAGACAACACCACAGTAATGTGGTACATAAACAAACAGGGAGGAACCCACTCATACCCCCTATGCAGGCTAGCCATGTCTCTTTGGAACATGGCTCTAGAATTGCAAATCGAGCTTTAAGCACAGTTCCTGCCAGGCAAGGAAAACACGCTGGCAGACAACCTAAGCAGAAATATGACAGATCCACACGAATGGAAGTTGCATCCTCAAGTTTTTTCAAAGATAATTCAAGCATGGGGAAGGCCAGACATAGATCTCTTTGCCTCCCACAGAAATCGCCAAGTGGCAAAATTCTGCTCAAGGACCTTTCATCCACAGGCCTGGAAAGTGGACGCACTCTTTCAGTTGGACAACAATGACAGTTTATGCCTTTCCACCTCTTCCTCTGCTGCCCAAAGTTCTATTAAAAACCAGAGCAGACAGACCAAAGATTATTCTCATCACTCCAGACTGGCCAAGACAACACTGGTACCCACTCCTGAGGAGCCTAATGCATTCCCCACCATGGATCCTGCCTCTAATGCCTCTTCTATTGACTCAGCACAACTTCAAAACTCTTCACAATCAGCTGAAAACACTCAGTCTAGCCGCATGGAAGATTCCTTAAAATCACAACAGACCCTACTCTCCAAGGAGGTACAGGATGTCATTTTGGAGGCCAGAAGACCTTCTACTAGAAAAGCCTACTCTGCCAAATGGAAACTGTTTTGTGCTTGGAATGAGAAAAAGGGCCAGAATCCTGGAATACTGAATTTACCTCAAATATTACAGTACCTAGCTGAGATGCTAAGCAGTGGACTTTCATTCTCTTCCATCAAAATCCATGCCTCAGCCATTTCTGCAGAATACAACACTGATCCTCCTTTATTCTCTCATCCCCTCTTAAGGCAGTTCCTCAGAGGGGCTAAGAATATAAAACCTCCAAGGAAACAACCAGTACCTGCTTGGGATCTCAATTTAATTCTAGAGAAACTGACTTTGCCTCCCTTTGAGCCAGCTGCCTCAACAGAACTGCAATATTTGTCCTGGAAAACAGCCGTCCTGCTGGCTATCACCTCAGCTCGCAGGGTTTCGGAACTACAAGCTCTCATGGCTGTGCAGCCTTTCATCATTTTCCATCAGGACAGAGTTTCCTTACGAAACAACCCTTCCTTTATGCCAAAGGTAGTATCCAGGGTAGCCTTGAATCAGGCTATCCACTTACCTACCTTTTATCCCAATCCTCAAAACAAAGGGGAGAGACTACTACATTCCTTGGACATTCACAGACAACTATGTTATTTGGACAGAACAAAGCCTTTCAGAAAATCAGAGCAACTCTTTGTGTCCTATGCTACAGGGGCTCAAGGGAAGCCTGATGTCCTTCATGGATGCATCTGCAGTCATAACAACTGGGTTGTCCTGTCGTCAGGCAGCCCTTCGGTCGGCCGGATTCCAAAGTCCGGGTCCGGCTTCGGCTGATGTCGCACTTCACCCGACGTCATCTCTGCTGGTCTTCGGGTATAAAGGCATCAGCCGACGCCATTTTCTTCAGTCTTTCTTGTCGCGTGGCGCAAGCAGAAGCTGTTCGCAAGTGCCGGTCGGTCAGATCCAGAGATTACTACTACCGAATACTCCTTCAAGACTTCTAAAAGCTAAGTACCCGTTGGGGACTCTTTCTTGCCTCAGCCGATGTCAGAAAAAGTCAATAACTGTTTAACTTGTGGGAAACAAATACCTCATAAAGATTTCCACTCTTACTGTTTGCCTTGTTTAGGCCCAGACCACGACGTAGCAGCCTGTTCGGCCTGTGCTTCTTTCAACCGACGAACGCTTAGACGCCGGTCGGAGTTTGCTAAACAGTTTTTCGCTCTGAATTTGCGTACATTATGCCGCCGGATCCTCCGACTACCCAAATTGTTAAAAACGCAAAGAAAAGACCGACACTGCGGTCCGCGGTTTCGGCCGAAACCATGGTTAAGCAAATCATGAGTGTCTTGGTTTCGGCCGAAACCGAGAAAACTGATCAGAGTACAGCCGAATCAATGACTACTACTGAGGTTCCGGTTACCTTACTTGAATCGGCCTCAGAAATTTTACCTACTACAGTGGTTACTAGTGACTTATCAGACGCCATCCCTTTGGATGTCTCTACCCCAGCACGTGGTGCTGCTAGGCCTCCTGCAGCCATGTCTATTAAGGCCTTCGCCAGGGCTAAAGCAGCCAAATCTACTAAGTCAGTGCCTGTTAAACCCCCTCAACCAGGCCCACTTCTAGTTCACAAATGCTTACTCTGGCAGAAGATTTAATATCCTTAATTAGGGGATCTCAATCTCACCCAGACAGGGCCTCTCAGCCCCAGAAAAGAGACCTAGAGCAGAGCCCCTCGAGCCTGTGTCCTCTGATGATTCTGCGGAAGACTCAGATATTACAGACCAGCCAGAGGCTCCTTTCTCCAATTTTGAGGACTCAGATGCTGAAGAATCCATTCCAGCTGCTTCCCCACCAGAAGAATTCTCCTTTGGGAAACCTTACATGCCATGAGAGAACAATTCCAATGGCAGGAACAGGATTTTTCAGACTCCAGAAAAAGACTTAGGACTTTTCTGCACCTACCACAACACAGGCCCTTAGCTATACCTCCTGTCCTCTCTGTTGTGGACGATGCATTTAATGATGTTTGCACTGCACCAGATTCTTTACCTCCAGCACCTGCCAAACCAGATAGATTTTACAGGGTGCCAGACACTCATCATCACCTATACAAGGCCCCTCTTGCAGACCCGAAACTATATCCCAGGGCCCTAAGGCAGTAGCCTCAACCACAGCAAAAACCCTATTCCTTCTGAAAGGGAAGCCAGGTCTTAAGACAGATGGGACAGAAAGGTTTACACGTCTGCTACTCTCTCAGCTAGAGCTTTAAACTGTCAGTTTCACATGATACAATACCAAGAGTTTATGCTTGATCAGTTAACTAAAAGCTATCCTCTGATGACTCTATAGATAAGAAAATCTATTAGAAATGGTAAATAACATACAACAGGTTAGTAACCATTCCTTAAAATGTGGCTATGATGCACTGGAGGCTTCATTTAGATCAGCCATGACTGGCACAGTGATAAGAAGACATGCATGGTTGAAGGAACAAGTTTTACCGGATCATGTTAAAGCTAAGTTATTAGATGCTCCTATGGATAAGACCAGTTTGTTTGGTACACCTGCCCAGCAGGTAATGAAGAAAATGGAAGAAAAGGCAAAATCTGTACAAACGGTTAAAGATTTCTTGCAGGTTCAGCCCCCAAGGTTTAGCAGGTACTGGCCTGCCAAAATTGGTCCTTTCCTGACTCCACAAGATCCCAAAGGGGCAGGAATAGACGTTCCAGAGGCAGAAATCAATCTAGAGGGGGTGCCTACAGAGGGCGACAGTGGCAAGGTAATAACAGAGCCATAGGCACAGCCACTACCACTACAACAGGGCAATCACAGTGACTTGATTCTAACTCCGCCTACCAGGGAACAAATAGCAGCACCCTTAGGCGGAAAATTAACCTTATTTTCAAAGAACTGGCACTATATCACAAAAGACAAGTGGATTTTGCAAACCATAGACCAAGGTTACCGGTTCCACTTCCACACTATAACAGTCAAAAGAGGAATGCCAAACCTACCTCCAAATCAAAAAACAGAAGCTCTACAGCAGATAATGCAATTAACAAAGATGAGAGCTGTGGAAAGAGTACCAATAACAGAACAAGGCAAAGGATTCTACTCCAGACTATTCCTAGTTCCAAGAAAGGAAAAAGTTGAGACCTATTCTCGATCTGTCCACCTTAAACACATACATCATTGTCCCAAAATTCAAGATGCTGACCCTACAGCAACTTCTTCCCATGCTGGGCAAGGAGTGTTGGCTGGTAACTCTAGATCTCAAGGAGGCATACCTGCACGTCCCCATTCGACCAATTTGCAGAAGATACCTCAGATTTCTTGCAGGATCAGAGCACTATCAATTCTCAGCATTGCCCTTTGGCTTATCTACTGCGCCCAGAGTATTCACAAAATGCCTGGCATCAGTAATCGCCCACTGCAGACTACAGGGAATCCAAATTTATCCATACCTGGACGACTGCCTGCTACAAGGGGACAACAAAAGCAAGCTGACAACAGATTTACAAAGGGTCATTTACTTGCTACAAGCACTGGGATACACAGTCAATTTGCAAAAATCAAGGCTGATTCCATCCCAAACAAGGGCATTCTTGGGCGCAGAATTGGACACAGTAAAACAAATGGCATTCCTAACTGCAGAAAAACAAAAAGATCTCCCTCTTTACTTCTTGGCACTAACAAACCACAGCAAACTAACAGCAAGAAAAGTTCTGCAGGCCTTGGGCTTCATGGCATCATGCATAATCTTGGTTCCACATGCCAGACTACATATGAGAAAACTACAGTGGTACCTAAAGAATTTATGGTCCCAACACAGGCACAGCCTAGAAGCAGAAATTCCACTAATTCCATGCCTAAAACAGGAGTTCCTATGGTGGGCTCAAGCATGCCAGTCAAACCCAGGCTTACCCTTTCACAAATATCAAGCAAGCCAAACCATCACAACAGACGCCTCAGACCTAGGATGGGGGGCTCACATGCTGGACAAATGCGTGCAAGGATTGTGGACGCAGGACCAGCTTCACCTGCACATCAACCTAAAAGAAATGCTGGCAGTAAAACTGGCAATCCAAAAATTCAGACCATTTCTCAAAGAAGGCCATTTGATAAGGACAGACAACACCACAGTCATGTGGTACATCAACAAACAGGGAGGCACTCATTCATACCCCCTATGCAGAATGACTTTGGACCTTTGGAACCTGGCACTCAGCTACAACATCCAGTTACAGGCAATGTTTGTACCGGGAAAGGAGAACACTCTAGCAGACATGTTAAGCAGAACCACCTCGGATGCTCACGAATGGATGCTACACCCGGACATCTTCAAGACCATCGCAAATAAATGGGGAATGCCACAGATAGATCTATTCGCTTCCCCTCTCATCCACCAGCTCAAAAAATTCTGCACAAGGACATTCCATCCACTTGCATCGAAAGTGGATTCGCACTACTTCAGCTGGAAAGGCATGACAGCATATGCATTGCCACCTCTTCCCTTGATACACAAGGTATTACTAAAATCAAGGAGGAACGCCCAAGGATAATCCTGATAGCTCCAAACTGGCCAAGACAACACTGGTACCCATTGCTGAGGAGCATGTCTTGGGACAAAATGTGGTCAATACCCTGATGCCTTTGATGTTAACTCAGAACAACTACAGCATCATGCATCCAAACCTAAAACGTTGCAGCTGACTGCATGGCACATCACATAGCAGCAACTATTCCAGATCTCTCCCAAAGGGTTAAAGACATTATCCTTGAAGCCCGCAGACCTTCAACAAGAAGAAACTATGCAGGGAAATGGAAAAGGTTTGTCATTTGGAGTGCTGAAAGAGGGAAGGATGTGTCGAATATAGATATGGCTAACATTCTGGAGTACTTGGCAGAGCTTCTACATACAGGCCTGTCCTATTCCTCCATCAAGATACATGCATCAGCTATTTCAGCAGAATACAGCTTTGATCCACCTGTCTTCTCACATCCTCTACTCAGGCAGTTCCTCAGAGGGATCAAGAATGTAAAACCTCCTAGGAAACCACCACTGCCAGCTTGGGATTTGAACTTTGTGCTAGGAAAGTTGACACTCGCACCTTTGAACCAGCAGCAACAGCAGACCTACAGCATCTTTCATGGAAAACTGCTTTCCTACTGGCAATAACCTCAGCAAGGAGGGTTTCTGAACTTCAGGCCCTAATGGCAGTACAACCCTTCCTAATCTTCCACCAAGACAGAGTGTCCATGAGGACTAATCCTACATTTATGCCTAAGGTGGTATCCAGAGTGTCCTTAAACCAGGCAATCCACCTACCTACCTTCTTCCCCAACCCACAAAACAGAGGGGAAGGAATGCTGCATACCTTGGATGTACACAGACAGCTACGCTACTACCTGGACAGAACAAAAAGTAACAGAAAAACTGACCAGCTTTTTGTAGCCTATGCAACAGGAAGGGAAGGAAAAGCAATTTCCAAACAGACAATCTCCAAATGGATAGGAAATTGCATACGATTCTGTTACTCCTTCCATGGAAAACCAATTCCACAGAACATACGACCTCATTCTACAAGAGCAACAGCCACTACCACAGCCTTCTTACGAGGAGTGGCAACCAAGGACATTATTGAGGCGGCTACTTGGACCTCCGTTCATACATTTGCCAAGCATTATAATTTACCTCTGTATTCCAGATCCCGAGCAGGATTTGCCACTGCTGTACTGCAAGGGATCCTAACCACACCATTATCTATTCTTCCTCCTCCCCTAGTTGGCTATGGTATTCTACCCAGTTGTTATGACTGCAGATGCATCCATGAAGGACATAGTACAGTTTTGTACCTACCATAAATGTAGATGTCCGAACTGGATAGCATCTGCAGTCAGGATTACCCTCCCTCCTTCCCCTCTGTGGTACTCCTAGGGTATTTATCCTCCTAATAGCTAGCTGGTGGGGGGGAGTCTTTTATGGTGTATTTGTTTGTATATATGTACATACATGCTTATTTTTTGTGTTTGCCTTCTATCCTTTGGGGAACATTGGCATTTTACCCAAAATTTAGCCTTCCAAGAGGGCAACTGGCATCTGGGGCAAGAAACACTGAAGAAAATGGCGTCGGCTGATGCCTTTATACCCGAAGACCAGCAGAGATGACGTCGGGTGAAGTGCGACATCAGCCGAAGCCGGACCTGGACTTTGGAATCCGGCCGACCGAAGGGCTGCCTGACGACAGGACAACCCAGTTGTTATGACTGCAGATGCTATCCAGTTCGGACATCTACATTTATGGTAGGTACAAAACTGTACTTTTCCAAACACACAATCTCAAAATGGATAGCTCACTGCCTACGCTTTTGTTACTCTCTACATGGTAAAACTGTACCTGCAGGCATCAGGTCTCACTGCACAAGGGCCACAGACACCTCTGCAGCTTTCCTCAGGGGGGTTCCTACCAAAGATATTTTGAAGGCTGCCACTTGGAGTTCTGTGCATACTTTCTCCAAGCACTATCACCTGCCTTTATACTCCAAATCTAGAGCAGGTTTTGCCACCGCAGTTTTGCAGGGCATCCTGGCTCCTCCTAGTTCCACCTAGTGCCTACCACCCCTTTTTTAGCTTTGGTATTCTACCCATCTGTTATGACTGCAGCTGTATGCACAATGAACATAGTACAGTTTTGTACCTACCATAAATGTAGATGTTCGAGTGCTAATACAGCTGCAGTCCAGGATGTCCTTCAAGAATGCAACTGCAGTCATAACATATGGGTTGTCCTGCCTCAGGCAGCCCTCGGTCGGCCGGATTCCAAAGTCTGGGTCCGACGTCGGCTGATGTCGCATTTCTCTCCGACGTCAGAGCGGCAGGAGTACATAAGCATCAGCCGACGCCATCTTCTTCAGTCTTTCTTGCCGTGCGGTGCCCGAAGCAGAAGCAGTTCGCAAGTGCCGGTCGGTCAGCTCCTGTATTCTTCGATCCGAAGTCATCAAAAAAGCTAAGTACCCCGTTGGGGACCTTTTCTTGCCTCAGCCGATGTCAGAAATTACTGAAAAAGTTAATAATTGTTTGTCTTGTGGTAAACAAATACCTCATAAGAATTTCCATTCTTACTGCCTTCCTTGCCTTGGCCCAGACCACGACGTCTCGACCTGTGCCGCCTGTGCTTGCTTCAATAAGCGCACTCTCAGGCGCCGGGCGGAGTTCGCTGAAGACTTTTTCGGCGAAAAATTTGATTACAAGATGCCGTCGGAATTACCGACATCGCAGACTCCTAAAAAACGTAAAGACCGGGACCGACATCCTCGGCCCGCGTCTTCCACCGACACCACGCCAAAACCTACCGCGAGTGCCCCGGGTCCCTCTGAGGCGGTTATTCCACCGCTCCGAACCAAAGACACCGCATTACCGATACCTCCGATACCGGAGACCACATCGACGCCAGTTATTGATTTTCCTCCGAATACTGAAACCGAGGAAATGCCCGAGACCATTGCTGTGGATAAGGTCACCCCTGCACGTGGAGCTGCTAGGCCTCCCTTGTCCATGTCTATCAAGGCCTACACACGTGCCAAGGCAGCCAGCAAGACCAAGCACCTTACTGCAAAAGCCTTACCTCAGCCTACTCCTGAAACACAAATCATGACTATGGCAGCAGACTTAATCTCCATGATCAGAGGTTCCCAGGCCCATCCTGAGAGAGGATCCCAGCCTCCTCCTGATAAGAGGCCCAGGGTTGAGCCCACTGACCCTCTCCCTTCAGATGAAGATTCTGAGGCCTCTGGCCACTCTGATAGCCAGGAAGAGCCTTTCCAGACCTACGAGGACTCAGATGCAGAGGACTCCATCCCCTCAGCCTCCCCTCCTGAGGATATTTCTTTGGGGAAGTTCTGCATTCCATGAGGGAACATTTTAAGTGGCAAGGCCAGGAATTTTCTGATTCCAGAAAGCGCCTTACCTTCCTTAAAAGCCCCAGCACAGGCCCTTAGCTATACCTCCTGTGCTTGATGTTTTGGATGATTTATACTCTGACTCCAGTGTTACCCTGATACTCTCCCTCCTGCTCCTGCCAAGCCGGACAGATACTATAGAGTTCGGAAACACATTCTCATTTCTTTAGGGCCCATGCTGTTGATTTAGAAACTATTTCACAGGGGCCGAAAGGGGTTTCAGCTACCACCTCCAAAATTCCTTTGCCTTCCAACAGGGAAGCTAGGTCATTAGAGAGATGGGGGAAGAAGGTTTACACCTCCACTACTTTATCTATGAGAGCTCTCAATTGTCTCTTTCATATGTTTCAATATCAGGATTTCCTGTTAGATGATTTACAGAAAACTTTGGCCTCTCCTGATCCTTTAGATAGGAAGTCTTTGCAGGAGGCTGTACACAACTCTCAGCAAGTTAGCAATCACTTCCTTCAGTGTGGATATGATGCATTGGAAGCTTCATGTAGGGCAGCTATGACGGGGGCGGTCATTCGTAGACATGCATGGTTAAAAGAACAACCTCTTCCAGATCATGTTAAGGCAAAACTTCTTGATGCACCCTTGGAAAAGAACAAGCTTTTTGGTGCAAATGCTAAAGATGTATTAAAGACCATTGAGGAAAAAGCCAAGTCAGTTCAGACAGTCAAAGATTTCCTCCAGTTTCAGCCACCCAGATTCAGCAGGAATTGGCCTTCAAAAAACTGGTCCTTTCCTAATCCTGAAAGATTTCAAAGGGGCAAAAGCAGGCGTGGCCGAGGAAGAGGACAATACAGAGGTTCCTACAGGGGACGACAATGGCAACCAGCAAACCAAAGAAGTGACACAGGGGCTTCTCCTGCCCCACAGGGACAATCCCAATGACTTTCCTCTACTTCCGCTAACCAAAGAGCAAACAGAAGCTCCCTTGGGAAAATTATCTCTGTTTTCAGACAATTGGCACAGATTGACAAAGGACAAATGGATTTTGGACATTATAGACCAAGGCTACAGGTTCCACTTTCATACCTTACCAAGGAAACAAGGCATGCCAAACCTACCGCAAAACCAGAGGGCAGAGGCTTTCAAGCAAATTTCTCTGCTTGCTCAGATCAATGCAATAGAAAAAGTTCCACAACAAGAACAAGGCCAGGGGTTTTACTCAAGACTGTTCCTTGTTCCAAGAAAAGAAACACAATGGAGGCCAATACTGGATTTGTCCGCATTAAACACCTTTCTCATAGTACCAAAGTTCAAAATGCTGACCTTACAGCAACTCCTTCCCTTGCTGGGCAAGGGGTCTTGGCTGATTACTCTGGACCTCAAGGAGGCATACCTGCATGTCCCTATCAGACACAGCTGCAGAAGATACCTCAGATTTCTTGCAGGGCCAGAGCATTATCAATTCTCAGCATTGCCATTTGGCTTTTCTACTGCGCCCAGAGTGTTTACAAAATGCCTAGCTTCAGTAATTGCTCATTGCAGGCTCCAGGGGATCCAAATTTACCCGTACCTGGACGACTGCCTCATACAAGCGGACGACAAACTGATTTTGACAAAAAACTTGGATTATGTCATTCAATTGCTACAAGCTCTGGGATACACAGTCAACTTCCAAAAGTCAAGACTGCAGCCATCCCAGCAAATTACTTTCTTAGGAGCCAATCTAGACACAACCTCTCAAATGGCTTACCTGACAGAAGACAAGCAAAAGAAGTTAACTCATTATTTCAAAGGTTTGGCAAAGCTCACCCAGATGACTGCAAGGAGATTCCTACAGGCCCTGGGTTACATGGCATCATGCATTTTCCTGGTTCCATTAGCAAGACTACACATGAGAAAGCTTCAATGGTACCTAAAAAGTTTATGGTCTCAACACAGCAACAACCTAGAGACAACCATACCGCTCATTCCATGCCTACAAAAGGAATTTCTATGGTGGGCCTCGGTAAGCCAGGCAAACACAGGTATGTCATTCAAAAAACCACAAATAACACAAACAATGACCACAGATGCCTCAGACCTTGGATGGGGTCGCACATGGAGGGCAGATGTATTCAAGGACAATGGTCTCCAAAGGAAACACATCTGCATATCAACCAAAAGAAATGCTGGTAGTCATGCATGCCATCGAGGCCTTTCGACAACAACTTCAGCAAGGCCACCTGCTAATACGGACAGACAACACCACTGTCATGTGGTACATAAACAAGCAGGGGCACCCATTCTTACCCTTTGCAGACTGACAATGAATCTTTGGGAAAAATCACTGAGCTTAAACATACAGTTGCAATCCCAGTTTGTTCCAGGCAAAGACAATGTGCTGGCGGACAGCCTAAGCAGGAATTTCCTAGACCCCCACGAGTGGAGGTTACATCCAGAAATCTTCATAAGGCTCACCTCGACATGGGGCAGGCCAGAAGTAGACCTATTTGCCTCCCACCTCAATCATCAGCTACAAAAGTTCTGTTCAAGGACATATCATCCACAAGCATGGAAAACAGATGCTCTCTCATTCAACTGGAACTTCCTAAAGATTTATGCATTCCCACCTCTGCCACTGATGACCACAGTACTACTAAAGATCAAAGCAGAGAAACCAAAAGGGATCCTAATAGCTCCAGACTGGCCAAGACAACACTGGTATCCACTACTACGGAGCATATGCCACAACAAAAAATGGGCCTTTCCCCAATGGCCCCATCTTTTGACTCAAAACAACTTCAAGACAGTACATCCCAACATTCAGACGCTCCAGCTAACAGCTTGGGAGATTCCATGAATAACCTCAATCTATCTCTCTCCAAGGAAGTTCAGCAGATATTAACAGAAGCCCGCAGACCATCCACCAGAAAGGTTTATTCAGCAAAATGGAAGAGATTCAGCATTTGGAATACCAGCAAGGGTCATGATGCATCATTATTGAACATCCCACTCATCCTGGAATACTTGGCAGATATGCTACAGAATGGACTCTCATATTCTTCTATAAAAATACATGCTTCAGCTATTTCAGCTAGATACAACACTGATCCACCTGTGTTTTCACATCCTTTGTTAAGGCAATTTCTTAGAGGAATCAAGAATATCAGGCCACCAAGAAAGGCCCCAGTACCAGCTTGGGACCTCAACTTTGTCCTAGAAAAACTGACTCTACCCCCCTTTGAGCCAGCAGCTTCTGTGGACTTACAATTTCTCTCATGGAAGACGGCTTTCCTGTTGGCAATTACCTCAGCAAGAAGGGTTTCGGAATTACAGGCCCTAATGGCAATGCCACCGTTCATTACCTTTCATAGAGACAGGGTCTCCTTACGAACCAACCCTAGCTTTCTGCCAAAAGTGGTATCTAGGGTTTCTTTAAATCAAGCAATTCACCTGCCTACTTTCTTTCCCAATCCTGAGAACAAAGGGGAAAGACTGTTGCATACCTTGGACATTCACAGACAACTTCACTACTACCTGGACAGAACCAAGGCCAATAGGAAGTCTGATCAGCTTTTTGTAGCTTACGCCCCTGGAGTACAAGGAAAAGCAATTTCCAAACAGACTATCTCAAAATGGATTGGACATTGCATCAGATTATGTTATTCCTTCCATGGAAAGAGTGTACCAGCCAATATCAGACCACACTCTACCAGAGCTACAGCCACCTGTACAGCATTCTTAAGAGGGGTGCCTACAAAAGACATTCTAGAAGCTGCTACATGGTGCTCCGTGCATACATTCTCCAAACACTACAACCTTCCTTTATATTCCAGATCCAGAGCAGGCTTTGCTTCGGCAGTCCTGCAGGGATTGATAGCTACATCATCCTTTTCTTAGAGCTTTCCACCTCCCCCAGCTAAGCTATGGTATTCAACCCATATGTTATGACTGCAGTTGCATTCTTGAAGGACATAGTACAGCTTTGTACCTACCATAAATGTAGATGTCCGATAGATATGCAACTGCAGTCGGGTTTTCCCTCCCTCCTTCCCCCTCTATTCCTTGGGTCCACTCCTTTCCCTGTTATCCTAGCTGGGGATATATGTTATGGTGTATCTGTGTATTGCTTATTTATTTGTCTGGAAACCTGTTTTGTCTTCCAAATTGATTACAGCCTTCATTGGAGGGCACCTGGCATCTGGGGCAAGAAACACTGAAGAAGATGGCGTCGGCTGATGCTTATGTACTCCTGCCACTCTGATGTCGGAGAGAAATGCGACATCAGCCGACGTCGGACCCAGACTTTGGAATCCGGCCGACCGAGGGCTGCCTGAGGCAGGACAACCCATATGTTATGACTGCAGTTGCATATCTATCGGACATCTACATTTATGGTAGGTACAAAACTGTACTTTTCCCTCCCTCCTTCCCCTCTGGGACAGGCCTAATGGCTAACACCTCCTCATACAACCTGATTGGGGTATTCTTTTATGGTGTATTTGCTTGCAACTACTGTTTTTTGATTATACTGCATTGCATTATTACATAAATTTATGTATTGCCTTCCTTCTGGGGGCACCTGACATCTGGGGCAAGAAAAACTGAAGAAAATGGCGTCGGCTGGTTCTTTTATACCCCTGTCGCACTGACGTCAGGGAAGAAGCGATGACAACCGACGCTGGACCTAGACTTTCGAATTCTGCCAACAGAGGACCCGCCTGATGGCAGGAAAACCCATCTGTTATGACTGCAGCTGTATTAGCACTCGAACATCTACATTTGTTAGGTACAAAACTGTACTGTAAGAGCTGCAGGGCACAAGACAAATGATGACATGGAAAACTTGGAGCAGGTAAAGAAGATAG
This sequence comes from Protopterus annectens, assembly GCF_019279795.1. NCBI lineage: Eukaryota > Metazoa > Chordata > Ceratodontiformes > Protopteridae > Protopterus > Protopterus annectens. Next base: position 231,341,354 of record NC_056746.1, read on the forward strand.
GAGAATGTTTGGATAGAAGAGTGACTTGTGTGTATGTGTGTGTGTACTTGTATTTGTTTTAACTGATAAGTGACCAATTAACGTCACAGTCCAGGGCATGCAGAGAAGTTCAGTGTTAGATTTAGTGAGACATCTAAAGAGAGTAAAAGGCATACATACATCAGTAATGCACAGTTATTTACAGAACAAGAATACAAGGAGTAAGGACATGTCTGATGTCAGTTTTCATTCTGTCCTCAACCTATGGGTTTGGATCTGACTCAGCCATTGCAAAAGCTCGAGGCAGCCAAAAAACTCTCTAGCTTCTCCCTTGCCCATAATGCATCAACCCCATTTACCTCAAATCTTGTTTGCTGCTGTACACGAAAGACGTAGTGACCATTGCTCTCGAGCAGATAAGTCTTTAAATTTCATAACTTTTATCTCCTTTATAGTTTAAAACCTTTAAATTCTTAGGATGTTCATGTTTCACTGTCACAGTCCTAGCTTATGGAATTTCCTGCTTCGGAAGCCTATGGTCGTCCCCGACTACCAGAGTAAAAAATTTCCTCCTCCTAAGGCTGGCAGATGCTGTACCATGACGTCAGTATGTTTGAATATAAAGGGAGCCAGCCGTCGCCATGACATCAGTCTTTCTTGTCATCTGAGGCTGAGGCAGTAGTGATTGCATTGGTTGGTCTGCAGTGGAGTGAGAAATCTTCTGAAAGTTAAGTACCCTGTTGAGGAGCTCTTTTTCTTTCATGTCAGATAAAGTTAACAGCTGTCTCTGCTGTGGAAAATAAGTCCTTCACAGAGACTTTCACACATTGTGCTTTTCATCCTTGGGCTCAAACCGCGATGTCCATAATTGCTGTCTGTGAGTCTGTTTAATTACCATAACTGTAAGGTGTAGGTCTGAAATTTTGTCTGAGTACTTTAGTCAGCAATCCATGTAACATTGCACAGTGGCGTTTGTTGGTCGTTCTGAGATTGAGCTCCTTAAGTGAAAGAGGGAAAAAAGACCCAAACATAGGGCCTCTGACAACACCGGTTCTCAGTCCACCAGTCCCCCAAGGCTAATCATTGCAGAGGAAGGTGAGATGCTTTCGCAGTTCCCTTCTGCGAGCAAGGCGTTGGCACAGGCCTCTGTCGATCCCCGTTCGGAGTCCAACATGCTGTCTGGTCCCTCATCTTTAGCACAGGCCTTTTCTTACTGTTCGTCAGTCTGGTCTGGGGTTGCACACAGGTTTTAGCTTCCTGCAAACAATCCACAACCAACGACACTCCCCCGGGGCGTCCTTCAGCAACCATTTCTTCCTTTCGAGAGACTGGCATCAAAGTAGCCGACACACACAAGCCCAAGGCAAAAGCCACGCTCAAGAAGGGCTCTACCTCAGGGCCTGTGTCTAGGCCTACTTGTTCCCATCCCACGAGTTACCAACAGGACTAAATCAGTCTAGCCGAGGACCTTATTTTTGTGGTCCGAAGCAGGCAATTTCCCCTTGATTTTTCTCCAGGAAAACGGAAGAGATCCTACTCCTGCACCCCTTTCAGAACCTCCTGATTCAGATGAGGACGCACATCAGGAGGACTCTGTCCAGGAACAGGAACCCTTCCTTACCTCCTTTGCGGATTCAGACTCAAGAGGATTTACCTTTTGCTTCACCCACCCCTTGAGGACATTACCCTTGGGGAAACTCTGCATACCGTGAACATTTTTTTCCAGTGGCAGGCACAGGAAGTTCCTGGATCTCCCACTGTACAAACCCTTGGCTATTCTTCCAGTGTTGGGGGGTAGAGGATGTTTTCATTGTATTGTCTCTCAACCCAGACTCACTTCCATCAGCCCCTCAAAAAAACAGGTTTTACAGGGTACTGGACTACCATAAATTCCTTTACAAGAATCCCACTGCTGACCCAGAAGTTGTCACTCCTGGGCCCAAAGCAGTTAAGGCTAGTATTTCTAAAAAAACACTACCTGCAGACAAAGAAAGCAGGGCCCTTGACAGGTTTGGAAAGAAAGTTTACACTTCCTCTACCCTGGCCATGAAGACCCTCAACTGCCAATTCCATATGATTAAATACCAGCAAGGTATTTTGGAAACTATGTGGAAAAAAAAATATCCTCCCCGGAGGGCAAGAACATCTCCAAGGAATTGTTGGAGCTCTGCCATTCCAATCCCCAAGTTACTAAACACTCCTTGCACTGCAGGTATGATGCCCTGGAGACATGTACCCAAGCTGCTATCTCTGTTTTCTTTAGTCAGAAGACATGCTTGGTTTAGAGAGCAGACATAACCAGAACAGGTCAGATCTAAACTATTAGATGCACCCCGGGATAAAGACTTGGGTCTTTGGACCTAAGGCTGAAACTGTCTTAAAAATGGAGGATAAAGCTAAATTCATGCAGACTGTTAGACTTAGTCCATCTACCCAGATTTAATAGGAATTGTCCAACTACACATTGGTCCTTTCACCTCACAATCTAAACCAAGTCAGAGAAAAACACGAAGAAAAAGGCCTCATAGCAACACTCTGAAAGGGCAAAGCAATGGCCATCAAAAACACCCAGACTGACAAGTTGTAGGCCACAGGGCCCTAGCAAAGATTGGCAATGACTCATCCTCCACCCCCCAACACCAAGAAAGGGGAGGAGGAAGACTTTCCCTATTCAAAGAGAACTGGCCCTTATTACTTTCAACAAGCGGGTGCTGAAAGTTATCTCAAATGGCTACAGACTCACTTTTAAAGAACCATTAAGATTCTTAGGCCTCCTTGATGTACTACAAAACTGAAGAGCAGAGGCCATTGCTCAGATCCAAAATCTGTGCTTGCAGGGCTCTGTTGAATCAGTACCAAACCACCAGGCAGGAAAAGGGTTTTACTCCAGGCTGTTCCTGGTCCCCAATAAAGAAGGCTCCTGACCCTGTCCTGGATCTCTCCATTCTCAGTCAGTCTCATAGTTTCCAAGTTCAAAAACTGCTCCGCATGATCACCCCTCAGGCTCTGCTGGTTACACTGGACCTGAAAGATGCCTACCTACACAATCCTATAGAAGAATCCTGCAGAAGTTTTGTATGCTTCAGAGCAGTTACAAATCACCTTCAGTTCTCTGCTCTTCCCTTTGGCTTGTCTGCTGCTCCCAGGGTCTTCACAAAATGTTTGACCCCTGTGATCGCATTCTGCAGAATGAGAGGCTTCCAAAATTACCCTTACCTGGATGTCTGCCTCAAATAAGCCACAAATCAGTCAAAGCTCCTCAAGGATCTGGCTTTCACCCAGGCCATACTCCCCTGCCTAGGGTTCACCATGAACCTCAACAAATCAAACACAAAACCTACCACCTGGATATTTTTTCTTGTGGATCTGCTAGATTCCTCCCTCCAAAAGGCATTCTTCCTGCCAGACAAGGATGCCTTTCTTACCCAGTACTTCCAGGGCATTATGAAGAGATGATGCCTTTCAACTGGGGAATTCCTCAGAGCACTGGGTTATATGACACCTTGGGGTCTATATTATATTATCGAAAAGACAGGTCAGTGAACGGCACTTAAAAATTCTGTTCAGCAAACTGTTTATAGTGCAATCGAGGTATGGTGAAGATAGGAGAATTTGCCCTTTCCTCACTGTAGTGCGATCTCGGAGTTGGTATATATAAGTAGCGGGGGGGGGTGTCGGAGGTACAGCCCCCCACAAGAGTGAATTTGCTGAACAGTGTTTTCGATGTAAGTGCCATTCACGGACCTGTCTTTTCGATAATACAATATAGACCTGGCACTTTGCATACTAATGATCCTTCTGGCCAGGCTTCACATGAGGAAACTTCAGTGGCACCTCAAGAATATCTGATGCAAACATTAACAGTTATTGGAGATAGAAATGCAGCTAATTCCTTGTCTCTGGGAGGAACTGGCATGGTGGGCACAAGCATGTTCGCAACCTCAGGGTCTCCCTTCAGGTTCATCCCTCAGGAGCAAACCTTAACCACTGATGCATCAGACACAGCCTGGGGAGCCCATTTCCAACACTTCCAATCTCAGGGCAAATGGGAAAAAGAGTTCAGGTGCAAACACATAAATTGGAAGGAACTGATGGCAGTACAGAAGGGGTCCAAGATCAGTGGAAACCAGGGGTCCTACTTATCAAAACTGTCAGCACAACAGCTGTCTGGCAATGCAGATCTGGGAGACAGCAGATGCTATGGGGTTGCTCCTGATTTGCTCAGTACATTCCTGGTGCTCAGAACACTTTAGCAGACCTCAGCAGACACCTGATGGATCCCCATGAGTGGCAGCTGCATCGGGAAACTTTTCTCAGTATAGCCCTGAAATGGGGGTCCCCTCAAATAGACCTTTTTGCCACTGACAGAAATGCTGAGCTAATTCTGTTCCAGGAACAAACTTCACACAGCCTGGAGGACAGATGCCTTCTCATTCCCCTGGAACCATCTGTTCCACTATGCATTCCCTTCCCTGCCTCTCCTTCCAAGAGTCCTCATAAAATCAGGGAAGAAGGACCGAGGATCATCCTGATCGTCTCAGACTGGCCCAGGCAACATTGGTACCCTCTGCTACTGACTTTGAAGAAAAACTTGGCAGCTACCCCAGAGAGTAGATGATCTGACTCAGGCAAGGGGGAGACTACTGTACCCCAGCCTGCAGACACTCAAACTCTCAGCCTGGATAATTCAGCAAACTTCTACCCTGAGCTCCCCCTGAGTAGCCAGGTGCTTTAATATACTCAAGAGTCTGTAAGACCCAGTAGTAGAAAAAACTGCTCTGCCAGGTGGAAAATATTCTCCATTTGGTGTCAGGTGAAAGCCCTCAGTACTTTTTCAGCCAACATTGCAGCCCATCTTAGACTACCTGGCTATCTTGGTGGATAAAGGCCTATCCTTCTTATCCATTAAGAGAAGCATCTTTGCCATTTCAGCCTAAATTCTTAATCTGCATCCTATCTCCTCCCATGCCCTAATGAAACAATTCTTTATGGGAGTGCTTCACATCAACCTCTTAGGAGGCAGCCAACCCCTCTTTGCGACCTCAGCTTTATTCTACAAAAAATTACTTTACCCCCTTTGAACCAGCTGCTTCCAGTGAAATAAAATTCTTGACATGGAAGACTACCCTCCTGGCCATCACCTCATGGTCGTGGAACAATTTCTTATATTCCACCCTGAGTATCACTCAGATCTAACCCTTCCTTAATGCCCAAGGTGATCACAGACACTTCCCTGAACCAGGCCATGCATTTGCTTAATTTCGTCCCTAAGCCACAAAACAAGGGAGAAAGAATCCTTCATTCTATAGATGTTCACAGCCAACTTCGCTACTACCTTGAGAGAACTAAAGCTGTCTCTTTTGCCTAGAGATCTGAAGGTAAACCAGTTTCCAAACAGACCATCTCCAAGTGGATCTCCTACTGGATTCCCTTTTATTACATCCACCGTGACAAAAAGCCTCCTCAATGCTTTAGGACACACACTACTTGGGCCACTTCTACCTCCACAGATTTCCTAAAGGGAGTTACCTACCAAAGACATTTTGGAAGCAGCTACATTGTCATCTCTGCATACCGTTACCAAACACTACCACCTGTCAGCCTTCTCCAGGTCCAGAGCATGGTTTAACAATGGCAATTTGCAGGACATCCTCTCCTCTCCTTAATAGCCCTTCCAGCCTTTTCACAACTTTGGGAATCGTCCCATAAGTCAGAACTGCAACAATGAAACACGAAGAACATAGTACAGTCTACACATACCATAAATGCAGATGTTAAGTGTGTATTCACTGTTGCAGTCTCCTTTCCCTCCCTCCTTCCCCTTATTCTCTTTGCAGTTACTGCTTGCTTCACTCTCCTCCCTTGCCAGAGGATCCTATGCAGGGGGACCCTTCAGACACTATTTCCTTCTATTTTATCCCTCACTTAAGGGTCACCTATGGGGCTTCTACCTTCTAGGGACAAGAAAAACTGATGTCATGGCATCGGCTGCCTCCCTTTATACCCATAAGTTATGACTGCAGCAGTGAATGCCGTCGAACATCTACATTTGTGGTACGTGTACACAACTGTACTTTTATCTTCTTTCCCTTACCTTCTGCTTGACTCTGTTGCAGTTTTTCCCCCGGTTTTAATAGTCTCCCTTTTCTTCCTCTTGTACATTTTTTGTACCTTGAAAACTATAGATGCTATGTTGCCCCATCTCGCCTACATTCTTGCTGGTTGGGTTCGGTGCTGATCCTCTGCTCTGACTTGGCTGCATACCAAAGCTCAAGAACTTCCACTGGCTCGAGGCTGCAACCTATCCCAAGATGCCTAGCGGCTGTTCCCCAGATCTCGTTTGCCACTTGAAGCATCGGGATCGTCTTCGCTGGCTCAGGCTAGTTACTACTATTATTACACATGTTTCTAATCTCTTTTTTGGCAAAAATTGTTAGTCAGAGCTTCTTAATACCTTTACTTGTTGAGTGCTGTTCTGGTAGTGTTATTTCTTTATTTGGTAAGTTTTTCAGCTGTTTCCCTTTTTTTCTTTTTCTATCTCATTAAAGAATCCATTAAATTAGAGGATTCCTCTCTCTTCAGCTCTCTTTTTGTAGGGGCTTCTTTTCTATGCCTTAGGAGTCACTGTTTAAGTTAGATGCATCTCCTCGGGTTGGAGGAGACTTTCGTTTAACTTAGAGACTTCTTCCAACCCTCTTCTCTCCTTTTTTTAAGGAAAAAAAAAAAAAAAACTCTCTCGCCTTCCTGCTTTTTTATATTAGTATTGATATTGTAGTTGATTTTGTTTTTGTTTTCTTTAACATAATGTCAAAAGAATCTCCCCAAGGAATCGAGACAATCTGGGTTTAAAAAGTGCGATTCATGCACCCAGAAAATGTTTTTAACGAACGGACACACAGGTTGTGTGTATTGTCTAGGAGCAGTCCAACTGCAGGATTCCAGCTCCATTTGTCATGGGTTTAGTGCGAGGGTCCTGCAGGAGAGGAAGAATAAACTTATTTTAAGATGTTTATTGAAAGGGCCTTTTGAGATAATGGGAGAAGGTAATCGGGCCTCAAAGTCTGACAAACAAAGTCAGCTTCATCGGCTCCGGCTTCTGAACAGTTGAGTAGTCAAGAAAAACAAGTATCTTCGGTTCTGACAAATCTGACCTCCCTTTGGTTCCATCTAGGTCCTCGGAACCATCATGGAGCTAAAAAAGGAGTTTGTCACCATCATTGGAACCAGTAAGTTCAATGCCACAGTCCCCTTATTACAGTCCGTGGCAGGTAGAGGACATCGACCCATTCCTCTCGGTCCTCCAGAAGTTTATCGGACGATGATGTGGAGCAGGTGGTGAAGAGGTTGCTGTGGACGCTGACCCTGGCTAAAATTCTTTCGAGCCCAGCCTATCGGGACATGGAGATGACCACCGTATCTCAGGTACCGTCAATTCCTCCTCCGACTCAGATGAGTTCGGAGCCAGCGTGTCAGGAAGTCGCTATGCTGGTACCGGTGGAGCCAGTAATCACCCACAATATGTCTGTTCCAGTCTTGTCGATGCTGTCTTCATTCGAGGGATCTGGGAGCCAACACTCCCTGGTTGGCTGCAGAGGGGAGAGTCGAGTCAGAACCGACTCTCCCACTCGGTGCTTTGGCACAAGTGAGTTTGGTGCCTACATCAGCCTCAGAGCCATTCTCCTTGGAGCTGGGGAGATCTCCTGGTTCCTAGGGACTGGAGTCTCTCTTGGCCCAGAATCGCGGTGCCTTCGAGGTGATGAGGAGTGTGCTCTCCACTGAGTCTGCTCCACCTTCGACTCCAGTCACTCTTCCCCCTAAAAGGCCAGCTTCTACTTCTACATCATCCCTCCATCAGCCCTGGAGTAGAGAGTCAGTGCCCCATGAACCCCCAGTGGGTGGCACCCCCTCTTCCAAAACCTCCTGGAACATCTCCCCCGAGGAAGTCCCTTGGAAGAGACAGTGCAAGAGGAAGCACATAGACTCCCCTGAGTCTGTCACTTCTGATACCGACTTAGAGGATTCAGAAGGGTCCCCACAGTCACTCTCTGAGGATGTCTCCTTTTTGGACATCCTAGAGATTCTTAAGCAGATGGGCAGCTGGAAAACCCTTTCCCCTCCTGAAGATGAGTCTGTATACCTGGAGGCATTTGGCTCTCGTCCTTCCACTTCTTGGGTGTCTCCGCCTTTCGACCCTCTCCTGGGTGTTGTAAGTTGGAAGGCATGGGACTCTCCGGAGTCAGTGGAACCTGTTCTGAGGAGGCCAAACAAATTCATTACAGCCCCGGAAGATACAGTGCTTGACAAAGGGAATTCCAGTAGATGTGATGGTGGTGGCAGTGGCCACCAAGAAGGAGTTAGCTGAGACTTCTGCATCTGCCATCCACCGAACAAGGAGTCTTTAGTGATGGACAGATACGGGAAGAGTATGTTTTCCTCAGTGGCTTTTACCCTATGGTCGCTGAATTACTTATCACATTTTATTCGACTTCAGAGGGATCTTCCTAAAGAGCTAGGAGATGCCTTACAAGGTGCTACAGCTCAGGATTTGTCAGATAAGATAAATTCCCAGCTTGCGACATTAACCTCTATTACGAACTCCTCCATGCGTTTCATCTCCTACTTGGCTGATGGAGCAAGCAGGGCAGCAGGCACAGGAATAGCTCTTGACATTCCTGGATGCGCCTTTGTGAGTTTGCTGAACCCTTCAGGTCTTCCTTTATTGACACCCCACTTGATGGCTCGTCCTTGTTCGGGCTGAAAGTAAAGGAGACTTTAAGCAGGAGCCAACAGGATGGCAAGACTCTGCCATCGGAGTGTTTTTTCCACCCCTACTAGACCATATCACAAAGGTCAAAAGAGAGTGAAAATGCTACGGAAGTCCAAAGGAGCCTAGTCGAATGCTCGTGGTGATTTATCCCCAGGGGCAGAGGGGGAAATAATGGAAGATATGCTGTCCATGTGGCTGAGAGGGTCAGCAGAACCAGGGTGACAGTACTTAGGTTGGCCCTTCCAACACTCCTGAAAGGAGGCCAGACTGTCCACCTCTGTAGGCAGTTGGGGGAAGACTTGTCACTGTACCCACAAGCCTAGCTAAAATTGACTCAAGACAGATGGGTACAGTCCATTATATCCAGAGGATACACTATTCCTTTCCACTGTCCACCTCACCCGTCAAAGTCTCTCCCAGACATTCCACCCGGTCAAAGGGACGAAGCAACCCTATAAATTCAAAGGTTGATAGAAAAAGAGAGTCATCCAAGAGATTCCCGCACACCAAATCGAATCCGGAATTTACTCTAGGTTCTTTTTAGTTCAGAAAAGACAGAGGACCGGAGACCAATATTGAATCTCAGCAGACTAAACAAGTCTGTAAAGAAAGTGAAGATGTTCTTCATTCCACATTGCTGCAGTCCTAACTATTGGGTAGTCCGCTGTCCAGTCGGCCCGAATACCAAAGTATATGGCTGACGTCGGTCAGGGCGCATTAGACTGACGTCAGTACGTCAGGGTACTAATGCGCATGACCGACGTCATATCCTCAGTCTTTTTTGCCGCATGGTCCGATGCAGAAGCAATTTTGCGAGTGCAGGTTGGCGTTCTGAAAGTTTCTGAAGCCAGAGTTTCAGACCGAATCAAAGTTGGCTAAGTACCCGTTGGGGAATATTTTGTTTTTTCTTGCCTCAGTATTTAACCGGATGTCAGAAAAAGTGAATAACTGTATTTCTTGTGGGAAACAGATACCTCATAGGGATTACCATACTTTGTGTATACCTTGTTTAGGGCCTGAGCACGACGTTGTTGGATGCCGCTCTTGTGCTAGATTTAACAAACGCACTATTAAGAGAAGGTTAGACTGTGCCAGGTTAGTGTTTGGGAAGCGTTGTAATTATAAAATGCCGTCGGATGCTCCGATGCCGGCTTCGGCTAAAAACCGCAAGGACAAAACAGCAAAGCCTAGAGTGGAGGAACCGGCAGTCCCAGACGTCGGTTCTTTAGTGGGCTCAGTGGAGCCGGAGGTTTTGCCAGGTGTTTCTTTGGAGTCTCAGGGAGAGACTTTACTGTTACAGGATGTATCCTCTCAGGAAGTAGGCCAGGCTGAGGGGGCTTCTCAGGTGGCTGTTCTTCCCTCTCTTCCTAAGGTGGTCAGAGCCTCCCCTTCTGTTTCCAAGACTTCTTTGAGGGGCAGGCCGAGTTTTGCTTCGGTGGGGGTTTCTCCTAGTACTTCAGGGTCTTTGCCTAAGAAACATATGCTTAAAATGGCAGAGGATTTGATTACTATGATAAGAGGTTCTATGCCCCCTCCTGATAAGAGGCCTAGGGTGGAATCTGAGTTTGAGAGTTTTGAACAATGCTCGGAGGCTTCTGAGTCTTCGGCTGAAGACTTGCAGGAGTACCCTCCTTATTCTGATTCTGATGTGGATGATTCTACTCCTTCTGCTTCCCCTCCTGAGGATTTTTCATTTTCAGAGACTCTGCATTCCATGAGGGAGCATTTTAAATGGGAAGGTCAAGATTTCTCTGATTCCAGGAAAAGGCTTAGGGAATTCTTGTTTTTACCACAGCACAGGCCTTTAGCTATACCTCCTGTTTTGAATGTGGTGGAAGATGTTTTTGTAGAGGCTTCCCTGAATCCAGATTCTTTGCCCCCTGCCCCAGTTAAACCGGATAGGTATTATAGGGTGCCTGAAGCTCATAAGTATCTTTTTAAGAGTCCTAGGGCAGACCCGGAAAACTGTGTCTCAGGGGCCTAAAGGTGTGAAAGCCTCAGTTGTTAAAAATCCTGTCCCTCCTGATAAAGAGGCAAGGGCTTTGGATAGATGGGGAAAGAAAGTGTATACTTCTTCCACTTTAGCCATGAGGGCGTTGAATTGTCAGTTTCACATGTTAAAATATCAGAATTTTCTTCTTTCACAGTTGAAATCTAAGGTGGATGCTCTGGCGGAAGGTATTGAGTGTAAAGAGTTGCAGGATTTAGTTCATGTGTCTGAACAAGTGGGTAAACATTCCCTGCAATGTGGTTTTGATGCTGTGCAGGCCTCCTCCAGGGTGGCTGCCACTGGTTCTGTTCTTCGTAGGCACGCCTGGTTGAGAGATCAGAACTTAGCTGAGCATGTTAAGACAAGGATTTTGGATGCTCCTTTACAGTCTGATGTGTTGTTTGGTTCGCCTGTGGAAGCAGTTTTAAAGAAGATGGAGGACAAGGCTAAGTCTATGCAAACTGTTAAGGATTTCTTGCAGGTGCAGCCTCCGAAGTTTAGTAGAAATTGGCCTGCTAAGGGATGGACTTATCCTGCTTATGATTCCCAGTCTAGGGGTAGGTCTAGACGTGGTAGGGGCAGAGCTCAAGGTGCTTTTAGGCCTAGGACAGGGAGTTCACCTGCTCAGACTTCTGGTGAGGGCAGGGGTCAGTCCTTTCGTAAGCAGACCCAATGACCTGCCTTTTCAGCTGCCAGTGCCTTCTCGCCTGGCGGCACCTCTAGGAGGAAGACTGTCTCTTTTCAAAGAAAATTGGGATTTAATTACCCAAGACAAATGGGTTCTGGATATCATTCACCACGGTTACAGGTTTTATTTCCATACCTTGCCTCCTTTCAAAGGCATGTCAGACATTCCTCCTCTACAAAGACAAGAGGCTCACAAGCAAATTTCTCAGTTACTCCAAATAGGGGCCATTCAGCCGGTTCCTGTGCCAGAAAGGGGCCTAGGATTTTATTCTCGCCTGTTCCTAGTACCAAAGAAGGGGAACACGTGGAGACCAATTTTGGATTTATCTATCCTCAACACTTACCTGGACATTCCCAAGTTCAAAATGTTGACGTTACAACAGCTTTTACCTCTGCTGGGCAAGGATCACTGGATGGTAACTTTAGATCTCAAGGAAGCTTACCTTCATGTGCCTATAAGACTAAGTTGCAGAAAGTATCTGCGTTTTCGAGCTGGAAATTCTCATTATCAGTTCTCTGCATTGCCCTTTGGCTTATCTACTGCGCCCAGAGTATTCACAAAGGTTCTGGCTCCAGTGATAGCTTACTTCAGGCTAAAAGGAATTCAAATATATCCTTACTTGGACGATTGCCTGATTCTGGCTCAAGAAAAGGAAGACCTTCTACAGCATTTGGAATATGTCATAGCAGTGCTAAGATGCCTAGGGTATTCTGTGAACGAAATAAAGTCCAGTCTAGTACCCTCTCAAGACATGTGCTTTCTGGGTGTGAGACTGGATACAGCAGCCCAGATGGCCTTTTTAACCCCGGACAAACAAAAGAATCTTTCCAGTTACTTCCATCAACTATCTCTTCAGTCCGGGCTGACTGCAAGGACAGTCCTTCAAGCCTTAGGGTTCATGGCATCTTGTATTCTGGTGCTTCCCAATGCCAAACTGCATATGAGGAAGCTGCAATGGTATCTCAAAATGTATGGACACAGCACTGCCAGGATTTGGACACTGTCATTCAAATAATACCTTGCATTCAAAAGGAATTTTTGTGGTGGGCTCAGGAATGTCACCTAAACAAGGGACTCTCTGTGACCCGGCCAGAGGCGTGTCAGATTCTAACGACAGATGCCTCAGACATTGCTTGGGGAGCTCATCTAAATGGAAAGTGGATACAAGACAAGTGGCCTGCCAGACTACAGCATCTACATATCAACATGAAGGAGATGTTAGCAGTCCAGTTTGCATTAATGGCTTTCAAGGAGTTACTTCTTCCAGGGCAGGTGTTGATTCTAACAGACAACACAACTGTCATGTGGTACATCAACAAACAAGGGGAACACATTCTTACCCATTGTGCAGGCAAGCAATGATTTTATGGGAGACTGCGCTAAGCTTGCAACTAACTCTTCAGGCAAGGTTTCTGCCGGAGCACAGAACTCCTTAGCAGATGTGTTAAGCAGACAAATCATGGATCCCCACGAGTGGAAACTGGATCTTCATGTATTTCAAAAGTTGACAGTGTCCTGGGGAACTCCAGACATAGATCTGTTCGCTTCTCCACTAAACCACCAGCTGCCAAAGTTTTGCACAAAGAGGTTTCATCACACAGCTTGGAAAGTGGATGCTCTTTCTTTCAGTTGGAAAAATCTTCATGTGTATGCGTTTCCACCTCTGCCTCTTCTTCCAAAGGTTCTTCTAAAGGTCAGACAAGACAAGCCAAGGATGATTTTAATAGCTCCAGATTGGCCTCGGCAGCACTGGTACCCATTACTGAGGAATCTGGTAAAGAAGCCTCCATGGCCTTTACCCTTGATTCCACATCTGTTGTCTCAGAAGGACGGTCGTCTGCTCAATGTCAAGCTTCACTCTCTTCATCTAACAGCCTGGCATATTCTGTTTTGAAAGACAGCAGGTCTCAACTTCCTCAACAAGTTTTAAATGTGATTATGGAAGCCAGAAGACCTAGTACAAGGAAAGTGTACGCAGAAAAATGGAAGAGATTTTTATTTTGGACTGCAGCAAAGAATTTGGAGATTTCAGAGCCTAATTTGAGTGTGGCTCTTCAATATCTTACTGAGTTATTGGACAAGGGTTTGTCTTTTTCTTCCATTAAGATTCATGCTGCAGCAATTTCAGCTCACTATGATTGTGACCCACCATTGTTTTCACATCCTTTGTTCAAGCAATTTCTTAGAGGGGCAAAGAATATAAGACCCCCGCGTAGAGCTCCTACTCCTGCTTGGGATCTCAATTTTGTGTTGGAGAAACTTACTCTACAACCTTTTGAGCCTGCAGCTACTGCTGAACTGAAATACTTGTCATGGAAGACTGCTTTTTTGTTGGCCATTACTTCTGCAAGAAGGGTTTCTGAGTTACAGGCCCTTATGGCGGTTGAGCCTTTTTTGATTTTTCATAAGGATAGGGTATCATTACGTACTAATCCTTCCTTTATGCCTAAAGTGGTTTCTAGTGTGGCTTTAAACCAAACTATTCATTTGCCTACGTTTTATGCAGATCCCCAAAATAAAGGGGAAAAGATTTTGCACACTTTAGATGTACACAGGCAATTGCGTTATTATTTGAGCAGGACTAAGGATTTTAGGCAGTCTCAGCAGTTATTTGTTTCTTTTGCTTTGAGTTCTCAGGGCAAGCCTGTATCAAAACAAACTATTTCTAGGTGGATTGGGTTTTGCATTGCATTTTGTTATTCCCATCATGGCAAGGAGATTCCAGCTGGGATTAGGCCTCATTCCACTAGGGCTACTGCCACTTCAACAGCTTTTTTAAGGGGGGTGGCAACTAAGGATATTTTGGAGGCAGCTACTTGGAGTTCAGTGCATACTTTCTCTAAGCATTACCACCTTCCTCTCTACTCTAAGTCTAGGGCTGGTTTTGCCACAGCTATTTTGCAAGGCATGTTATCAGCTCCTGCTTCCTTATGATTTGCCAGCCTCCCTTACCTCTGCTTTGGGATTCTACCCAATAGTTAGGACTGCAGCAATGTGGAATGAAGAACATAGTACAGTTTTGTACCTACCATAAATGTAGATGTTCGAGGATCCACATTGCTGCAGTCCAATTTACCCTCCCTCCTTCCCTCTGTGTTTAGGGGTGGTTGTGTAGGTGAGGTTATATTCTGCTAATTTTGTATATTTTGTATATATATATATATATATATTTTGATGCAGATATGTTGGGAGTTTTTGGTTTTGGCCTTATCTTTTCAGGGTCTTCTGACATCTGGGGCAAGAAAAGACTGAGGATATGACGTCGGTCATGCGCATTAGTACCCTGACGTACTGACGTCAGTCTAATGCGCCCTGACCGACGTCAGCCATATACTTTGGTATTCGGGCCGACTGGACAGCGGACTACCCAATAGTTAGGACTGCAGCAATGTGGATCCTCGAACATCTACATTTATGGTAGGTACAAAACTGTACTTTCTGGATGCTAACACTGCAGTCTGTACTCCCTTTTCTGGAACAAGACAACTGGATGTGCTCTTTAGATCTTCAAGGTGTGTATTACCACATCAAGATGGACAGGCACTCCAGAAGATTTCTATGCTTCCGGCTGGGAGCCAGTCATTATCAGTTCAGAGCTCTACCCTTTGGTCTCACTACAGCTCCCAGAGTGTTTACTAAATGCATGGCAGTAGTCACAGCCCATCTGAGGCGTCAAGGATTCCAGGTGTTTCCATATCTAGACTGGCTCCTAACTGCCACCACCAAGCACCTACTAATCAGAGCGAAGGACGCCACCATCCATCTCTGCTCAGACCTGGGCATTACTATAAATATAGAAAAATCTGCCATGTTGTCATCACAGCGTATTACCTTTATAGGGGCAGAATTGAACACAAATGACATGGTAGCAAAACTGCCTCAAGAGAGAGTACAAACGCTACGCAGTCAAGTGTCTATCCTACTAAAGAGGAAAAAGGTGCAAGCAAAATTTGTTCTCAAGGTATTAGTTTCAATGGCAGTGGTGATAACACTAGTCCCACTGGCACACTTACATATGCGGATATTGCGGTGGCTACTCTTCGCTCAATGGTCCATGCCGGAGTTATCCATGTCACACAAGATTCTCATTATGAATGCCTGCAAGAGGGATCTACTATGGTGGCTTCAGTCCACTCAAGTAACTATGGGCAGACCGTTTGTACTCTCCCAGCCTGTCGCTACAGTGACCACGGACACGTCCCATATTGGGGGGGGTGTATTATCTGGGACAGACTGTCCAAGGGGTTTGGAAAGATCACGAGTACCACTTGCACAACATTGCCTTAGAGATGAGGGTGGTGCTTCTGGCATTGCAAGCATTGCAGAGCTCTCTTCCCATGGGGTCTATTGGGATTCAGGCAGACAATATGTCGGTGGTATGGTACATCAAGGGAACCAGATCCTATCCTCTATGTCGAGAGGCCCAGAGAGTTTGGCAATGGGCAATTTCTTCTCATCGCTTTCTGACGGCAATGCATGTCCCGGAAAAATCCAACGTAATAACAGACAGGCTAATCAGAGCAATTCTCATGCCTCACGAGTGGTCCCTGAATCAGGAAATTACGAATAAAATGTTTTGCAAATGGAGCCAGCCTTGCTGCGACCTTTTTGCCATACCCCTCAATGCCAAATGCAGTAACTATTTTGTCCTCATTCTCCCTAGGGGAGAGTCACCGAGGGGTGCCCTTGTTCATGTTTGGCCCCCGGGACTTCTTTATGCCTTTTCCATTAATTCTGAAGGTTATTCAGAAGGCCATGTCGTTGAGTCGCAGGATAATTCTCATTGCTCCTTACTAGCCTTGTCCTGTATGGTTCCCTTTTCTATGTTCCCTCCTTCAAGAAAAGCTGTGGACCCTGGAACCCAGTGCCAGATCTTCTGATGCATCAGTCAGGAATGTTTCACCCTACTCTTCAGAGTCTCAAGCTGACAGCTTGGTTACTCCACTTCCAATCTTAGCCAGGCTTTCGGAATTATCTCCCGCAGTATGACACATTCTAGTTTCCTCGCACAAGGAAACAACTAGGAAACTTTACGCAAGCAAATGGAAGAGGTTGTCTTGTTGGGAGGACACAAAATACACATAGTTTTACAGTCCCTAGACCTGCAATTTTGGAATTTCTAATGGAAGTTTTTAATCAAGGGGCAGCGGCAGCTACTATACAAGTACAGTTAGCCACCATATCAAATTATCATGTGGGAGACCTCGAAACTAATGTAATGTCCCATAGATTATGCAAAGCTTTCCTCAGGGGTGCATTCCTATTAACACCACCCTTAAGAGAACCTCCCCCTCCATGGAATCTAAATTTAGTATCATGCTTGATACTTCCTCCCTTCGAACCAGCATCCTCTTGCTCACTAAAATTTTTATCTTGGAAAACATCTTTTTAACAGCGATTACTTCCGCTAGGAGGGTATCAGAATTGCAAGCTCTGTCTGTCCGCACTCCATATTTGATTTTCCACAAAGATAATGTCCCTCAGAACAAATCCTTCCTTTTTACCAAAAGTTTGCTCTGAAGCCAATTTAAACCAGTCTATTGAATTGCCTGTGTTTTTTTCCTAACTATGGCAACAAGGCAGAATATAAACTTCAACTGGATGCGCATAGACAGTTGCGTTTTTACTTATAGGACCAAAGAATTCAGAAAGGCAGACCAATCGTTTCTTATTCAGTCTCAAAAGTTACCTTGTCCAAATGGATTACTGAGACCATCACTTATGTTTATAATTCTCACAAGAAAGAACCGCCAGAAAAAAATTAAAGGACATTCAACTAGAGCGGTGTCTACTTCGATTACCTTTCAATCTAGACTCCCATTAGATTCATTTTGTGCTGCTGCCACATGGGTTTAATCCTCACACCTTTATCTCTCATTACAAAGTAGATGTGGCCTCCCGGAACAGGGCATCCTTTGGTTCCACTGTCCTGAAGAGCTTATTCCCTTGACCCACCCAAGAAAAGGGTGCCGGGGAGTCTGTCTCAACCAGCAAGAATGAAGACAAGCTGGGACAACATAACATTAAGAAGTTATGTGCTCACCATAACATTCCATGTTTGATGTCCACAATCTCGCCTTCATTCTTGCATCCCCACCCATCCATTCCCCCTCCTGGAGGATCTAGAGGAGGTTATAATTGGCAAAATATGGTTTGAGTCCCTTCTTGCCTCTTCAGTTTTATGAGCAATATATTTCATATAACCTTTTTTACGTATGTTAACATACTCTAGTAATTAGTCTCTCAAACGAGATCTGGGGAACAGCCACTAGGCATCTTGGGATAGGTTGTAGCCTTAAGCCAGTGGAAGTTCTCGAGCTTTGGTATGCAGCCGAGTCAGAGTCAAGGATCGGCTCCGAACCCAACCAGCAAAAATGAAGGCGAGATTGTGGACAACAGACATGGAACGTTATGGTGAGTACATAACTTTTTTAGTATTCCTTTTCCCTCTGCACTCTGTGTGGGCTTTATTTACTGAAGCTGGTAATTTGTTCACTTTCTCTCTGGTTTTCTACTTAAAAAAAAAAAAATCATAATTTTTTTCCGTACTTGTTGAATATCGGGTATTTTTCCTGATAGTGTTTAAAATGGCAGAAATAGAGAGAGGCCTGGCTGAGTTTAAAAAACATCTAAAGTGTGTACATAAGATTTTGGTTTCTGATGCATGCACATTGTGTGTACTGTTTAGGACCACTGCACCTTCAGTAGGACTGCTACATTTTTCATGCCTTTAACCCCAGAACCCTGATTGAATGCAAAAATAAGTTGATTTTTAAGAGAGTTACTCCCTCTTCCTTTTGTTGAGGCATTATCTGGAGCTCCATCCCCTGAGAAATCAGTATAAACTAAATCTTCTTTCCTGAGCTCCTCTTCATCAGAGCCTTCAGAGAAGTCCAAGAAAAACCCTCTTTTGGTCTCATCCTCCCCTTCAGATCCTAGAAAAAAATATTTTGGCTATCAGATCAGACTTTAACCTATGATCTGAAGCTAAAGAAGAGATTCTTCGGATCCAAAAATAAAGAGCAGCAAAGATTCGTTGGATCAGACTTTCTCTGGTCTGACACAGAAATCATCTGATTCAACTTCCAGTACTATTTACCTCCCAAGGACCAGATACTCACCTTCGGTGGACACCTTTCCTTCCAATGTTCCTTCCCCCTTTTTGGAGAGACCTAGGTCCCCTTCGATAGTATCCACACGCTGTTCCAAGAGTCTGACGGAAGACGATGTGTAAAGATTGGTGAGAATTCATTCAGTGCAGAGCCTGACCGGGTGTCTCCTTGGCTCCTACCCTTTTGCATCAGGAGGGCCAGTTTTCCATGACACCCCATTTACAATTCCACCTCCAGTTCCTTCCATGGTCTCAGAATCCTTGGATCTAAGCTGTCCTGCTTTGTCTGCCTCAGATCAGAGGATATCCTTATCTTCTGATCTGAGATGTGCTCTGAACACTTTAGTTCATTCGGATCCAGAAAGCTCCTGGAGCCAAGGCTACTCTGTCAAATCAGAGGTGTTGGAATTGACTCCAAAGTTGTCAGAGCCATCTCTGCATCTCAAAGCCTCGGCATGGGTTAGTTTGGTTCTGACTTCTGCCTCAGGGGGATTGTCCTCAGAGCAGGGAGGGACAGCAATCCAAAAGTTTGTCTTTTCTGATCTGGGGCCCTCTCCTTCTGTGGGGAAGTCTTCCTTTGAGGCCATGGAGAGAGCATTGTCTGCCTCGGATCTCCAGTCTGCAGCCTTGATTTTTCTGTGCTTGGAGTCTCACCCATCTTTTCCACAGGGGACAGCTGGTACTGAAACCCCAGGCTTCCCAGCAGGGTGTTCTGAGTTCTGATACCTCCCCAGAGCATCCCACTGATGAGCTCCCTAAAAAGAAAATGTGCAAGAGGAAGCACTTAAGACTCCCCAGTGGAGTCCATCACAGAAGGCACAGACTTTGATGAAGGTGAAGGGTCCCACAGTCGTCTCCTTAAGATGTCGCATTTGGAGACCTCCTTGAAATCCTGAAACAGAAAGGTGGCTTGGAAGCCCAGCAACCCTTTATCCGAGGAGTCTGTCTTCCTAGAGTTGATCTCTCAGCAGCCATGGAGGGACCCTGACACCTTTGAATCAGTACCTCAGATAGCTAGCAAAATTATGATGGCACTGGAGGACAAACAGTTTTTAGACAAAGGGTGCTGGGACTGTTGATGCCTTGGTCATGGCGCTGGCCACTGATAATGAATTTGCTGAGGAGAGTTCCACTGTCCATCCTCCCAAAAAGGCATTTTGGACGATGGACAGGTTTGGGAAGTGTCTCTGCTTCACAGACCTTCACCTTAAGGTCACTGAAATATTTAGCACAATATTCTTCGTGTTTCACTGTTGCAGTCATTACATTTGGATAATCTGCTGGTAGGTTGCCCTCAGTCGGCCTGAATTCCAAAGTCTTGGGACCTGCGTTGGTTGCTGTCTTCTCTTCCATGATGTCAGGTCATCAGGGGTATAAAACATGCAGCTGACGACATTTTCTTTAGTGGTGCTCGAAGCAGAAACATTTCGCAAGTGCCGGTCGGCCGACTGCTGAAATATTCGAGTTTGAGTTTCAGAACCGAAGTCTTCACTAAAGCTAAGTACCCCGTTGGGGAAACTCTTTTCTTGCTTTTTACCGATGTCAGAAAAAGTTAATAATTGTATTACTTGTGGGAAGCAAATACCTCATAAGGATTTCCATTTATACTGTATTCCTTGCCTAGGCCCTGATCACAATGTGCCTGGCTGTCGGTTTTGTTCTAGATTTAACCAACGCACTATTAAGCATCGGTATATTTTTGCATCTAAGTATTTTAGAAACAGGTTTACCTACCCAGAAATGGCATTGAATAGCAATCTGACTACCGGAGTACATAAAAAACACAAAGAAAAGGACAGAGAAAGGCAGTCGAGATCCAAAACCGACGACGAAGTTTCTCCTAAGCCAGTCGCCGGTTCGGCGATACTCAGTGAGGTGCTTTCGCAACCCCTGATACCTGCTACCTTCGAGTCGCAGGCCTCTACTGACACCCATGTGGAGTCCAGCATGCCGCAAGACACTCAAGGTATTGGACTGATGGATGTATCTCCCTCGGATGGGTCTGGAGCCGCTGAGCAGGCGCCGGCTTCTGAGGGTGTATTCAGACCTCAACATTTTTATTTCAAACTGACGAAAGCTGCAAAACGAAAGGCAAAGACACCTTCTAAAACTGAAAAACGAAGCCTGAGCCATGTGCACAGGCCTCTATGCCTAAAAAACAGATGATCAAAATGGCTGAAGACCTTATTACCTTGATCAGGGGTACCCATCCCCCTCCAGATAAGAGGCCTAGGCAAGACACTGACTATGAATCTTCAGGTCAGGTTTCTATTTCTTCTGATCAGGAATTATCTTTACCTCCCTATGAGGATTCTGATGCTGAGGAGTCTATTCCATCTGCATCTCCTCCTGAGGACTATTCATTTGGAAAAACCTTGCATACTTTGAGGGAGCATTTTCACTGGGAGAATCAAGACTTCTCAGAATCAAAAAAGAGGCTCAAGGATTTCCTCCTCCTCCCTCAGTACAAGCCTTTAGCCATTCCCCCTGTTTTAGACATTGTGGATGATGTGTTTTCGGAGTCAAGCCTGACCCCTGACTCCCTTACTCTGGCTCCAGTAAGCCTGACATGTATTACAGGGTCCCTGACTCTCATAACTTTTTTTATTTAGAAACCCTGCTGCTGATCCTGAAACTATTTCACAGGGTCCAAAGGGAGTTAAGGCCTCAACAGCAAAAAAACCCTACCCCCTCCGACAGAGATTCAAGGGCACTAGACAGATGGGGAAAAAAGGTTTATACATCTGAAACCTTGGCAGTCAGGGCCTTAAACTGTCAATGTCAAGTACCAACAACATGTTATGGGATTGCTGAAACAGAAAATGTTGATTTCAGAATGTGCAGAAAATAAGGAATTGCGAGATTTATTGCATGCAGCTGAACAAGTTGGAAAGCATACTTTACAATGTGGGTTTGATTTTTTTAGAGGCCTCCTGCAGGGCCGCAGTTACTGGATCTGTAATTAGGAGACATGCCTGGTTAAAGGAACAAAATTTGCCTGATCATGTTAAAGCTAAATTGCTAGATTCACCTTTACAGCCTGATTCTCTGTTTGGTATTAAGGCAGAAGAGGTTTTAAAGAAAATGGAAGACAAAGCTAAGTCTATGCAAACTGTTAAAGATTTCTTACAAGTGCAGCCACCTAGATTCAGTAGACACTGGCCTACAAAAATTGGTCCTTTCCTGTGTCAGACAGAGCTCAAAGGGGCAAATCCAGACGCCCTAAGAGTTCCAGGTACCAGGCTCAGGACTCATACAGCTCAAAGCAATGGGGCGCATCCACCTCCAAATTTGGAGGAGATAAAGCGCAAACCTACAGAAAGCAATCCCAATGACTCCCCTCTGTCTACACCAAGCACTTATCTTTTGGCAGCACTCATAGGGGGAAAGTTAGCACTTTTTGCTCAAAATTGGCAGTTAATCACCCAGGACAAGTGGGTACTAAACATCGTATCACAGGGATACAGATTTCATTTCCACACTCTAATGACAAATGGTTGGCCAGATCTGCCAAAAAAACAATGGGCAGAGGCACAGAAACAGGTTACGTTCCCCACGGATATGGGGACCACTCAGACAGTACCAGAACAGGAAAAAGGCCAGGGATTTTACTCAACTGTTCTTGGTACCCAGAAAGGATGAGGCCTGGCGGCCAATACTGGATTTATCGATTTTGAACACATACCTGGACATTCCAAAATTCAAAATGCTCATTTTGCAACAGCTTCTGCCCATGCTGGGCAATAATGCTTGGCTGGTGACTTTAGACCTAAAAGAGGTGTACCTGCTTGTCCCAATAAGACAGTTGTGCAGAAGATAACACAGATTCAAGGCTGGCTTAATGCATTACCAATTCTCTGCACTGCCCTGTGGCTTATCTACTGCGCCCAGGGTCTTTACAAAGTGCTTGGCACCAGTAAATTCATATTGCAGGCAAAGAAGTATTCAAATATATTCTTACTTGGATGACTGTCTCATTCAAGCAGAGAACAAGGACACACTTCTACGACACCTGGCGTTTATGAAAAGGCTTCTAACATGCCTAGGGTACACACAGTAAATGGAAAGAAATCACAGCTGGTACCCTCTCAAAAGATAATATTCCTGGGTGCAAGTTTGAATACAACTGCTCAGATGGCTTACCTCACGCCAGACAAACAAAGGCAACTGACTACGTACTTCAAACTAATGGCAATAAAAACCCAGTCTTCTGCAAGACAAATTCTGCAGGCTCTGGGCTTCATGGCATCCTGCATCCTACTAATTCCATTTGCAAGACTGCATATGAGGAAACTTCAATGGTACCTAAAAAGTTTATGGAGTCAACATTCACACAGTCTGGAAACTATGATTCCTCTCATCCCCTGCCTGCAACAGGAGTTTATATGGTGGGCAACGGCCTGTCACCAAAACATGGGACGGGCCTTCACTCTACCCCCTCCCAGCCAAACCTTAACAGACTCATCAAATTATGCCTGGGGGCACACATGGCAGGAAGATGCATTCAGGGCATATGGGCACCAGATCAAATGCATCTACCTGTCAACCAGAAAGAGATGCTAGCTGTTCAAAATGCCCTAACAGCCTTCAAGGACTTACTTCATCCAGGACAACTACTGATAGACGGACAACACCACAGTCATGTGGTATATAAACAAGCAAGGGGGCACACACTCCTACCACCTTTGCACATTAGCCATGGAACTGTGGAACACAGCTTTGACCTACCAAATAAATCTTCAAGCTCAATTCCTGCCAGGAAAACAAAACACTCTGGCAGACGATTTAAGCAGAAACCTTATGGATCCTCACGAGTGGAAACTAGATCCACAAGTCTTCAGCATGATAGCAGAGAAATGGGGGAGCCCAGATATAGACCTATTTGCCTCTCCTCAAAATTATCAACTGAAAAGATTCTGCTCAAGGACTTATCACAGACAAGCATGGAAAGTGGACACACCCTATCCTTCAGTTGGAAAAACCTATCAGTTTACACCTTTCCTCCTCTGCCTCTAATACCCAAGGTCCTCCTAAAAGTCAGACAAGAGAAGCCAAAGATATTAATTGCCCCGGACTGGCACCACAAATACTGGTACCCAATCCTAAGGAACTTGTCTCAATACCCAGCTTGGACCCTGCCTCAAAAATCACAACTACTATCCCAGCAAAACAGTCGGGTCCTGCACAATCAACTACAGACTCTGAACCTGGCAGCATGACTAATCCTGTAATCATACAGAGACGACACCTCTCAATAAAGCTGTGATGGATGTAATTTTGGAAGCCAGAAGGCCTAGTACTAGAAAATCTTATGCTGACAAATGGAAGAGATTCTGTGCTTGGAATCAAGCACAAGGGGCTGATACAGCAGAACCTCAAATTCCTCGGGTACTACAATACTTAACGGAGATGCTTGACAAAGGCCTATCTTTTTCTTCAATCAGAATCCATGCCTCTGCCATTTCGGCTCATTGCAATACAGAGCCATCAATCTTTTCTCATCCTTTACTAAAGCAGTATCTTAGAGGAGCCAAAAATTTAAGGCCTCCTAGAAGACCACCATTACCTGCACGGGACCTCAATTATGTGTTGGAAAAGCTCACCCTGCCTCCATCTGAACCAGCTGCTACTGCTGATATAAAGTTCTCATCATGGAAGACTGCTCTGCTGCTAGCAATTACTTCAGCAAGAAGAGTTTCAGAGCTACAAGCCCTTATGGCTGTAGAGCCTTTTATCATATTTTACCCAGACAGGATGTCTCTGAGGACAAATCCTAGTTTTATGCCTAAGGTCGTTTCCAGTGTGGTTCTTAATCAAACAATTCATCTGCCAACTTTTTATCCAAATCCGCAGAACAAAGGGGAGAAAATTCTGCATTCCTTGGATGTACACAGACAGCTAAGTTTCTTCTTGAGCAGGACTAAAGCTCTAAGAAAAACTGAGCAATTACTAGTCATATGCTGCAGGGTCAGAAGGAAAGGCTATTTCAAAGCAGACAATTTCAAAGTGGATAAGTCAGTGCATCCGTTTCTGCTTCTTACACCATAGCAAACCTGTGTCCAAGGCCATTAGGTATCACTCCACCAGGGCAGCAGCTACTTCAGCAGCCTTTCTCAGAGGAGTACCAACCAAGGACATTGTAGAGGCTGCTACTTGGAGTTCTGTTCACACCTTTACAAAGCATTACCATTTTCCTCTCTACTCTAAGTCCAGGGCAGGCTTTGCCACTGCAGTGCTGCAGGGCCTTATAGCCTCACCTAATGCTGTTTAGCTCCAGTCACCCAGCCATAGCTTTGGGATTCTACCCAAATGTAATGACTGCAACATTGAAACACGAAGAATATAGTACAGTTGTGTACACTTACCATAAATGTAGATGTTCAAGTGTATTCACTGTTGCAGTCCAGGTTACCCTCCTGCCATCCCCCTGTCATTATACAGTTTATCTTTCCTTCTCTATCTTCTACAACCTATGTGGTGTATTTGCTTGTAGATGAAGGTAAAGTTCATATTGAGGCATGTATAGATGTATAGATTATATATAAATATAAATATTTAGAATATTGCTACCTTTTTGGGGGCACCTGACATCAGGGGCAAGAAAAACTAAAGAAAATGGCGTTGGCTGCATGTTTTATACCCCTGACGACCTGAAGTCATGGAAGAGAATTCAGCAACCAACGCAGGACCCAAGACTTTGGAATTCAGGCCGACTGAGGGCAACCTGCCAGCAGATTACCCAAATGTGATGACTGCAACAGTGAATATACTCGAGCATCTACATTTATGGTAAGTGTACACAACTGTACTTTTCATCAAGTAATAGAGAGACCTGCTAAGTATCTGTCTGACACCATCTCAGGATCTGTTTCTGAAGAAATACAATTATCTGTGAGTTATCAGTTGGCTACCCTGCGATCAGTTTCCAACTCTTCCATCAGGCTCATTAAGCACGTAACTGAAGGAACCTCAAGGTTAGTGGCATCAGGCATTTCCATAAGGAGGCACTCCTGGATGCGCTTATATGATTTTGCGAAGCCCTTCATGTCTTCATTCGTCACTTTGCCTTTTGACGTCACGTCTTTGTTTTGCTCCAAGGTAAGACATGTTATCCAGGTGTGTGAAGGACGGAAAGAGCCTGTCTGCTGTGGGCATACATTTTTCCACCCCTCAAAGATCCTTTTCCAGGAACAAACAAGTTAATGGAAAAATGTGGTTCAAGAAGTTCCAGGGACCTTTCAAGAACACGTAGAGGAGGTTCCCCTAGGGCTACAAATGGTAGAGGTTTCCCCCGCTACAGAGGTGGCCCAGAAAACCAAGGGTCCATAGAGTTGTACTTTGAAAGATCCTTCCAGCGCTCCTGAAAGGAGGCCCGATTGCCTTTCTCTAGAGGTAATCAGGGGTCAGTTATCCCTGCACCGGAGAGCCTTTCTAGAAATAACAGATATTTGGTTGCAGAGGATTATTTCCAGAGATTATGTAATACCGTTTCCCTTCCTTCTCCCCCTACCAGAAAAGTCCTCTATGTCCCACCCAGTCAAATGGAGCAGGCAGCAATTCAAGTACAAAAGCTGCTAAAAAAAAAAAAAGTGATCTAAGAGGTCTCCCCAGACCAGATAGAATCTGGAACTTACTCAAGATTCTTTAGTGCCAAAGAAAACAGAGGACTGGAGACTAATTTAGGATCTCAGCAACTTGAACACGTCAGTTCGCACCAAGTTCTTGGTGGTCAAGGTTCAGGCCATTCTTCCCTTTTTGGAAAAAGACGACTGGATGTTCTCGATGGACCTTCAGTATGCGTACTATCACATAAAGATGAACGGGCAATCCAGATGGTTCTTGCACTTCTAGCTGGGAGCCAGTCATTACCAGTTCTGAGTTCTGCCCTTTTGTCTCACCACAGCTCCCAGGGTGTTTTCTAAGGACATGGTGGTAGTAGCAGTTCACTTGAGACTGTAGGAATTCTGGGTGTTTCCATAGCTAGGTGACTGGCTCGTTTCTGCCCTGACAAGGCTTCAGCTGTTAAAGGCAAGAGACCGGGTTCTCCAGACATGCTGTCTTCTGCGGATAACCATAAACTATGAATAATCTCTTCTAGAACCAACTTAGACTTTAGAATTCGTAGGAACACTACTCAGTACAAAATCCGTAGTTTCACTTCCCTCATCCATTGTTCAAGCGGTAAGATCACAGGTCAAAAAGATAATCTGAAGTACCATGATTTCAGCCCGCTTGGTCCTTTGGGCTCTGGGATCTATGTCAGTGGCAGTAGCACTGGTGCCATTGGCTGGATGTTGCATAAGAATTCTTCAGTGGATGTTAGCCACACACTGGCGTTTACTTTGTCAACCCATGTCTACTCCAATACGAATCACCCACATATGCAAGAAAGATCTTAGTTGGTGGAATCAATCAGATCAAGTTCTACAAGGCTGTGTACATTCATTCCCCATCAGCCCAAGGTCATAGTTTCCACGTATGCTTCCCATTTAGGGTGGGGAGGATATAGTCTAGGGAAAACTGTCCAAGGCACTGGGTCCCTCAAAGAGGCTAACTTGCTTATCAGTGTCCTAGAAGTGAGAGCAGTGATTTTAGCATTGCAGGCCCTTCAAGATGCACACCCCTCGGGGGACAGTTGTAGTTTGACAGTATGTCAGTAGTTTGGTACATCATCAAACAAAGAGGGAACAGATATCAACCTTTGTGTCGAGAAGCGCTCAGGGTGTGTGGGTGATTTCAACCAACCTTTTTCTTACAGCAGTGCATGTTCTGGGAAGTCCAACGTGATAGCAGACAAACTGAGCAGGTGCATTTTTCTAACTCATGAGTGGTCTCTCAGTAAGAATGTGATGGAAATCATTTTCCGCTAGTGAGGCCAGCCTTGCTGCAATCATTTTGCATTTCCCCTAAACAACAAATACAGCAGCTACTTTGCCCTAATCCCTCCATAGGGGCAATCGCAGAGGGATGCTGTACTTCACGATTGTGCCCCCCCTTGCCATTTTACTTTAAGCTTATCCACCAATTCTGCTAATTCCAAATTTCCTTCAGAAATCTGCTAAGTTGAAGAGCAAAGCCATTCTCATTGCACCCTACTGGCCTCGACAGATTTGTTTCTCCTTTCTTTGGCCTCACTTCCTTCTCGAACCTTAGATTCTGGACCAGACAGGAGTGATCCATCCAGGTATACCAAACCTCAGACTGATCGATTGGCTTCTCCCATTACATTAGTAGCCAGACAGCCCTATGCTCTCTTCCCCTGTTCAACACATTTATTTTCCCATAAACGTATACGTAAACTCTACTCCAGTGAATGGAGAAGGTTTGTTTTACTGGGCACATCAAAATAATGTTCCCTTTTCAGCTCCCATACATAACATCCTTGAATTTTTAGCTGTACTTTTTAAAGGAGCTAGTTTTTCGACAGTTAAGGTCCAGTTAGCAGCAGTATTGAATTTTCACATTAGATTTGAAGGTTATTCTTTTGCTCTCATAAGCTTTGCAAAACCTTTTTGCGAGGCACTCTTCTTTTAAAGACCCTACTCTCCCATGGGACCTGAATCTGGTACTGCAGGCTCTTACCCAATACCCCCTTTGAGCCAGCAGCTAAATGTGACCTTAAATATCTTTCCTCAAAGGCAGTATTTCTAGTAGCAGTTACTTCTGCTAGAAGAATTTCAGAGATCCAAGCCTGTTCTTCAAAACCACAGTTAGTCCATTAATATCCCAGTATTATTTCCTAGATTTGCTAACAAGGGTGAGTACATGTTACATTTATTGGGTGTTTACAGACAATTACATCAGGAAAACTGACCATTTGCCAAAGTAACTTTAGCCAGATGGCTTCCTGATTTGTTTTTCTTTCATTTGTAACAAATTGGGCATTGCCTTATTGAAACCGTTACAGGGCTCATTTAGCTAGAGCCATGTTAGCGTCTTCAATTTTACGATCTAGAGCATTCGTGGGTGACGTGCAGCAGCAAGTTGGGCTACTCCCCATACCTCTGTTATTCATTGCAAATTGGATCTGGTCTCCAGAGATAGGGCATCATTTGGTTCAGTGGTGATCAAGAATATCCTTCCTTGAGTCCACCTGGGATTTTAGGTAGCTGAGGACTCTGTCCCATAATTTGAGGACAGAATAAAAGTTGACAACATCAAATAAAGAAATTATGTTCTCATCATAATGTTTCATCTGTGTTGTCAATTTTCATTCTTCCTCAACTCCCCTCCCACTAACTCTCCACCTTTGAAAACTCCTGGAAGAGTGGCTGGTTAAGGGACGCTACGTCCTTTATATTGAGCAACGGATATAGTCTGTTCTGTATATGACTGCCGATATCTTTCTGATATTTTGTCAGCAAACAAAATCTGGGATACTTTGGGTTGGTGCATTATAGGTAAAGAAGAAGCTTGAGAGTTTTTTTGGTTGCTACAAACTTTTTTAATGCCCGAGTCATATCCCAGGGATGGGCTCTAAACCCATAGGTTGAGGAAGAATAAAAATGGACAATACATTAGGCACAGTAAAACAACGCGGTTCACATTTATGTAATCAAACGTTTGTCAGTGAAAGAGAGAGAGATTGTTGCAATTGGATGTGGTAAAGGTTAGGCTGTTTGGGTGTTGCTCTTAGGAGAGAGAAGGGGAAGAGGCTTGAATTAGGTGATACATTTGGAGGATAAACAATGGTATTTGGCCAGTGAGAGAAGGTAAGCATTTTAGCTGAGCTCTAAATTTAAGATAAGATGAATGCCTTTAATTTGTGTGGGAATACCTCACCCAGAGTTGGTCCTAGTATACACAAGCAATGATTTGTACAGTGGAATTTAGTTTTGGAGGAGAGGGGGTTGCAGTGAGGTTTCAAAGTGGTTGTGGTTTCTAAAAGGAAGGCTGTATTAGTTTGGTAGCTGGCTGGGGTATGATGTATACAATTTTGAATATATGGGATCCAAGAAGGTGGTCAAACTTTTGTTGAATAGGGAGCTGTTTTTCTTTCATCAGTGTTTTACAGTGACAATTTTTATGGGATGGGGTAATGAATCTACAGATTTAGTTATTGTTTGGATGTGTGCACTACTTGATTTTTGATGCTGATGCTGTGAGGAGGAGACTGCATTTAAGTTAAGGTACTATTGCCATGGCCTAGAGGTTTTGATAAGAAAGTGGGAGATTTTATTGTCACAGAATAGAAGGGAATTTATCTTTTGCCTTATGTTGTTGGGGTGAATAGGGAAGATAATGGAATGAAATAGCCAGATTCTGAGGTATTTGGAGAGGTAGTATTTCACATTACTTTAAGAAATCCTCAGTAAACCAAAAATATCTGGCACAGTACTGAGAGGGCAGTAGTAACATTAATAGACGTATCTTAACAAGAAATTCTAAAAAAAAAAAAAAAAAAAAATACTAGAAATATTTAAAGTTGTCTGTAAGAGCCTGTTTGTAGAAATGACTGTAAAAGGAACTATACATATGAATTAGGGCCTTCCTGGATAACTTAGGATTACCACAGCAAACAAACAAGTGTCCTGTATTAATGAGGAAGAGTTAAAGAAAAGGTGGCTAGGCAGCTTGAAGGCAAACCACCAGCAGATAGGTTTACTTTAGAGTTTTGGAAACTAGTGATTCAGAAGATGATTGTGAAGCCTGGACATATTTGATATTAAGGTAGGAGGAGGAGATTTCTTCGTCATGGAAAGAGACAGTTTATAAGTCATTCCCAAATAAAGAAAAGACCCAAGTTAACCCATTGTCCATCCTACAGACCCTTTCTAGTTTTAAAGTGTAACTGCACATTATTTACGGGGATATTGGCCACAAGAATAGTGAAGACTTTGCCACATCTGACTGACCTAGATGTGTGCAACTTTAAGGAGCGTTATCAAACATTTTGATAATGCAGTCAAAGCAACAGTCTTCTGGTAAAATGAAAACTGGAGGGGGGTTTCAAATTAAATGAAATTGGAAAGGTGTACCCATTATGGGTGCCCGATATTTCCATTTTGTTTGCTTTATACTTGGAGCTACTTGCTGCCTATATAAATTCCCAGCTGCAGGTTTTCCACTGGGTAAACCTTCAAGTTAAGATGTCAATGTATGTGGATAATAGTTTACTTGGGAGCCCAGAGAAGGATTTGCTATTGGTGTTTCACATGCCAGGTAAATTTCAGAATTTATCTGGCCAGAATAAGATTAAATATATTGAAGTTTGCCTGGCAAATGCAGTTACAAAATGGTTAAGGATTTTTTTTAGGAATTAAATGGAAGGATTTTGGATAATTTAATACATGGAAACTGGTGGCCATGGACCTAGGTCAAAGGATATAATAGTAAAAATTTGCTTGTTACCTTTTTTCATTTACATAGGTCAAGTGTTTAACTTCCTTGAAGAAAAATATTACCAGATAACTAGAAAACAATTCAAGAGTTTTTATGGGAAGGAAAGCAGACTTTAGTATGGAAAAAATGTTTACTGCATGCAGAAATGGGAAGAGTTAGCAGCACCAAAACAAAAGGATTATTACAGAATGCAGTTGAGATGGCTAATACCTCATTCAGCATGAAGGGGTATAAATTAAAATGAAGGTAAATGATACTAATGCACAAGAGAAGTCTACAAGGAACTAGATTATGCTGCCTGCTGTATAAAGACTAAAAATTTAAAGAGAATCTGGGCTGAAATGCAGAAATTGTTTTTAGATGAACCATTTAGAAACTGGAAACAAATTCTTACAGTGGCTACAGTATACAATCAGGAAAGGATGGGTTCCTGTTATATAATTGAAGACGCAATCCTTCAAATGCATCTTGATAGAACTTGAAAGCACAAAACAGCAAAATAACGAAACGGCATGTAAGCGATTTCTTTCCCTGGGAAAGAAATCGCTTGGCCGCCTCCTTTACTTGGCCATTTTCCTCACTTTAGTGCAATCTCGAAGTTGGTATGTTTAAGTAGGGGGGGGGGTTGGGGGGGTGAAGCCCCTACTTTATGTAATGCTTTGAAGTGTTTATTTATTTACTTACTTATTTTTTGTGGAACAGCGATTTTTTTTCCCTGGGGAAAAAAATCGCTGTTCCAAGTGTTCGGGATTGTAAGCTTTCGCTTACATGGGGTCAATAAATCAGCATTCGCTTTTTTAAGTGTTCGCTGATTTAATATAGACCCGAAAAGATGTGGTTGTGGTAGAATGAAGGAAAAAACATTCTTATCTTTTGAAAGCATATTAGAAAAAAGGGACACTTTAGTATTGTGAAGTGAGCCAGAAACAAATGTTCTAGGGTAAGGTGACAGATTTTTATACAGGAATCTTCAGGTAAGTTGAATTTGGTTGTCAGAACAATCAGAATTAGGCACATTTTCTTACAGAACAAAAAGCAGATATGGGGTCTTTTGGAAAGCTAGTGAGTTGGACAATATAAAATTTTCCAATGCATAAGAAAATCTCATTTAGAAAAGGTGAATAGAGACTGATAAATCAGGTTAAATATCACCCTGACATTAGAATGGACTGAAATCTACCTTACCCTTAAGATATGCTACCAGATCAAGAAAATGTAAAATTTTTGATTGGAAGTTCCTATACACATTTTTATACCACTA
Source organism: Protopterus annectens (assembly GCF_019279795.1). NCBI lineage: Eukaryota > Metazoa > Chordata > Ceratodontiformes > Protopteridae > Protopterus > Protopterus annectens. The sequence goes on from NC_056746.1 coordinate 231,373,492, forward strand.
GTATCCTTTTGAAGATGTTTCCAACAGTATCAGGAGCATGCTGGAGTTGTGTAAGAGGTGTGCAGAGGGGAGTGGAATGGGAGACATTTTTTACTATGTCTTGAGATAACTGCCTTTTAAGCAGAATTTTCAAGATGCTTGAAGTGTTCAGTAGGAAAATGGAGCTAACTTTATTTTTACATGTGATGAGGCTTGTCATCAAACATCAGAAGGCCATAAGCTTTCTAACATTTGTATCAAGAAAAGAAAATGAGGTGTGCAAGCCTGAGTAGATAAAGAGAATAGAGTTTGGTCTACATTTGAAACTGGGTTAGAGGCAGGGAGAAAGAATGTGCTAAAACTTCAGCCTGAGAGAATTGTAGTACTTCGTTTAGAAAATAATTATTCTTATTTTATGAAAGTTATTTTAAAGGTTGGATGATGTGCGGATAGTGAATCATGAAGTGCAGTGGATTAGCAAGGAAAGAAGTAAGGATAGCTATGAAGAGGATGAAGAATGGAAAGGCTGTTGGTCCAGATGATATACCTGTGGAAGCATGGAGGTGTTTAGGTGAAATGGCAGTGGAGTTTTTAACTAGATTGTTTAATGAAATCTTGGAAAGTGAGAGGATGCCTGAGGAATGGAGAAAAAGTGTTTTGGTACCGATTTTTAAGAATAAGGGTGATGTGCAGAGCTGTAGTAACTACAGAGGGATTAACTTGATCAGTCACAGCATGAAGTTATGGGAAAGAGTATTGGAAGCTAGGTTAAGAAGGGAGGTGATGATTAGTGATCAGCAGTATGGTTTCATGCCAGGAAAGAGCACTAGAGATGCGCTGTTTGCTCTGAGAGTGTTGATGGAGACGTACAGAGAAGGTCAGAAGGAGTTGCATGGTGTCTTTGTGGACTTAGAGAAAGCATATGACAGGGTGCCTAGAGAGGAGTTGTGGTATTGTATAAGAACGTCTGGAGTGTCAGAGAAGTATGTAAGAGTGGTACAGGATATGTACGAGGGTAGTGTGACAGCGATGAGGTCTGCGGTGGGAGTGACGGATGTGTTTAAGGTGGAGGTGGGTTTACATCAAGGATCAGCTCTGAGCCCTTTCTTATTTGAAATGGTGATGGACAGGTTGACAGACGAGATCAGACAGGAGTCCTCATGGACTATGATGTTTGCAGATGACATTGTGATCTGTAGTGAGAGTAGGGAACAGGTGGAGGTATGCACTAGAGAGAAGAGGAATGAAGGTCAGCAGGACTAAGACAGAATATGTGTGTGTGAATGAGAGGGAGGATAGAGGAATGGTGAGGATGCAAGGAGTAGAGGTGACAAAGGTGGATGAGTTTAAATACTTGGGATCAACAGTTCAGAGTAATGGTGAGTGTGGAAGAGGGGTAAAGAGAGTACAGGTAGGATGGAGTTGGTGGAGAAGACTGTCAGGAGTGATTTGTGACAGACGAGTACCAGTAAGAGTGAAAGGGAAGGTCTACAAGAGGGTAGTGAGACCAGATGTATTATATGGGTTGGAGACAGTGGCATTGACAAAAAGGCAGGAGTCGGAGCTTGACATGGCAGAGTTGAAGATGTTAAGATTTGCATTGGGTGTGACGAGGATGGACAGGATTAGGAATAAGTATTTTAGAGGGTCAGCCCAGGTTTGAAGGTTTGGAGACAAAGCCAGAGAGGCAAGATTACATTGGTTTAGACATGTGTTGAGGAGGGATGCAGATTATATTGGGAAAAAGATGCTAAGGATGAAGCTGCCAGGTAACAGGAAAAGAGGAAGGCCTTAGATAAGGCTTATGGATGCGGTGAGAGAGGGCATGCAGGTGGTTGGTGTAACAGAGCAAGATGCAGAGGACAGGAAGAAATGGAAACAGTTGATCCGCTGTGGTGACCCCTAACGGGAGCAGCCGAAAGAAGAAGATTATTTTATGAAAGTTATTTTAAACCATAAAATTTTTACACATTTTATCAGGGTATTTTGCGAAGAACTTTATTAGTAAGTTATTTAAAAAGCACACTGCAGTAATTTCTTATTGTAAAGTTCATGAGATGACCTTACAGGAAAGAAGAGCATGTCTCCATTCAGCAAGAGGCACAGCAGCTACCATTGATGTTCTTCATCTCACATTGCTGCAGTCCTAACACTTGGGTAGTCCGCTGTCCCTCATTCGGCCCGAATATCAGAGCATAAGGCTGACGTCGGTCAGGGCGCATTTAACTGACATCAGAACGTCAGGGTACAAATGCGCATGACCGACGTCATATCCTCAGTCTTTTTTGCCGCATGGTCCGATGCAGAAGCAGTGTTGCAAGTGCCGTTCGGCGTTCTGAAATTTTTCGAATTCGGAGTTTCAGACCGAAGTCAGAGTTGGTTAAGTACCCCGTTGGGGAATATTTTGGTTTTTTCTTGCCTCAGTGGTTTACCGGATGTCAGAAAAAGTGAATAACTGTATTTCTTGTGGGAAACAGATACCGCATAGAGATTATAATTTATGTATACCTTGCTTAGGCCCTGAGCACGACGTTGTTGGTTGCCGCTTTTGTGCTAGGTTTAATAAACGCACTATTAAGCGGAGGTTGGATTGTGCAAGGTTGGTCTTTGGGAAGCGGTGCAATTACAAAATGCCATCAGATGCTCCGACGCCGGCTTCCTCAAAGAAGCGCAAGGACAAGGCAGTTAAACCTAGGTTAGAGGAGTCGTCCGAACCGGACGTCAGTTCTTTAGAGGTGTCAGTGGAACCGGTGGTTCCGACGGAGGCCTCTCTGGAGACCCAGGAAGAAACTCTGATTTTAAAGGATGTGGCCTCCCAGGAGGCAGGGCAGGCTGTAGGGGCTTCTCAAGTAACTGTACTCCCCTCCCTTACTAAGGGGCCTAGGCCCTCTTTTTCTGCTGCCAAGGCTTCTCCTAGAGGCAGGCCTAGTTTAGCTTCGGTGGGTGTCTCTCCCAGTTCTTCTGGTGCTGTGCCCAAGAAGCACATGCTCAAAATGGCAGATGATTTAATTACTTTAATTAGAGGTTCTATGCCCCCTCCTGATAAGAGGCCTAGGATGGAACCTGTGTTGGGGGATTATGAACAGGCTTCGGATGTGTCTGAGTCTTCGGCTGAAGACTTGCAGGAGTATTCTCATTATTCTGATTCTGATATGGATGATTCTACTCCTTCTGCTTCTCCTCCTGAGGATTTTTCTTTTTCAGAGACCCTTCACTCCATGAGAGAGCATTTTAAATGGGAAGGTCAGGATTTCTCTGATTCCAGGAAAAGGCTTAGGGAATTTTTGTTTTACCCCAGCATAGGCCTTTAGCTATTCCTCCTGTTCTGAATGTGGTGGAAGATGTGTTTGCAGAGGCTTCTCTTAATCCTGATTCTTTGCCTCCTGCTCCTGTTAAACCGGATAGGTATTACAGGGTGCCTGAAGCTCATAAGTATCTTTTAAGAGTCCTAGGGCAGACCCAGAAACTGTTAGCCAGGGGCCTAAGGGTGTTAAGGCTTCTGTTGTCAAAAATCGTTCCTGCAGATAAAGAGGCCAGGGCCTTGGATAGATGGGGAAAGAAAGTTTATACTTCTTCCACTCTAGCCATGAGAGCTTTGAATTGCCAGTTTCACATGTTGAAATATCAAAATTATCTCCTTTCTCAGTTGAAATCTAAGGTTGATGCCCTGGCGGAAGGTATTGACTGTAAAGAGTTACAAGATTTAGTGCATGTTTCTGAGCAGGTGGGTAAGCATTCTTTGCAATGTGGTTTTGATGCTGTACAGGCCTCGTCTAGGGTGGCTACCACTGGGTCAGTTCTTCGCAGGCATGCCTGGCTGAGGGATCAAAATTTATCCGACCATGTTAAAACTAGGATTTTGGATGCCCCTTTGCAATCTGATGTCTTGTTTGGTTCTCCTGTTGAGGCAGTTTTAAAGAAAATGGAAGATAAGGCTAAGTCTATGCAGACTGTTAAAGATTTTTTACAGGTTCAGCCTCCAAAGTTTAGTAGAAATTGGCCTACTAAAGGGTGGACGTATCCTTCTTATGATTCCCAGTCTAGGGGTAGATCTAGACGTGGCAGGGGCAGAGGTCAGGGCTCTTTCAGGCCCAGAACAGGAAGTTCTCCTGCACAGTCTTCAAGTGAGGGCAGGGGTCAGTCCTTTCGTAAACAGACCCAATGACCTACCTTTTCAGCTGCCAGAACCTTCTCGCCTGGCAGCACCTTTGGGAGGAAGGTTGGCACTTTTCAAAGAAAATTGGAGTTCGATTACCCAAGACAAATGGGTACTGGATATCATACATCATGGTTACAGGTTTTATTTCCATACCTTGCCTCCTTTCAAAGGCATGCCAGACATTCCTCCTCAACAAAGAATAGAGGCTCACAAGCAAATTTCACTTCTACTCCAAATAGGGGCCATACAGCCGGTTCCTTTGACAGAAAGGGGCCTAGGATTTTATTCTCGCCTGTTCCTAGTCCCAAAGAAGGGGAACACGTGGAGACCAATTTTGGATTTGTCTATCCTCAACACTTATCTGGACATTCCCAAGTTCAAAATGTTGACGTTGCAGCAGCTTTTACCTCTGCTGGGCAAAGATCATTGGATGGTAACTTTGGATCTCAAGGAGGCTTACCTTCATGTTCCTATCAGACTGAGTTGCAGGAAGTATCTGCGTTTTCGAGCTGGGACTTCTCATTATCAGTTCTCTGCATTGCCCTTTGGCTTATCTACTGCCCAGAGTGTTCACGAAAGTTCTGGCTCCAGTGATAGCTTTCTTCAGGCTAAAAGGAATACAGATCTATCCTTATTTGGACGACTGCCTGATTCTGGCTCAAGGAAGGAAGAGCTTCTTCATCATCTGGAATATGTGATAGCAGTGCTAAGATGCCTGGGGTATTCTGTGAACGAAATAAAGTCCAGTCTAGTACCCTCTCAAGACATGTGCTTTCTGGGTGTGAGACTGAATACAGCATCCCAGATGGCCTTTTAACCCCGGACAAACAAAAGAGTCTATCCCTTTACTTCCATCAACTTTCTCATCAGTCCGGGCTGACTGCAAGGACAGTCCTTCAAGCCTTAGGGTTCATGGCATCTTGTATTCTGGTGCTTCCCAATGCCAAACTGCATATGAGGAAGCTACAATGGTATCTCAAAAATGTATGGACACAGCACTGCCAGGATCTGGACACTGTCATTCAAATAATACCTTGCATTCAGAAGGAATTTTTGTGGTGGGCTCAGGAATGTCACCTAAACAAGGGACTCTCTGTGACCCGGCCAGAGGCGAGTCAGATTTTAACGACAGATGCCTCAGACATAGCTTGTGGAGCTCATCTAAATGGAAAGTGGATACAAGACAAGTGGCCTGCCAGACTACAACATCTACATATCAACATGAAGGAGATGTTAGCAGTCCAGTTTGCATTAATAGCTTTCAAGGATTTACTTCTTCCAGGGAAGGTGTTGATTCTAACAGACAACACAACTGTCATGTGGTACATCAACAAGCAAGGGGGAACACATTCTTATCCTCTATGCAGGCAAGCAATGATTTTGTGGGAGACTGCTCTCAGTTTACAACTAAGTCTTCAGGCAAGGTTTCTGCCGGGAGCACAGAACTCCTTAGCAGATGTGTTAAGCAGACAAATCATGGATCCCCACGAGTGGAAACTGGATCTTCATGTATTTCAGAAACTGACAGTGTCCTGGGGAACTCCAGACATAGATCTGTTCGCTTCTCCACTAAACAACCAGCTGCCAAAGTTTTGCACAAAGGTTTCATCACACAGCTTGGAAAGTGGATGCTCTTTCTTTCAGTTGGAAAAATCTTCATGTGTATGCCTTTCCACCTCTGCCTCTCCTCCCAAAGGTACTTCTGAAGGTCAGACAGGACAAGCCAAGGATGATTTTGATAGCTCCAGATTGGCCTCGACAGCACTGGTATCCACTACTGAGAAGTCTAGTAAGAAAGCCTCCATGGCCTTTGCCTTTGATTCCACATCTGTTGTCCCAGGAGGACAGTCATTTGCTGAATGTCAAACTTCACTCTCTTCACCTAACAGCATGGCATATTCTGTTTTAAACCATAGAGGGTCTCAACTTCCACAACAAGTTTTGAATGTGATTTTGGAAGCTAGAAGGCCTAGTACAAGGAAAGTGTACGCAGATAAATGGAAGAGATTTTTATTTTGGAGTGCAGCTAAGGATTTGGATGTTTCTGAGCCTGATTTAAGTGTGGCTCTTCAATATCTTACTGAGTTATTGGACAAAGGTTTGTCCTTCTCTTCTATTAAGATTCATGCTGCAGCAATTTCAGCTCACTACGATTGTGACCCACCATTGTTTTCTCATCCTTTATTCAAGCAATTTCTCAGAGGGCAAAGAATATAAGACCCCCTAAGAGCTCCTACTCCTGCTTGGGATCTCAATTTTGTGTTGGAGAAACTCACTCTACAACCTTTTGAGCCTGCAGCTACTGCTGAGTTGAAATATTTGTCATGGAAGACTGCTTTTTTGTTGGCCATTACTTCTGCAAGAAGGGTTTCTGAATTACAGGCCCTTATGGCAGTTGAGCCTTTCTTAATTTTGCACAAGGATAGGGTATCTTTACGTACCAATCCCTCCTTCATGCCTAAAGTGGTTTCTAGTGTGGCTTTAAACCAGACTATTCATTTGCCTACTTTTTATGCAAATCCCCAAACTAAAGGGGAAAAGATTTTGCACACCTTGGATGTTCACAGGCAGTTGCGATATTATTTGGACAGAACTAAAGGGTTCAGACAATCTCAGCAATTATTAGTTTCTTTTGCTTTGTGCTCTCAGGGCAAGCCTGTGTCAAAACAAACTATTTCAAAGTGGATTGGATTTTGCATTGCTTTCTGTTATTCCCATCATGGCAAAGAGATTCCAGCTGGGATTAGACCTCATTCCACTAGGGCTACTGCCACTTCAACAGCTTTTTGAGGGGGGTGGCTACTAAGGATATTTTGGAGGCAGCCACTTGGAGTTCAGTGCATACCTTCTCTAAGCATTACCACCTTCCCTTGTACTCTAAATCTAGGGCTGGTTTTGCCACTGCTGTGTTGCAGGGCATTTTGGCAGCTCCTGCTTCATTATAGTTTAGCCATCCTCCCTTACCTCTGCTTTGGGATTCTACCCAAGTGTTAGGACTGCAGCAATGTGAGATGAAGAACATAGTACAGTTTTGTACCTACCATAAATGTAGATGTTCGAAGATCCACATTGCTGCAGTCCAATTTACCCTCCCTCCTTCCCTCTGTTGTTAAGGTGGTTGTGTGGGTTGGGTTATCCATCTGAGGTAAACTGCATTTGGTATATTGCATTTTGTATATATTGTATATATTATACATATTTTTGGTGTTAGACTAGCTATTTGTTTAGTTGTGGTCTTTGGGTTTGGACCTTTCTTTTTAGGGTCTTCTGACATCTGGGGCAAGAAAAGACTGAGGATATGACGTCGGTCATGCGCATTTGTACCCTGACGTTCTGATGTCAGTTAAATGCGCCCTGACCGACGTCAGCCTTATGCTCTGATATTCGGGCCGAATGAGGGACAGCGGACTACCCAAGTGTTAGGACTGCAGCAATGTGGATCTTCGAACATCTACATTTATGGTAGGTACAAAACTGTACTTTTCACTTAACAGTCCACACACATCTTTGGGGCAAGTACCTTTTCCTCTGTTTATACCTGCAGCTGTTACCCCTGCAGTATTCTGAGGGACATGTTCCAGCCGGGAGCTAACCTTTGTATTTTATAAGGCTGGCTTTGGGAATCTTATTTGGTGTTGTGACTGCAACAATGATCCAAACAACAAACATGCATTTTACAGTGGCATAGGCAGCCAGCTATAATATTTGATGTAAATGTGGTTACTTTTTAGTTATCGTAATTCTTACTCTTCGTCCCCTCTATTGTATAGGATACTTAGGGTCTGGAGTAGGTAACTACCCCCATTCCCCCCTTCCTTATTGTATTGTCTGTCCTTTCCTTGTTCAATCTCCTCAAGGGGGCTCAAATTCTCCAGTTCACAAGATTTCCCCAACTGATTTCTTAGCGCTAACAAATTGTTTTCTCTTCTGTCTATTCCTCATTGGATGGGCCTTTGGATCCAACTTTGGCCACTCACAAGCTTCAAATCCTATGCTGAAGGTCTTCCCCTTGCCCACGATCCCCCATAAGGAGAAAGATATGGTAGATCTTTTTTACCACTCGAGTGCTATAGATGTGGTCCTTCATGCTCAAGCTCTTAAGTCAGAAAGAAGTGTAATTTTTGGAGTGTATGTTTTACTTTTCTTTGCGTTTTCTTGGAGCAGAGTCTTCTCCACTTTCCCTGTACTCACTTTATGTTAAAATAAATAAATACATCTATATTCTTGGATTTTGTCAAGGTAATCTCCCACACTCTGGTGCCTGTTTGTGATCTTACTTTAAGTATCCTTTGTCAACTTAGTGTTACCTCTTGCTTGAGTGAATTTTTTGACAGGTTGCTGTTACTTTCTAGAGAAATTTCAGGCCATCAGAAAAACAGTTGGGGTTCAAAAAGTGTGTGGCTTATGTCCACAAGCTGCCTAAATCAGATGTACATACCATATGCTTATACTGCTTGAGGCCTGCACACCTGGATGAGCAGTGTGCAGTATTTGTGTGACCTAAGGTAACAGGACCATAGTTGAGAGGAGGAGCAAGTTAGTCCCAAAAGGGGCTTCTTCCACCCTCTGCAGAAGTAGAACCTCCATCTAACTCTCCTGCTTCTTCTCTAACAAGGCTGCTGATTGTGCTAGGGACCATGAAAAAGCAAAAGAAAAAAAGAGAGAGAGAGAGAAGGAAAATTTCAAAGAATTAAGTAAATGTTTTCTGGATCATTCCCCTTCATTGGCTTTGGCTCTCAGGCTGTTAAAAACTTTGGATCCGGTCCTTGCGTTGGAACCAACCCTCATTGGATCTGGTGCAATTCTCCCCTAACAATCTCTCATTTTTCTTCAAAGGCGATGTCTGCCAGATGCTGATTGTTTCATCAGATCCGTAAGCCTGCTTCCACTGCTTCCTCTCTCTGCTGACTTAGACTGGATGATGTGGAAATTCCTCAGGACCCAGATCCAGCTGGGGGTCCTCCTTGCTCTGGCCTCACTGGGACTGAGGATTGACCAGTTTACTTTCATCAGGTAATTGCTCCTTTCCCGAGCTGTCCTACTGAATTGAGGCAGTCAGATCTGAGCTCTCTCCAGGGTATGTCTTCGACTGATCTGAAGACATGGATGACTTGTACTGCAGCATTGATTTTGATCCAGTCTCCTCCGAACACTTTGGATTCTACTGAATTTCGGGGCCAAATCTTTGGTGTCCAATCTAGGGAAGAAGGTTTTGACCTTCAGAGACGTTCCTTTCCTGGAGTTTTTGCTTTAGATAGCTTATCTCAGATGGTTCCTCAAGACCAGTCTGCTTTAGGGGCCTTTGCTCCTACTGTAAGGGATCCTGGTTCCAGCTTTGGCTTGACTTTTGAGAGAGTGCTCTTTTACTCCATGGGCAATCATCCCTTTCATGCTCAGATCCATCCTTCTCTCACAGGATTTCACTGGGTGCTGAGCCTGCTCATCCTATCCCATCAGGGCAGCCTTGAGCCTGTCATTGCTGAGTAAACCCCCACCGGTTTCAGTCTCCTGTCTGGAACATCCCACTGGAGAGGTGCATTGCGAACACAAATGCAAAATCAGGCACACTGATTCCCCACAGGAATCATTGATAGAAAATACTGGTTTTAGTGTAGAAGGGTCCCCAGGATCTCCTATTGAGAATGTTTTGTTATGAGATTTTAGAACTACTTAGAAGGGGGGGTGTCTGAGGCCCCTTTCCCAAGAGGAGTCCGTATTTCTTTAGGTTTTTGGGGCTGGTCAGTCTACTACTTGGGTGGTCCCTCACAGAGATAAGATGGTAAACCTGATGCAACCAAAAGACTGTCCTTATTGTAGCAAGAGTCTGACCATGGGTTCCATGGTGGTGGCAGCGGCCACCTAGTAGGAACTAGCAGAAGAAAGTTCCATTGTCCATTCCTCTAACAGGGAGTCTCTGGTATTTGGACAGATTCTGGAAGCAAGTGTACTCCTCATCAACCTTCACTGTCAAGGTTCTAAACTGACTTGCACACACCACAAGCTTCCAGAGAGATTTGACCAAGGAGTTTCCAAATATCTGTCAGGGTTCTTGTCTACTGACTATAAAAAAATCTATCACCCTTGCAGTTGGCTACCCTCCAGTCCTTATCTAATGTCTCACTGCATCTCATTTCCAGTGCCATGAAAGGTCCTTCTAGAACAGTGAGCACTGTCATATCCATTAGGAGACATGCTTGGATGCGACTTTGCACAGCATGCCAAGAAGTCCTTCCATCAGAGTCCTCTATGATGGAGTGATACTCTTAAGTCTGAAAGTGAAGAAAGCGCTGTCCAGGAGGTAACACAATAAATAGTAAGACCCTTTCTGCTGTAGGAGTCCATTTTTCTAGCCACCAGAGGAATTTCTAGGAAATGAAATAGGTGGGAAAAAACTATAGTTCCTTAAGTTGCAGTGGTTCATTCTCAGGACATCTGGAGAGAACCCCTGTCCCTATGGCAGAGGAAGGAATTCTAGTCGTCAATGTTGCCCTTAGGGCACATGTCCAGATAGCCAGGGCTTTTGGGTCTATATCACATAGTCGCAGTCTTGTAACTTCAAACATGTAATGTTCAAACCATTGTGTTCGAAGTTGCAAAACTTCAACTATGGATAAAAAAAAACAGAAAACAAAATAAACTGTTTTAAGCAGTGGGGCAAGCCCATCAGTGCTGCACCCCCTATACCCCCTACTACTTAAATGTACCAACTTCAAGATCGCACCCGATTGAACAAAATGGAAACCTCTGCTTATGGAGATTTCCATTCAAACACTCAAACTTTTACAAATTCAAACTTATGGTCTTGACCATATGAGGTTCAAACTTGTAAAAGCTCGACTACTTGATAGGAACCCCAGGCTTTCATGGTCTGTTCTCAGAGAGGCCCCATCAGTGCTCCTGAATATTTGCCCAACTACCTCTCTCTCTCTGAAGGCAGTTGGGTAGCACTTGTCCTTGCACTCATCAGCATGGGCTTCCATCACTCAGGATGTCTGAGTGCAGAGGATAGAAACCAAAGGCCATTTTATTCCTTTTCTTTATCCCTTCTCCTTTAAAGAAACTTCCAGATGTTCCACCCTTGCAAATTGAAGCAATTGCTTCAGAGATAACAAAATTTCTAAGAAATGGTCATCCAAGAAATCTCAGCAGACCAGAGATGATCTGGTATTTACTCAAATTTTTTTTAGTGCCAAAGAGGAATGGGGATCTGAGGCCAATTTTGGACCTAGGTCTTCTAAACAAGTTTGTGAATCAAATTAAATTCAGATGGTTACTCTGCAGTCTGTTCTTCCATCGTTAGGGAAGGGCGACTGGATGTGCTTGATCAATCTCCACGATAAGTACTATCACGTAAAGACAGACAAATGATTCAGGAGGCTTCCTCACTTTTGGCTGGGGGCCAGTCATTTCTTATTCAGAGTCCTGTCCTTTGGTCTTACCACAGCCGCCCAGTTGTTCGCCAAGTGCAAGCCAGTGGTTGAAGCTCGCCTCAGATTGCAAGAGTCCCTAGTGTTCCCTTATGTGGATGACTGGCTCATCACCACCCCCTCCAGAAATCTACTTGTTCAGGCCAGATAATCTCTGCTTCTCTCTTGTTCAGCTGATGGAATTACAATGAATACAGTAAAGTCAACACTTCATCCTGTTCAGACTTTGTAATTAATCTGAGCACTTTTGGATATGAAACTTCAAATTGCCAAACTTCCTCAAGCCAGGGTTGCTGCAATTTATAAGCAATGTTTAGCTATTCTCTCATGTCAGAAGCCTTCCTCTGGCCTCATCTAGTACACCCTCCCTTGGTGCTAGGTTCTTTTCCACATCTGCCTCGTACGTTGGGGTTGCCTCACCCAGACATTCACTCCCTCAAATTAACTGCATGGTTTCTCCATTTCCAATGATGACTAGGCAGCCAGGCTTTCTTCCCTGGTCATTCGCATTTTGACCTCTTCTCAAAGACCCTCGTCCAGGCAGATTATAAAAGTAAGTGGACAATATTCTCTGTATGGCTTTAAATAAAAACTTAAACCCCTCTTTAGCTCCTCTCTCAGCCATTTTGTACTTTCCTAGCATCTCTCTCTCTCTCTCTCATGTCAAAGCCAGTTACTGTACAGTTAGTGTAGCTTGCTGCTGTATCGTCTTTTCATATCGGGGAAAATTGCATACCTATCCCGCCCCTTAGAATATCCAAAACCTTTTGCTCAGGTACCTTTTTTTCTTCGCTGTCCATTCAGGGACCTGTTGCCTCCTTGGGACATTACTGTTCTGTTGCAGGCCTTAACTGGCCTCCCCTTTTGAACTTGTGACCAATGTTGACTTAAAATTCTTGTCATGGAAAACATTGTATGTTAAGTTGTCTATCTCGCCTTCATTCTTTCTGGATGGGTTCGGAGCTGAACTTCGACTCCGACTCGGCCACTCTAAAAGCTCGAGAGCAAGTTCCACCAGCTCGAGGCTCCCCTATATCCCACAATGCTAGGCGGTAACTCCTCAGATCTCGTTTGCCGCTATAGCGACCGAGGTGCTCTTCAACCGGCTAGTCAGGTTAGTTGTTAAGACTAAGTTTAATCTTAGATAGACCCACTTTTAAGTTAGTTTTTCTTCATTATTTTCTAAATTAGGTAGTTTCCTTCCATTCCTTTTCAAATTTTCCCCTTTTCCAAAACTCACTAGAGTTCTTCCCTTGGGCCCTTAGGCCCAGTCCCTCCCTTCCTAGTAGTTGGAGTGACTGTGTTTTTGTAGGGATTTAATTTTCTAAATTACTTACTAATTTAATTTAAATTTCAATAAGTGTAATCGGTGTGTGTGAGTGTGTGATTACACTTTTCTTCTTTAGAGATGTCTAAAGAATCAAAGGTCTCAGGCTTTAAGAAGTGTGACTCGTGCCGTCAGAAGATGTCTCTGACAGACGGTCACACTTCTTGTGTGTACTGCCTTGGACCTTTGCACCTGCAGGACTCATGTGCTGTTTGCGATGGCTTCAGCCCTAGAGTCAATGCAGGAGCATAAAAATAAGCTCATTCTAAGGGGCTTATTGAAGCCTGAGGGTCCCCCGACTCAATCTTCGGGGAAACCCTCGAAGCCTACCAGACCATCGGCTCCGGTATCCGAGTCGTCTTCTGGGGCTTCGAAGGCTGTTCGAACATCGGCTCCGGCTGGAGCCGATGATTCTCGAACTCATGTCTCTACTATTTCCTCGGCTCCGGCCGGAGCCTAGGTAGACACCGGTGAGTCGGCTCCGATCAGATTGTCGGAACCGACCTCCAGAAAAACGTCCCGGTCACCATCTATCGGCTCCGTTCATTCGGCTCCAGCATCACCATTGTTGTCTGAATGGAGCCATAGATCTCACTCCTCTAGGTCGTCGAGACTATCAGATCATGACCTTCAGAGGGCAGTGAGTCGACTTCTTAATTCCGGGGCACTGGCCCAGATGCTTCAAAGCCCGACTCAACAGTCGATGGCTAATCCCATCACTCAGAATGTTCCTCCTCTGACTCCCTTGAGTTCGGAGCTGGGGTGGCTCGGACCCGAGACTGTGGCTGCGTCGGAACCGATACCGTTGTCTTCGGTACCGTCTGCTCCGATATCTTCCTTGGAGGAATCTCGGCGCTGGACTTCCCTCGTCGGCTCCGAGGGGGCGAGTGACATCGGACACTTGTCCGACCCCGCTCTCCCTCTCGGTGCTTCGGCGCTGGTGAGTTCGGCTCCGACATCGGCCTCGGAGCCATCACTGTCAGTGCCGGGGGAGGTTTCCAGCTTTTCGGAGCCGAGACCTCTGGCTCTGCCTGACAGGGGTGCTTTCGAGGTCATGAGGAGCGTGTTAGAATCTGGTTAAACTCCACAGTTGGCTCCGTCTGCCCCTCCCTCCACGATGCCTCCGGTAATTTCTGCTCACTCCCTCATCCCGGATCATAGAGAGCCAGCTCTTCAAGTATCCCCAGTGGGGATCTCCTCCTCTTCCGAGGCCTCTCCTGACCCGGTAGGAGAGCCTCCTAGGAAGAGGCAGTGCAAGAGGAAGCACATCGACTCCCCTGAGTCTGTCACCTCTGACACTGATTTAGAGGATTCTGAAGGTTCCCCTCGTTCCCCCTCTGAAGATGTCTCTTTTGCAGACATCCTCGAGATCTTAAAACAGAGGGGGAATTGGCCAGCCCTCAATCCTTCAGAGGATGAATCAGTGTATCTTGAGGCGTTTGGCTCTCGCCCTTCCACCTCCTGGGTGTCCCCTCCCTTTGACCCCCTTATGCAAGTGGTGGCAAAGAAGGCCTGGACGGCTCCTGACTCTGTGGACCCCACCCCCAGCAGACCATCAAAATTTATCACTGCCCCCAAGGACAAAGAATTCTTGACCAAAGGCGTCTCTGTGGATGCTATGGTGGTGGCTGCGGCCACCAAGAAGGAGCTAGATGATCCTTCAGTGCCTGTCCATCCTCCTAACAAGGAGTCTAGGACTATGGACAGGTACGGGAAGCGGATGTTCTAGTCAGCGACCTTTTCTATGCGCTCGCTGAATTACCTGTGTCATTTCACTCGTCTCCAGAGAGATTTGCTCAAGGAAGCGAGCGAAATGTTAAAGGATCCAACAGCTGCGGGTTTTCAGGATAGGATGAACTCTCAGCTGGCGACCCTCAACTCAATAGTTAACTCCTCCATGCGCCTCCTTTCGTATGCGGCGGATGGAGCGAGTAGAGCGGCAGGTACAGGTGTGGCCTTAAGTCGGCACGCCTGGATGTGGCTATGTAATTTTGCGGACCCTTTCAAGGCGTCCTTCACTAATTTCCCATTTGATGGATCATCCCTTTTTGGTCCTCAAGTGAAGGAAACCCTGACTAGGTGCGAGACAGAAGGCAAGACTCTCTCTGCCGTGGGAGTCCGTTTTTCTACTCCTTCTAGGCCTTACCCCAAAGGCCAAGAAGGGGGGAAAGATGTGGTTCCGCAAACAATCTCAGGGAGATTTGCCTGACGCACAGAGTCTGTTCCCCTCTGGAGGCAGAGGGGGGAACAATAATGGTAGACGCCGTCCTAGAGGCAGAGGGGGCCCGCAGAATCAGGGCAGTCGAGAAACCTTCTCCGACAAGCCCTTTCAGCATCCTTGAGGGGTTGCCTGACTGTCCACCTTCGGAGGCAGTCGGGGGAAGATTATCTCTGTACCCAGAAGCCTGGCTATCCCTAACTCAAGACAAGTGGGTACAGTCTATCATTACAGAAGGCTACAGAATCCCATTCTTTCTCATTCCAAAGCAATCCAAAAAATCCCTTCCAGACGTTCCACCCAGTCAAAGGGAGCAAGCAGCACTAGAAATTTCAAAGCTGCTTGCAAAAAAGAGCCATTCAACCAGTTCCAGCAGACCAACAAGGATCCGGAGTCTACTCCAAATTCTTTTTGGTTCCAAAGAAAACAGGGGACTGGAGACCCATTTTGGATCTAAGCAACTTGAACAAGTTTGTCAAGAAAACAAAGATGTCCTTCATGGATGCATCTGCAGTCATAACAGCTGGGTTGTCCTGTCGTCAGGCAGCCCGTCATGGTCACACTACAGTCCATTTTACCCCTTTTGGGGCGGGACAACTGGATGTGCTCTATAGATCTCCAGGATGCGTACTATCACATCAGAATGAGTCGACGCTCCAGAAGATTCCTCCGCTTCAAGCTGGGAACCAGTCATTTCCAATTCAGGGCCCTGCCCTTTGGACTCACTAGAGCCCCCCGAGTGTTTACCAAATGTATGGCAGTGGTCGCCTCTCATCTGAGACGACAAGGATTCCAAGTGTTTCCTTATTTAGACGACTGGCTCTTTACAGCCCCCACCAAGCATCTTCTGCTTCTTGCCAGAGACTACACTTTTCACACATGTCAAACACTAGGCATTTCAATAAATTACGAAAAGTCTGTCTTGTCGCCTTGTCATGTTATTACCTTCATAGGCGCAAATCTAGACACAGTCAACATGTCAGCCACACTCACAGACCAGAGAATAGCAGACATACACAGACAAGTCTCCCTTGTCTTGCAGAGCAACAAGATCAAAGTCAGACTGATCCTAAAGGTATTAGGGATAATGGCGGCTGCTATCCCTCTCCTCCCTTTAGCCCGATTTCACATGAGAATTTTACAATGGATGCTCTTCACACAATGGTCATACCAACAACTTCCAATGTCCCATTCCATTGCGATAACACAATCGTGCAGGAATCATCTTTCTTGGTGGATTACATCCCCCCAACTCTTTCTGGGGAGACCCTTTGTTCCTCCCCCTCCGGTTGCTACTCTGACAACGGACGCCTCCCTGATCGGGTGGGGGGGGCATTACCAGGGCAGGACGGTCCAGGGCACATGGCAACCTTTCGAACGCCACTTGCACATAAATGTTCTAGAGATGAGAGCAGTGCTTCTAGCGTTGCAAGCCCTACAAAACTCTCTTCTCAAAGGAACTATAGCAATTCAGACAGACAATATGTCTGTAGTGTGGTACATCAACAAACAAGGCGGAACTAGATCCTACCCCCTATGTCGAGAGGCACTCAGACTGTGGCAATGGGCGATTTCTTCTCAGCTGTTTCTGTTAGCAACGCACATTCCCAGGAAGTCCAATGTGATTGCGGACAAATTGAGCAGAGCTATTCTCATGCCTCACGAGTGGTCTCTGAAGAATTCAGTGTTGGAGAAAGTTTTTCGAAAGTGGGGCCGGCCTTGCTGCGACCTTTTCACTACTCCCCAAAACAGCAAGTGCGACGATTTTTTCACCCTCTTTCCCCAACCAGGCTACCCCAGCAGAGATGCTCTAGTCCACGATTGGCCCCGGGGACTTCTGTATGCTTTTCCTCCCTTCCCACTGATATCTCAACTAATACAGAAAGCCATTGATCAGAAAGCTTCCATGATCCTCAGTGCCCCTTACTGGCCTCGACAGGTTTGGTTCCCATTTCTTCACCGTTATCTGTTGGAGCAACCTTGGCATCTGGACCCTGTTCCAGACCTCTTGACCCATCAGTCGGGTCAGTTGCACCACTCCCTCCCTTCTCCGAACCTCACAGCGTGGTTCCTCCAATTCCAACTCTAGCCAGGCTTCCTCTAATATCTCACTCAGTTCAAGATATTTTGATAGCCTCTCATAAATCTTCCACTCGGAAGATTTATCATAGTAAGTGGAAACGTTTTTCCTGTTGGGCGCAGTCAAAGGATTTAGATCCTTTCACTGCTTCCATTCAATCAGTTTTAGACTTTCTAGCCGAACTTTTCCACTCAGGTTCGTCTCCGTCTACCATCAAAGTTCAATTGGCAGCAATATCGAACTTTCATGTTGGAGTCTGAGTCCTACATTATGTCTCACAAACTCTGCAAAGCCTTTTTAAAGGGAGTTTTTCTCCTCAAACCACCTATCAGGGATCCTCCTCCTCGATGGGATCTCAACTTGGTTCTAGCGTCTTTAATTCTTCCCCCCTTTGAACCTGCGGCTTCATGCTCAATGAAGTTACTGTCTTGGAAAACACTCTTTTTGGTAGCTATTACTTCAGCCAGAAGAGTCTCTGAACTCCATGCTCTGTGTAGTCGATCCCCTTATCTCTTGTTTCATAAGGATAGGGTGTCCTTACGTACTAACCCGTCCTTTTTGCCTAAGGTAGCTTCACCGGCAAATTTGAATCAAACCATTAATCTTCCGGTGTTCTTTCCTAACTATTCGAACCGATCAGAACAAAAATTACATTGGTTAGACGTTCATCGTCAACTTAGGTATTATTTAGACAGGACCGAACAATTCAGGAAGTCTGATCAACTGTTTGTTTCCTATGCAGAAGGTAGAATGGGCCTTCCAGTTTCTAAGGTATCTCTTTCTAGATGGCTTACTTCATTGATCACCTTTGTGTATGGGATCAGACATCAACAGTTGCCAACCAAACCCAGGGCTCATTCAACTAGAGCTTTAGCCACATCTATAGCTTTCCAAGACAGACTGCCTATTGATTCGATTTGTTCTGCAGCTACTTGGGCTTCTCCTCATACTTTCATTTCTCATTATAAGTTGGACTTAGCCTCTAGGGACCGAGCCAACTTTGGTTCCACTGTACTCAAGAGTCTGTTCCGATAGGCCACCCGGGACAAGGTGCTAGGGACGCGGTCCCATCCAGCAAGAATGAAGGCGAGATAGACAACTTACATTTAGAAGTTATGTACCTACCATAACATTCCATGTTAGTTGTCTTCTTCTCACCTTCTTTCTTGCGTCCCTCCCTCCTTCCCCCTAGCCTGGACAGACCTAGAGGAGTTTGTTTTGTGACCTTTTTATCCTTTTCCATATAATGGAATTTTTCTAGCTGGGCCTAGCTTACAAACGAGATCTGAGGAGTTACCGCCTAGCATTGTGGGATATAGGGGAGCCTCGAGCCGGTGAAACTAGCTCTCGAGCTTTTAGAGTGGCCGAGTCGGAGCCAAGGTTCGGCTCCGAACCCATCCAGCAAGAAAGAATGCGAGAAGAAGACAACTAACATGGAACGTTATGGTAGGTACATAACTTCTAATTTTGATAGCAATCACCTCTGCCAGGAAAATTTCAGAACTCAACTCATCTAGTGAACCTCCCTATCTAGTCTACAAAGAACAGAGTATCTTTAAGGACCAGCAACTTTTTTTTCTCCTTGAAGTGGCTTCTGAGTTATTTATCAGTCAGTCAACTTTTCCAGTACTCTTTCCAGATTTCCCCATTTAGGGTGAAAATATATGCTACATTTGCTGGATGCACATTGTCAGTTCCATTTCTGTTTGCATTGTATTAAGACATTCAGAAAGACTGATCAGTTATTTGTCTTTTTTTTCTTCAGTCAGGATGGCTAAGGGGAGTGTCCAATGTAATGCTGTCACCATCATTATCAGACTATCTCTCATGTTTACAAAGAACAGAGCTTATTAGCCAAACCTCCTAAAGCTCACTCAAGATATGTATCTACTTCTACAGCTTTCTTCTCTGGCGCAACTCTTGATGACAAGTGTGCCACTGCTACTTGATCCAAGGTCCGTATCTTTATTGCACACTATAAATTGGACTTGCATTAAATGTTAAGAGCATCCTTTGGTTTGCCTGTGCTCTGGAGTATCCTTTCATGAGACCCCCAAAGTGTTCTAGTAGCTGGAGACTCCGGCTCGTCTGTTGAGGAAAGAACACAGATACAGAAGTTCTGTACTAAATATAATAAGATATGTGTTCTCCTCTGTCCTTCCTCACCTCTCCTTTTTTAATCCACTTTCCCTGGTTTTTGGAGTGACCATACTGAGCTACCTTGGTCTGACCATGTATTCTTAAATTCTATGCATGACAGCTGGTTTCTTTGTATCTTGTGTTTTCCTAGATATTCATTCCACAAAACACCAACACCAGCCAGCATGCAAGATAAACAAGTTTTAGTATCAATGTTTCAAAGATTGCAGTGAGAAGTACAACAAAATCATTAGTCAAATTCAACCGATGTTCCAAGGTAGTAGTATTTTTGTTTAACCTAGCTAAACACATCATTTGGCTACTTATGTTTGCAAAAATATGGGGTGGGTGCATACCAGTTTTATGGTGTTCTTACTAACATCTTTAATATGTGCTCTTGTATAATTCCACCTGCTGTTTTGTCAAGATTGCGGTCTAAAAAGTCTGTTGCTAAACTTGAGGTGATGCTTTTAAATCTCAAAAAATCAAAGTTAAATATTGTACAGAGTCAGATGTCTGCATCTCTTTTCTGCATAATAAAAGCATGGTCCATAAATGTCCTATAAAAAAGTAGATAAGAAAAAAGTCTTCCCAAGTTAATATTACCAGATTTACATATGTGTTGGCCCATAGCTACACCAGTTTTTATAAATAGTACATATTTTGAATTAAAAATGCATTATTCTGTAATACAAGCAGAAGTAATGCAAAAACGTTCATTTCAACATTAGGCATAGATGAGTACATGGATAAAAATTCCCTTGTACAGTCTGTCTCTCATTAGGTATAATTATGAAAAGGTAGTCTGTCTAGAGGGTAACAAACGTGTGTGTGTGTGTTTGTGTGTGTGTGTGTGTGTTTGTGTGTGTGTGTGTTTGTGTGTGTGTGTGTTTGTGTGTGTGTTTGTGTGTGTTTGTGTGTGTGTGTGTTTGTGTGTGTGTGTGTTTGTGTGTGTGTGTGTGTGTGTGTGTATATATATATATATATATATATATATATATATATATATATATATATATATGTATATATATATATATATATATATATGGAAGAACTTTATAAGCTTGAAATCCTGAAATATCGAATTTCAGAATCTCGAGCCTATAAAGTGGAATGATCGGAACATCGCAACCCCAGAAGCACGAAATTCAAAATTTCAAATGTCTGAGATTTTGAATTAGCGGTTCTGGTTTTGCGCTGTGTTCATGGTTTCAAGTTAAGTGTTTATGTTTAAGGGTGTTGGGTAGGGGCTGTAGTGTGTGTAGTTTGTGTGGTGATGTTTTGTGTGTGTATGTAGTGCAACCTTGGAGTTAGAATATTTAAGTAGGGGTGTGTGGAGGAGGGCACAGGGGTGCTTGCCCCCCTGCATATAATAAGGGTAGGTGTGTGTGCTTGTTTAGTTGTGTGCGTGTGTGTTGTATTGTTTTTTGAAAGTGTCGGGAGATGTGTGTGTTTGGGTTTGTATGTGTTGTGTAGTGTGTGCTGTGTGTTTTCGAGGTTTTGTGGTTTCGGGAGTTTGGATTTTGCGGTTGTATGGTTTCGGGATTTGGGGTTTTGTGGTTTCGGTGGAGATTCTGAAATTTGAGATTTCAGGATTTCGAGGTTATAAAGTGAATCCGTGTATATATATATATATATATATATATATATATATATATATATGATTCCCTATCAGAATCCTGAAACACTATAAGCCTGAAAGTCAAAATCCTGAAAACTAATGACTGAAAATGCAAAATCTCGAAAATGCAAAATCCTGAAAGTCAAAATCCTGAAAACACAAAATGGACATGCTGACGTCACTGTGGCTTTGCTATTGTTAGCCCTGTGGTGTTAGGCCATGCGTTGGGTCCAGGTAAGTGTGCGGTTGGTTTTATGTTAGGGTTAGGGGCGGTATAAGTGAGTTAGGGTTAGGCAGGTTAGGCATGTATGCAATAGTGACAAATATTGGGGTTAGGGTGGTTTAAGTGAGTTAGGGTTAGTGCCAGGGTCAGGTGAGTGTGCGATAGTGACGGACCTTAGGGTTAGGGTCAGGGTCAGTTGGTAGATATTAGTGTCTTTATAGTGACATATTAGCATTATTTGTGTTTTCAGGATTTTGACTTTCAGGATTTTGCATTTTCGAGATTTTGCATTTTCAGTCATTAGTTTTCAGGATTTTGACTTTCAGGCTTATAGTGTTTCAGGATTCTGATAGGGAACCATATATATACACACACACACACAGATTTATATAGATATTGATTTTATTTTTTATATATATATATATATATATATATATATATATATATCAAATCTATATCTTTATATCTGTAACTATATATTTGTATATATGTGTGTGTGTGTGTGTGTGTGTGTATATATATATATATATATATATATATATATATATATATAATATAAAATCTATATATGGAAATGTGCATAATGTTGAAACAAATTGATAAACATTATGCCACCACAGTACTATGCATGCACCAGGAATTAATCTCCACGCATGCAAAACTTTAAAACAAAAAAAAAACACACACACAAAGAAGGCATGGCTTTTTTGATGGCTGGGCAAGCCCTTCACATCCCCCTGCTAATTATATATATTCTTACTCCAAGATTGCACAATCACTGGGAAAATGGGTATATTTCCTACTAAGGGATTGTCAGTCTCACATGTCTGTCAACCAAATTGTCGATTAAACATATAGCAACCAAAATACCATTTGACAAAGTTACTGGGACCCATGTATGTACATATACATGTTGGACGAATGCCATTTATGTAATTCATAGGTTCATAAGTTCATACTAGGCTATCTGCCCTAGGGCATTTATAAGCCTAGCCAGAATGTGTTTGGCTTTCACCACCCATTTTAAATTTATTTTGCTATGCCCTTTTTCGAGGACACAGAAGTGATACCCGGGGTAAACCTACGATCTCCCATCCACTCATCAAGATTCCTCTTGAAGAGAGTCAATGAGGGGCTCTGCCTAACCTGGACTGGGATTTTATTCCAGAGTGAAGGGAGCCCCTCTGGGTTATGAATCTGTCCCTCCAGCATGTCCTATTTATTTCAGTGCTGAGGTTCAAGTCTCTCGAGCGCGTAGCTCGATGGGATTTGGATTTTCTGAGGTGCAGCATGTCCATTAATTCCGGGTTGGACATGGCGTTATACGTCAGGCACAGATCGCCTCTGAACAGGCGGTATGCCACTGAGTAGAGCTGGAGTTTCTTTAACCGGGCAGCATATGGCATCTGTTTGAGCTCTTTGATCCTCTTGGTGAGGTACTTTTGGGGTCTTTCCAGTTGCTGCAGGTGTCTGGTAAGGTACATCCCGAAAGGGGCATTGTACTCCGTTATGGGCCTGATGAGGGATGAGTAAAGAGGCACGATGACCTCCCCTGATCTAGATGTGAATCCCTTCATGATTAGGTGGGCTATATAAAATGTTTTTCTAACCACTTTGGCCACGTGGTTGTCAAATGAGAGATTGCTATCAACTTGGGTCCCCAGGTCCGTAATGACTTCTTCTGTACTTAATGGATTACCACCTATGTGGTAATTTGTGGGCACTTAGTTTTTGCCAAAGGGGATGACTATACACTTTTTGGCATTTAGCTTGAGGCCATGGCTCTGGCACCAGTTGTCTGTTTCTATGAGGCCCTTTTGGAGGATGCTTGTGTCGGCTGGAGAGTCGATTATGGCGCCCAGCTTGCAGTCATCTGCGAACTTGGTCAGCCATAGTCCTTCCGTGTTGGCCTGTACCTCCGAGAAATATATACCGAACAAGAGAGGTCCCAGGACTGAGCCTTGTGGGACACCACTTGTAACTGGTTTGGAGTCTGACATGGCTCCAGCAATTCTAACCATGTGGGTTCTGTCCTTGAGCCAGTTTGCAATCCATCTAGTGACATAGGGGTTTATATTTAAGCTGGTGAGCTTATCTATAATGCCCGAGTGGGGTATTGTATCGAAGGCTTTTGCGAGGTCCAGGTAGGCTGTGTGGACCACCTTCCCCTCGTTAATGGCCTTGGTGACTGTTTCAAAGAAATCAACCAGGTTTAAGAGGCAGGATCTGCCCTTAACAAAGCCGAACTCGGTAGGATCCAGTGTTTGTAGGTCCCCAATGTCTTTATTTATGAGGTCCATGATGATCCTTTCCATAGCTTTGCAGACCAAGCTAGTCAGGTTTATGGGGCGATAGTTTCCAGGATCCGTTGAGGCACCACCTTTATGGAGAGGGACCACTGTTGCTGTACGCCACTCTTTGGGCACATATCCTGTAGTAAGGTTGAGATTGAACAGTAGTTTTATGTTTGGGTTTAGCACTTCTTGGAGTTCATGTAGGACGCAGCCCGGGACACCATCTGGTCCCATTGATGCTGTGTGTTTTGCTTTGGAGAGGGCAGCTCTTACCTGAGCAGCTGAGATGTCGGTGGGGGGGGGGGGCAGCACTCTGCTGAGATAGATATTTGCCCTTTTGGTGGGGGGGGGGGGAGTTTGCACTGAACCTGTCAGCTAGGATGTTGGCAATGTCTGTGGGTTCGGTGTATTTTTTGTCATTTTGGACTAATTCTGAGCATATCTGGGAATTACCACCCAGGTTCCTAACATAACTAAAGAAAGCCTTGTGATTATCCTTAGTGTCCTCTGCAATTTTTCTCTCGAAGCTGGCCTTAGACAATTTTATGTGTGCCCGTAGTTTTTTGCTAATACTTATCAGTGATGCCTTCCCTTTTTGGGATTTTGCTCTATCATTTAGTAGCTTCCTCCTTCTATTGTATAGTTTGTTTATGGCTGGGGTCCACCAGACAGGACGTCTGCCTTTGGAGGATTGGGTCTTGGTTTTATTTGGGATCGCATGATCCATGCATTCCTGAAGGAGTTCATAGAATGCGTTTATAAAGGATTCTGCGGTCTGGGCCGTATTTTTCACAGGCCCAGGGGCTTTGAAGGATTCCACCTCAGTTTTGAGGAGTGTGAAATTTGCTTTAGAGAAGTTTTTCACCATGGTTTTCTGGGCAGGGGGTGGGGTCGGGATGTGAATATCCAGTGAGATTCGTTTATGGTCTGATCTTACCATTGAGGGATACACTTCTGGTCTGGAGCATAGAGTCCCCATGTTGGTGATGATCAGGTCCAGTATGTTTTCCCCTCTTGTGGGAGTGGTAACAAGTTGTTCCATAGCATTTGAGTTTATAAATTCTAGGAACCTTTGGGCTAGGGTGTTGGAGCTAGAGTAATGCTCCCAGTCTATGTTTGGGTAGTTGAAGTCGCCCAATATAATGGTGTTTGGAGAGACCTTCATATTTTCCAGTGTTCTCAGGAAGGCCGAGTGGGGTTCCTGGGTTTGGGAGGGTGGTCTGTAGCAGGCTATAAACTGGAAGGCAGTTTTACCCACTGTTAGTTGCACATGGATAGTCTCTGATGCCTCGTGCTTTGCCACCAACCTGGAGGTGTGGGTATCTTTGATGAATATCGATACTCCTCCTTTTGTGGTTCGTCCAAGTTTTGGGGCCGAAAAGCATGGTATGAGGTATAACCTGGTAGTGCTGGGGTGCTCTCGGGAGCCCTGAACCAGGTTTCTGTTACTGCACAGATATCGATGTTCTCCATGCTAAGGAGAGTTTCGAGTGTGTGCATCTTGAGGTTTAGACTTCTGGCGTTGAGTAGCATTACTCTTAGTTTCTTATCCCTTGTGATACCTATGGAGGTGTGTTTGTCTTTTGAGCCTTGCCTAAAAAAGGTTCTATGGGGGTAGCAAGAGCCTTTGCCAATATCCGAAAGCCTAGGGGTGACAGCTGCAAACCGTCCCTAGCGAAGCATCGTGGGTTGTCGAGCATATCATCCCAAGCTGACAGGCATTGGATCCCCTTTGAATGACACCAGTACTTAAGCCAATTGTTGAAATTGATCATCTTGTCTTCATATTGTGGCATCATTCTTGTTGAGGGTAAGATGCTACTCAAGGTCAGGGTCATACCGGCCTAGGCTACATGCTCAGAGGGCTCCTTTATGTCTCTTTTCATGTAGTCCAGGGAGGTACGTCTCAGGTCATTCACACCAGCATGGACAATGACTGAGTCATATTTGTACTTGCCTTGGAGTGACCTGAGTGCTTGTGTTATGTGGCGGATCCTAGCGCCCGACAGGCTGCTCACAGTGACCCTCTCCTTGTTCAGCCTGGTGAGCGGGACGTCAATGTGCCTGACGATAGTCACCTATTACAAGTGTATCAGGTGTGTTGTTTAGTCTTAAGGGCTGTGACTGTTTGGCACACTGGCTTTGTGAGATGTGTTGCACGTGTTTTGTTTTGCAGCGGCTGCTTGGGTGTCTGCTTTGAGGTCTCTGCTGCTTCGCAGATCTTTATTTAGAGCCTCCGAGTATGTTTTTGTGTGATTATGTGTTTGGTTTGCTGTCGTGGTAGGTCTATGTGAGACTGGAATTGTAGTGAGTGCGGTTTCCTTCTCCTCCTGACTGGTTATGCCAGTACTGAGTTGAGAGAGCATAGCCTCCAGTTTGGCTATATGGTTGCATCTCTCACATGTGTTGGAATTTGTTGGGAGGAGGAGAGGGTTGTCTGTGTACATGAGGGAGTTGTAACATTGCCTCAAGATTCCCAGATTCACCAGCTGGACCAGAGAGGAGATTGATAACTGACCTTTGGACATGCTAGAATAATATTGGGAATTCCTTAATTGAAAACCAGGGCCAGTGGGGAGTGAGGGTTCATAGGTTCATAGGTTCATACTAGGCTATCTGCCCGAGGGCATTTACAAGCCTAGCCCATAGATGTTCTTCGTCTTCCCTTGCTGCAGTCCTGACAATTGGGTATAGTCCGCGTCCCAGTCGGCCCGAATACCAGAGACGTCGGTCATGGCGCCTTAGACTGACGTCAGTACGTCAGGGTACTAATGCGCATGACCGACGTCATTTCCTCAGTCTTTTTTGCCGCATGGTCCGATGCAGAAGCAGTTTTGCGAGTGCAGGTTGGCGTTCTGAGATTTTCCGAAACCGGAGTTTCAGACCGAATACAGAGTTGGCTAAGTAACGCTAGAACATTTTGGTTTTTCTTGCCTCAGTATTTAAACGGATGTCAGAAAAAGTGAATAACTGTATTTCTTGTGGGAAGCAGATACCGCATAAGGATTATCATACATTGTGTATACCTTGTTTAGGGCCTGAGCACGACGTTGTTGGTTGCCGCCTTGTGCTAGATTTAACAAGCGCACTATTAAGAGGAGGCTTGATTGTGCTAGGTTAGTGTTTGGGAAACGTTGTAATTATAATATGCCGTCGGATGCTCCGACGCCTGCTTCATCCAAGAAGCGCAAAGATAAAACAGTGAAGCCTAGGGAGAGGAACCGCAGTCCCGGACGCCGGTCCTTTGGAAGGCTCAGGGAGCCGGAGGTTTTGCCAGGAGTTTCAATGGAATCTCAGGCAGATACTTTACTGTTACAGGATGTGCCCTCTCAGGAGGTAGGCCAGGCTGAGGGGGCTTCTCAGGTAACTGTTCTTCCCTCTCTTCCCAAGGTAGTTAGGGCCTCTCCTTCTGTTGCCAAAGCTTCTTTTAGAGGTAGGCCAAGTTCAGTTTCTGTGGGGGCTTCTCCTAGCATTTCGGCTCTGTGCCTAAGAAACATATGCTCAAAATGGCAGAAGATTTGATTACTCTGATTAGAGGTTCTATGCCCCCACCTGATAAGAGGCCTAGGGTGGAACAGGAGTTTGATAGTTTTGAACAGTGTTCACAGGCTTGAGTCTTCTGTGGAAGACTTGCAAGAGTTTCCTACTTATTCTGATTCTGATGTGGATGATTCCACCCCTTGCTTCTCCTCCTGAGGATTTTTCATTTTCAGAGACTCTTCACTCCATGAGGGAGCACTTTAAATGGGAAGGCCAAGATTACTCTGACTCCAGAAAAGGGCTTAGGGAATTCTTGTTTTTGCCTCAGCATAGGCCCTTAGCTATTCCTCCTGTGTTGAATGTGGTGGAGGATGTTTTGCAGAGGCTTCTCTGAACCCTGACTCCTTGCCTCCTGCTCCTGTTAAGCCTGATAGGTATTATAGGGTGCCCGAAGCTCATAAGTATTTGTTTAAGAGTCCCAGGGCGGACCCAGAAACTGTTTCTCAGGGGCCTAAAGGTGTTAAAGCTTCTGTGGTTAAAAATCCTGTACCCTCTGATAAAGAGGCAAGGGCTTTGGATAGGTGGGGTAAGAAAGTATATACTTCTTCCACTTTGGCCATGAGGGCGTTGAATTGTCAGTTTCATATGCTGAAATATCAGAATTATCTCCTTTCACAATTGAAATCTAAGGTGGATGCTTTGGCGGAAGGTATTGAGTGTAAAGAATTGCTGGATTTGGTTCATGTGTCTGAACAAGTGGGTAAGCATTCTTTGCAGTGTGGTTTTGATGCTGTTCAGGCCTCCTCGAGGGTGGCTGCTACTAGTTCTGTTCTTCGCAGACATGCCTGGTTGAAGGATCAGAATTTAGCTGAGCATGTTAAAACAAGGATTTTGGATGCTCCTTTACAGTCTGATGTGTTGTTTGGACCGCCTGTGGAAGCAGTTTTAAAGAAAATGGAGGACAAAGCTAAGTCTATGCAGACTGTTAAAGATTTTTGCAGGTACAGCCTCCAAGTTTAGTAGAAATTGGCCTGCTAAGGGGTGGACATATCCTGCTTATGGTTCCCAGTCTAGGGGTAGGTCTAGACGTGGTAGGGGCAGGGCTCAAGGTTCTTTAGGCCTCGATCAGACAGTTCACCTGCTCAGACTTCTGGTGAAGGCAGGGGTCAGTCCTTTCGTAAGCAGAACCAATGACCTGCCTTTTCAGCTGCCAGTGGACTCTCGCCTGGCAGCTCCTTTGGGAGGAAGATTGTCTCTTTTCAAAGAAAATTGGGATTTAATCACTCAAGACAGATGGGTGCTGGATATCATTCATCACGGTTACAGATTTTATTTCCACACAATGTCCCTTTCAGAGGCATGCCAGATGTTCCTCCTCCACAAAGAAAAGAGGCTCACATGCAAATTTCTCAGTTACTCCAGATAGGGGCCATTCAGCCAGTCCCTGTATCAGAAAGGGGCTTCGGATTTTATTCTCGCCTGTTCCTAGTGCCAAAGAAGGGGAACACGTGGAGACCAATTTTGGATTTATCTATCCTCAACACTTATCTGGACATTCCCAAGTTCAAGATGTTGACGTTACAGCAACTGTTATCTCTGCTGGGCAAAGATCACTGGATGGTAACTTTGGATCTCAAGGAAGCTTACCTTCATGTGCCTATAAGGCTAAGTTGCAGAAAGTATCTGAGGTTTCGAACTGGAGATTTTCATTATCAGTTCTCTGCATTGCCCTTTGGCTTATCTACTGCGCCCAGAGTATTCACAAAGGTTCTGGCTCCAGTGATAGCTTACTTCAGGCTTCAAGGCATTCAAATCTATCCTTACTTGGACGACTGCCTGATTCTGGCTCAAGAAAAGGAACACCTTCTACAGCATCTGGAATATGTCATAGCAGTGCTAAGATGCCTAGGGTATTCTGTGAACGAAATAAAGTCCAGTCTAGTACCCTCTCAAGACATGTGCTTTCTGGGTGTGAGACTGAATACAGCAGCCCAGATGGCCTTTTTAACCCCGGACAAACAAAAGAATCTGTCACTTTACTTCCATCACCTATCTCATCAGTCCGTGCTGACTGCAAGGACAGTCCTTCAAGCATTAGGGTTCATGGCATCTTGTATTCTGGTGCTTCCCAATGCCAAACTGCATATGAGGAAGCTGCAATGGTATCTAAAAAATGTATGGACACAGCACTGCCAAGATTTGGACACTGTCATTCAAATAATACCTTGCCTTCAAAAGGAATTCTTGTGGTGGGCTCAGGAATGTCACCTCAACAAGGGACTCTCTGTGACCCGCCAGAGGCGAGTCAGATTTTAACGACAGATGCCTCGGACACTGCTTGGGAGCTCATCTAAATGGAAAGTGGATACAAGACAAGTGGCCTGCCAGACTACAGCATCTACATATCAATATGAAGGAGATGTTAGCAGTCCAGTTTGCATTGATGGCGTTCAAGGAGTTACTTCTTCCAGGGCAGGTGTTGATTCTGACAGACAACACAACTGTCATGTGGTACATCAACAAGCAAGGGGGAACACATTCTTATCCTCTATGCAGGCAAGCAATGATTTTATGGGAGACTGCGTTAAGCCTGCAACTGACTCTTCAGGCAAGGTTTCTGCCAGGAGCACAGAACTCCTAGCAGATGTATTAAGCAGACAAATCATGGATCCCCACGAGTGGAAACTGGATCTTCATGTATTTCAGAAATTGACAGGGTCCTGGGGAACTCCAGACATAGATCTGTTCGCTTCTCCACTAAACCACCAGCTGCCAAAGTATTGCACAAAGGGTTTCATCACACAGCTTGGAAAGTGGATGCTCTGTCTTTCAGTTGGAAAAACCTTCATGTCTATGCCTTTCCACCTCTACCTCTTCTTCCAAAGGTATTACTAAAGGTCAGACAAGACAGGCCAAGGATGATTTTGATAGCTCCAGATTGGCCTCGCAACACTGGTACCCACTTCTAAGGAGTCTTGTAAAGAAGCCTCCATGGCCTTTACCTCTGATTCCTCATCTGTTATCTCAGAAGGACGGTCATCTGCTCAATGTCAAGCTTCAATCTCTTCATCTCACAGCTTGGCATATTCTGTGTTGAAGCACGGTAGGTCTCAGCTTCCTCAACAAGTTTTAAATGTGATTATGGAAGCTAGAAGGCCTAGTACTAGGAGAGTGTACGCAGAAAAATGGAAGAGATTTTTATTTGGGAGTTCAGCAAAGAATTTGGAGATTTCAGAGCCTAATTTGAGTGTGGCTCTTCAATATCTTACTGAATTATTGGACAAAGGTTTGTCCTTCTCTTCCATAAAGATTCATGCTGCAGCAATTTCAGCTCACTATGATTGTGACCCACCTTTGTTTTCGCATCCTTTGTTCAAGCAGTTTCTTAGAGGGGCAAAGAATATAAGACCCCCACGTAGAGCTCCTACTCCTGCTTGGGATCTCAATTTTGTGTTGGAAAAACTTACTCTACAACCTTTTGAGCCTGCAGCTACTGCTGAATTGAAATATTTGTCATGGAAGACTGCTTTTCTGTTGGCTATTACTTCTGCAAGAAGGGTGTCTGAGTTGCAGGCCCTTATGGCAGTAGAGCCCTTTTGATTTTCCATAAGGACAGGGTATCATTACGCACTAATCCTTCCTTTATGCCTAAGGTGGTTTCTAGTGTGGCTTTAAACCAAACTATTCATTTGCCTACTTTTTGCAGATCCTCAAAATAAAGGGGAAAAGATTTTGCACACTTTAGATGTACACAGGCAATTGCTATTATTTGAGCAGGACTAAAGATTTTAGGCAGTCTCAGCAGTTACTTGTTTCTTTTGCTTTGAGTTCACAGGGCAAGCCTGTGTCAAAACAAACTATTTCTAGGTGGATTGGCTTTTGCATTGCATTTTGTTATTCCCATCATGGCAAACAGGTTCCAGCTGGGATTAGGCCTCATTCCACTAGGGCTACTGCCACTTCAACAGCATTTCTAAGGGGGGTGGCAACTAAGGATATTCTGGAAGCAGCTACTTGGAGTTCAGTGCATACTTTCTCTAGGCATTATCACCTGCCCATATACTCTAAGTCTAGAGCTGGTTTTGCCACAGCTGTTTTACAAGGCATGTTGTCAGCTCCTGCTACTTTATAATTTGCCAGCCTCCCTTACCTCTGCTTTGGGATTCTACCCAATTGTCAGGACTGCAGCAAGGGAAGGAAGAACATAGTACAGTTTTGTACCTACAATAAATATAGTTGTACGAGGATTCCCTTGTAGCAGTCCAATTTACCCTCCCTCCTTCCGCTCTGTGTTTCAGGGTGGTTGTGTAGGTGAGTTTACATGCTTATATTTTTGTATATATTACTGTATATATTGTACATGTTTTTGGTACAGGTTGTTTTTGGGACTTGTCTTTTGGGTCTTCTGACATCTGGGGCAAGAAAAGACTGAGGAAATGACGCCGGTCATGCGCATTAGTACCCTGACGCTGACGCCAGTCTAGCGCCATGACCGACGCCAGCCTTATACTCTGGTATTCGGGCCGACTGGGACGCGGACTATACCCAATTGTCAGGACTGCAGCAAGGGAATCCTCGAACATCTACATTTATGGTAGGTACAAAACTGTACTTTTGTGGCTTGCGCCACCCCTTTAGTATGGGGAACTATACCCATTATTTTGCTGTGCCTCTGTTGAGCAGTGACACTGAGGTAATCCCTGGGGTATATCTGCGATCTCCCATCCATTGGTCAAGATTTCTCTTGAACAAGGCCAGCGAGGTGCTCTGCCTCACATATACCGGGATTTTATTCCACAGCATAGGGAGTCTTAGGGTGATGAATCTATCCCTGCAGCACGCCCTATTAATAGCCGTGTCGAGGTTTAAGTCTCCCTCTTGTGGCTCTGACGGATCTAGATTTTTGAGGTGAAGCATATTCATCAAATCTGGGTTTGACATGGCCTTGTATGTTAGGCAAAGGTCACCTCTGAGCAAGCGGTGGCGACTGAATAGAGCTGGAGTTCTTTCAGTCGGGCAGCATAGGACAGATGTTTGAGACCCTTTATCCTTTTGGTGAGGAACTTTTGTGGCCTCTCCAGCTGCTGCAAGTGTCGGGTCAGATACATTCCGAATGGGGCATTGTAGTCAATCATTGGTCTGATGAGTGATGAGTATAGGGAGACTATGACCTCCCTTGATCTAGATGAGAATCCCTTCATGATAAGGTGGGCAATGTAGAAGGTCTTCCTAACTACTTTAGCTACATGGGTGTCGAATGACAGACTACTATCAACCTGGGTCCCCAGGTCCCTGATAACTTCTTCTGTACTCAGTGGATTGCCACCTATTTGGTAGCTAGGGGTAACCTTGTTTTTCCCGAAGGGTATGACTATGCATTTTTGGCATTTAACTTTAGGCCATGGCTCTGGCACCAGTTATCCGCTTCTGTGAGACCCTTCTGAAGGATGTCTGTGTCAGATGTGTTTTCTACTATGGCCCAGTTTGCAGTCATCTGCAAACTTTGTCAGCCATAACCCTCCTGTGTTTGCTTGTACTGGAAAAGTAGATGCCAAACAAGAGTGGGCCCAGGACTGAGCCCTGTGGTACACCACTTGTGACAGGCTTTGAGTCTGACATGGCACCAGCAACTCTGACCCTGTGGGTTCTGTCACTCAGCCAGTTTGCAACCCATCTTGTGATGTATGGGTTAACATTTAAGCTGATGAGTTTTTCAATGATACCCGAGTGGGGTATTGTATCAAAGGCCTTCGCCAGATCGAGGTAGGCTGTATGGACTGCCTTTCCCTCATCAATGGCTTTGGTGACTGTTTCGAAAAGTCAACCAAGTTTAGAAGGCATGATCTGCCTTTGACAAAGCCAAACTGGGATGGATCCAAAGTCTGCAAATTCCCTATGTCTTTATTTATGAGGTCCATTATGATCCTCTCCATGGCTTTGCAGATAAGGCTTGTCAAGCTAATGGGCGGTAATTTCCAGGGTCGGTGGAGGCACCGCCTTTGTGAAGTGGGACCACAGTTGCAGTGCGCCACTCCTGGGCGTATCCAGAGGTAAGACTATGATTAAACAGCTGTCCTAGCTGTGGGTTTAATTCCTCGTTGAGTTCGTGGAGCACACAGCCGGGGACACCATCAGGTCCCATGGATGCTGTGTTTTTGGCTTTGGAGACAGCAGTTCTCACTCGGGCGTTGGAGATGTTTGGGGGCTGCAATCGCTTGGTATAGATATCTCTCCTTTTGGGGAGAAGTTTGCACTGAACCTGTCAGCCAGTATGTTGGCAATGTCTGTAGGATCAGTAATCTTCCCATCATTTTGAACTAGTTCTGAGCATATCTGGGAGTTTCCTCCCAGGTTTCTAACATAGCTAAAGAAGGCCTTATGATTGTCTTTTGAGTCTTTAGCTATTTTTCTCTCAAAATTTGCTTTGGATGATTTTATGAGAGCTCTTAGTTTTTACTTATAGTGATCAAGGGTGTCTTACCTTTTAAGGATTTTGCTCTATCTTGTAGTAGCTTCCTCCTTTTGTTGTAGAGTTTGTTTATGGCTGGGGTCCACCAGAGTGGACGCTTGCCTTTGGTACAAAGAGTCTTTGTTTTGCTTGGGATTGCCTTATCCATGCAGTCCTGCAGGTGCTGGTAGAAGGCATTTGTAAGTGATTCAGC
This sequence comes from Protopterus annectens, assembly GCF_019279795.1. NCBI lineage: Eukaryota > Metazoa > Chordata > Ceratodontiformes > Protopteridae > Protopterus > Protopterus annectens. The sequence continues at coordinate 231,407,101 of NC_056746.1, forward strand.
GTCTTGAGTACTGTTTTCCGCCGGCTCGGGGCCTTAAAGGAGACCACACTAGTCTTTAGAAGTGTGAAGTCGGCTTTCGAGAAGTTCATTACTGTGGTCTTTTTATTTCAGGTGGGTGGGATGAGGACCTCCAGCGAGATTAGTTTGTGATCTGATCTCACCAGTGAGGGGTATACTTCGGTGTTGAACATTGTGCTCCCATGTTCGTGATGATGAGGTCAAGTATGTTTTCTCCTCTTGTGGGGATGGTGACTAGTTGTTCCATGGCATTTGAGTTTATGAATTCCAGGAACTTTTGGGCTAGGGTGTTTGGGCTTGAGTAGTGTTCCCAGTCTATATTAGGGTAATTGAAGTCACCTAGTATGATGGTGTTTGGTGATACATTTATCCCTCTAGTGTTTTCAGGAAGGCCATGTGAGGTTCCTGAGTTTGTGAGGGTGGCCTGTAACATGCTACAATTTGCAGAGCAGTCTTGCCTATGGTTAATTGCACCTGGATGGTCTCCGATGCATCGTGCGTTGCCACCAGTCTTGAGGTGTGGGTGTCTTTGATGAATATGGATACCCCTCCTTTCTTGGTATTGTCCGGATTTTGGGGCGGAACGCATGATAAGAGGTAAAACCTGATAGTGCTGGGGTGCTCTCAGGAGCCTTGAACCAGGTTTCTGTCACTGCACAGACATCGATGTTCTCCATACTGAGAAGGGCCTCGAGTGCGTGCATTTTGAGATTTAGACTTCTGGCATTGAGCAGCATTACCCTTAGTTTTTTCCTTTTTGTGTTCTAGGGTGGTAGGTTTAGAATTTGAGCCTTGCCTAAAAAGGCACTATGGGGTGGCAAGAGCCTTTGCCAATATCCGAATCCCAGGGTGACAGGTGCAAGCCGTCCCTTGCGAAGCAGCGTGGCTTGTCCAGCATGTCATCCCAGGCAGACAGACATTGGATCCCCTTTGAATGACACCAGAGTTTAAGCCAATTGTTAAAGCTGATCATCTTATCTCTGTATTGTGGCATCATTCTTGGTGAAGGTAGGATACTGCTCAAGGTCAGGGTCATACCTGCCTGGGCTACATAATCAGAGAGCTCCTCAATGTCTCTTTTCATGTAGTCCAAGGAGGTACGTCTCAGGTCGTTTACACCAGCGTGGACAATGACTGAGTCATATTTATACCTGCTGTTGAGAGACCTGAGTGCTTGCGTTATGTGGCGGATTCTAGCCCCGACAGGCAGCTTACTGTGACCTTCTCCTTACTCAGTCTGGTGAGCGGACGTCAGTGTGTCTGACTATGGAGTCACCAATGACTAGTGTGTCTGGCATTGTGTTTGGCCTTAAGGGCTGTGACTGTTTGACACTCTGACTGTGAGGTCTATGTGTTGCAGGTGTTGTGTTCTGAGGTGGTGGTTGTTTGGGTGTCTGCTTTGGTGGCCTCTGCTATTTTGGTAGATTTTTGATCAGAGCCGCCGAGTATGTCTTTGTGTGTTTATGTGTATGATTTGAGGTTGTGATGGTACTATGTGAGACTGGGTCTATAGTGTGTGTGGTAACCTTCTCCTCCTGACTGGTCTTGCCAGTCCTATGTTGAGAGAGCTCAGCCTCCAGTTTGGCCGTATAGTTGCATCTCGCATGTATTTGTGTTTTGTGGGAGGAGGAGAGGGTTGTCTGTGTACATGAGGCAATTGTAACATTGCCTCAATATTCCCAGGTTCACCAGCTGAGCAGGAGAGGACACTAGCAACTGATCCCTCGACATGCTAGAAGGACTAGACAAAAAAACTTTAAAAGAGATTCCGGTGGACGTGAGTGACCGAGAAATGGGGGGTTTGCCTTTTTGGGGTGCTATCTATAAGAGTGCCGTATCAAGGTAATAAGTACTGTAGGAGCAAGTGCTAGGTTTAACAGATAGAGAAAAGTCTACTTGGAGTCAAGTAGAGATGATCATTTTAGGTATTAGAGAAAGTGCTAGTAACAGGGATGCTTAAAGGTAAGATTGAAAAGAATGCACTCTGCAGTGTGCACTAGAGAAGTTAGATATGAAAGTAGGTAACTTGAGTTTTACCTGTTTAAAAAGTTAAGGTTTAGTGGAGAGTTACTATTTTTAAAACAGCAAGATGGACTGAAAGGGGTGGTTACTTTTGTATTTTGGTACTATGAAATACTGTAGGATGGCCAATAAATTTAAATAATTGAAGGGTGGGATTTCAAAGTGATGGTTTTGTGATTACTCACATAAGCCAGTGAAAGTAGAGAGAAATGAGATATATGGTCAGATTAACATAAGAGGCGGGCAACTAGAAAGACAGTGGTATTTAACAAGACAACTTAAATGGGTGGGAGGGAGGGGAAAAATTCTGCCTGACTCAGAACAGAGAGAGCTGTGGTCTCTTTTGAAGTTTTAATATGCTGTTAAACAGAATGCAAGCAAAACACAAGGTAAAGAAAACAAACTACAGTATTCAAAATATAGAAAGGCAATACAGAAATACAAAAAATAACAGCAAACTAACCTTTCCTTCACAGCAAAGTGTAGCAGAGTCTGGATGAGCCTTTCTGGTAAAGCCAGGGTGTAGTGCTTTTAATTTTTAGTGCTGACTTATATAATTGCTTTAGTGAGCAAGTGCCAGGTAACTTAAGTGCAATGTGTTACAGGTAACTTAAATGCAAAAACGACAAACAGTAACTTTCTTTCAAGTGAAACAAGGAAATAAGTACAGTAAGCAATGCAGATCTCACTAGTGATCCACAGAGGCGCTGAGAAGCCGCGTATTAGGTGGAATTAGCGTTCAAATCATTGCTATCCTTAATACGACTCTCTGAGAAGCTTAAATAAGTTTCAAAGTATCCTTCATATGTATAGGTTTGGACATCACTTTGGAGGCCATTATAATTGAGTGGATTATCGTGAGTAAATGCTTGCCAAACAGTTATTTAATTGCCAGCGTATTTGGTTAACAGTTTGGCAAAATAAGAAAAATAAAAAAAAAACTCTCTTTTGCCAGACTATAAATATTTTTCACAAGCATTTTATCATGCTAATCCACTCTTAATTATACTGGCCCCCAAAAGTGATGTACATGTCTCCTCCCACCATATTAATGACTTGGTTACACCTACATAATTGGAATTTTTTTTTTTAATTATAATTTACTAAAAAAGTGGCTTGAAACCAACTGCACAATGTTGTCTTTAACACCTGGCTGCAGCCTCTGGGTTACTGGACCTGAGACAGGCTATTCAAAAAGACTTAAACTGAGGATCTCTGCCTTCTTTACCCATAATACCCTGCTGTCTGTCTACCTCACATCTCGTTTGCCACCTCCAGTGACTGAAGTACAGTTGTGGGCTTCATTGTTGGATCACTGTATCCTTATTTGGTGAAAGTTTGATCTTTCTTGTATTGCTTCCTTCATCTACCCTGGGTTTTTGGGTTCGTTGGAGTTAGGTTAGGTTTGGGTTGTCAGGTGAGTATGTGAGGTGTTTCTGGCATTCCTGCCCTTTTTGTTTTTTTGCTTCAAAAAATGTGTCTCCATATTCTTTAGGTTTGTTAGGTAGTTGGATAGTGTAGAAGTGTGTGGTTTATCATTTCTTGTTTACAGCAATAGTGGATTTCTTGTGTTTGGATGAGTTGTTTCTCTCTTCACTTGGTACTTAGAAAGAGAGGGGGTTCAAAAAGTGTGTGGCATGTAGGCACAAGTTAACTTCATTAGATGCATTTACAGATGTTCATTGTGCATACAGCTGCAGTAATCACAGATGGGTTCTCTGCCGTCAGGCGGGTCCTCGGTCGGCCGAATTCCAAAGTCTAGGTCCGGCGTCGGTTGCTGCCGCTTTCTTTCCTGACGTCAGTGAGGCAGGAGTATATAAGACACAGTTGACGCCATTTTCTTCAGTCTTTTTTGCTGCGCGGTGCCCGAAGCAGAAGCAGTTCGCAAGTGCCAGTCGGCCAGCTCCTGAATTTACGAAAAATTGGAAACCGAAGTCTTTATTAAAGCTAAGTACCCCGTTGGGGAAACTTTTCTTGCCTCAGACCGATGTCAGAAAAAGTTAACAATTGTATTTCTTGTGGGAAGCAAATACCGCATAAGGATTTCCATTCCCTCTGCATACCTTGTTTAGGCCCAGACCACGACGTCTCGGGCTGTCGCTTTTGCGCTACTTTCAATAAACGCACTATTAAGCGTCGGGCGGAGTTCGCCCAACACTTTTTTGGTAAAGCCTTTGATTATAAAATGTCGTTGGAGACTCCGACTACCGTTTTGTCCAAAAAACGCAAGGACAAGGACCGACACGTGAGGTCCGCGGTCCCCACCGACACCACACCAAAACTGGCTACACGTGGTCCGGTTCTCAGCGAGATGCTTATGCAGTCCCTGACTACCGACGACACTTCTTTGGCGGTGTCTTCTGTAACCGAGACCGCAGGTACCTCGGATCATACCCAGACTACAACCACCGAAGCCACTGTGAGCGTTGAGCCTCCTAATGTGGACAGGTCCACTTCCACCCATGGTGTCTTTAGACCCTCATCTTCCTTTTCCATAAAGGACTTCACTAAGTCCAAATCAGCCAGGCATCCCAAGGGGCCTGTTGCACAGGGCCCATCCCCAGGCCCCATGCCTAAAAAGCAGATGCTTAAAATGGCTGAGGATTTAATTACTCTTAGGGGTTCCCAACCCCCTCCAGACAAGAGACCCGGAGTGGAGGAAGATTCTCCCTCTTCTGACAGAACATTCTGATGTAGAGGAACATTCTTACTCCCCCTTTGAAGATTCTGATGCAGAGCAGTCCATTCCCTCTTTATCTCCTCCTGAGGATTTCTCTTTTGGGGAAACCTTGCACACCTTGAGGGAACACTTCCATTGGGAAGGCCAAGACTTTTCTGATTCCAAGAAAAGACTTAGGGAATTTCTTTTGTTGCCTCAACACAGACCTCTGGTGATACCTCTTGTATTGGACGTACTTGATGATGTTTATTCGGAGGCTTGCCTTAATCCGGATTCCCTGCCTCTTGCCCCAGTCAAGCCTGATAGGTACTACAGAGTTCCTAACTCTCACCACTTTCTTTACAAAAACCATAATGCTGACCCTGAAGCCATTTCTCAAGGCCCCAAGGGAATGAAGGCCTCTACTGCTAAGAATCCACTACCTTCCGAAAGAGAGTCAAGATCTTTAGAAAGGTGGGGGAAAAAGGGATATACCTCGGCCACCCTAGCCATGAGGGCCTTAAATTGTCAGTTTCATATGCTTAAATATCAGCAGTTTCTGTTATCACAATTAAGAAATAAAATGTCTCAACCTGAACAATCAGATTTGAAGGAGTTGCAGGATATGATGCATAGTGCAGAACAAGTGGGTAAACACACCTTACAATGTGGCTATGATGCCCTAGAGGCCTCAAGTAGAGCTGCTGCTACAGGATCAGTCATTCGTAGACATGCATGGCTTAGGGAACAAATCTTGCCTGATCATGTGAAAGCTAAACTACTAGATGCTCCTTTACAAAAGGATGTGCTATTTGGTACTAATGCTGAGGAGATCCTACGGAAAATGGAAGAAAAAGCCAAATCTATGCAAACTGTCAAAGCTTTTCTACAGGTTCAACCACCACGTTTTAGCAGAAATTGGCCTTCTAAAAACTGGTCCTTTCCAGCCACGGACAAGCCCCAAAGAGGTAGATACAGGCGCACAAGGGGCAGAGGGCAATCACAAGGATCATATAGAGGCAGGCAATGGCAAACTCCAGCACCAAGTGGTGGCGAAGACAGTGCACAACAATACAGGAAACAAACCCAATGACTTCCTCCTTTCCATGCCAAGCAAGTCTCAGCTGGCAGCACCCTTGGGAGGACGAAGAAGTTAGTTTAACGGACGAAACCTAGGTAAAGAAACTCGTTTGTGGAATAATAAAGAAAATTGTTTTTGGTTCAACAACTTCCTTCATCATGTTGTGGTTGGATTTATCTTGGAACATATACATTTATTTGCACAGCGTTATTTTTGTCCACACTGTGTGGTTTATTTTGCTGGCGGCAACCTCCTGTGTGGCCTCGCTATCCTTAACAACTGTTTTTGCAGTGGCGTTGCTTTTTGGACCCTTGGGAGGAAAGCTGGCATTATTTACAAGAAATTGGCATATTGTCACAACAGTCAAGTGGATCCTGGACGTTATAAACAGAGGCTACAGATTTCATTTTCACACTCTCCCAAAAATGAGAGGCATGCCAAACCTGCCACACAATCAGAGGGCAGAGGCACAACTACAAATTTCAAAGCTCATAGATATGAAAGCTATTCAAGAGGTACCTACTCACGAACAAGGTCAAGGTTTTTATTCCAGGTTATTTCTGGTACCAAGGAAAGGAACCGACTGGAGACCCATTTTGGACTTATCCATCCTAAACACATTCTTACTCGTACCAAAATTCAAGATGCTCACATTACAGCAGCTTCTTCCCATGCTAGGCAAGGGGTTTGGCTGGTAACATTGGACCTCAAGGAGGTATACCTGCATGTCCCAATCAGACAAAGCTGCAGAAGATACCTCAGATTTCTTGCAGGTTCAATCCACTATCAATTCTCTGCATTGCTCTTTGGCTTATCTACTGCGCCCAGAGTATTCACGAAATGCCTGGCATCAGTAATTGCCTACTGCAGACTTCAAGGGATACAAATTTACCCTTATTTGGACGACTGCCTGATCCAAGCGGACAGCAAGCACATACTTCTGGAACATCTGGCTTATGCAACACGGTTACTGAATTCTCTGGGATACACAATCAACAAAGAGAAATCCAGGCTAACACCATCTCAGAAAATAACTTTCCTGGGTGCCAACTTAGACACAAACACCCAGATGGCCTATCTTACGCCAGAAAAACAGGGGCAACTAACTCAGTACTTCAAAACACTAGCAAATTGTACCAGGCTTACTGCAAGGAAAATCCTGCAGGCTCTGGGCTTCATGGCATCTTGCATTCTTTTAATCCCATGTGCAAAGTTGCATATGAGGAAACTTCAATGGTACCTAAAAAAACTATGGTCTCAACACAGCCACAGTTTGGAAACAATAATACCACTAATTCCATGTTTGCAAAAGGAGTTTCTATGGTGGGCCCAAGCATGTCAAACAAACACAGGTCTCCCATTCTGCAAGCCTCCAGCAAATCAAGTCATCACAACAGAAGCCTCAGATTACGCCTGGGGAGCGCACATGACAGACAGGTGCATTCAGGGCAAATGGTCCCAAAAGGAAAAGCACCTTCACATCAATCAAAAAGAAATGCTAGCAGTGATAAATGCAATTACAGCTTTCAAGGACCTCCCGCATCCAGGACAATTATTGATAAGAACAGACAACACCACAGTAATGTGGTACATAATCAAACAAGGAGGAACACATTCATACCCCCTGTGCAGACTAGCCATGACACTTTGGAACTTGGCTCTGGAATGGCAAATCGAACTTCAAGCACAATACTTGCCAGGCTTGGAAAACACGCTGGCAGACAATCTAAGCAGAAATATGACAGATCCACATAAATGGAAGTTGCATCCTCAAGTGTTTACAAAGATAATCCAAGCGTGGGGGAGGCCAGACATAGATCTCTTCGCCTCCCACAGGAATCATCAATTGGAAAAGTTTTGTTTAAGGATCTTTCATCCAAAGGCCTGGAGAGTGAACGCCCTTTCATTCAGTTGGACAGCATGGACAGTTTACGCTTTCCCACCTCTGCCTCTTCTGCCCAAGGTGCTCTTGAAAGCAAGAGCAGACAGACCGAATATGATACTGATTTGCTCCAGACTGACCAAGACAACACTGGTACCCACTCCTGAGGAGCCTAACACATACTCCTCCCTGGCCCCTACCTCTAATGCCTCTTCTGCTGACTCAGCACAGCTACAAAACTCTTCACAGTCAGCTGAAAACACTCAATCTCGCTGCATGGAAAATTCCTTAACACCACAACAGACTCTACTCCCCAAAGAGGTGCAGGATGTCATTTTGGAGGCCAGAAGGCCATCTACTAGAAAAGCTTACTCCGCAAAATGGAAACGGTTTTGCTCTTGGAATGAGAAAAAAGGCCAGGACCCTAGAAAACTGAATTTGCCTCGGGTATTACAGTATCTAGCTGAGCTGCTGAACAGTGGACTTTCATTTTCCTCCATAAAATCCATGCCTCAGCCATTTCTGCAGAATTTAACACGGATCCACCCTTATTCTCTCACCCACTCTTAAGGCAGTTCCTCAGAGGGGCTAAGAATATAAGACCACCAAGGAAACAACCAGTGCCATCCTGGGATCTTAATTACATTCTAGAAAAATTAACATTGCCTCCCTTTGAACCAGCTGCTTCAACAGATTTGCAATATTTGTCCTGGAAAACAGCTTTCCTTCTGGCCATTACCTCAGCTCGTAGGGTTTCGGAACTACAAGCCCTCATGGCTGTGCAGCCATTTCTCATCTTCCATCAGGACAGGGTTTCCCTTCGTACCAACCCGTCATTTATGCCTAAAGTGGTATCCAGGATAGCTTTAAATCAAGCCATACACTTACCTACCTTTTACCCCAATCCTCAAAACAAAGGGGAAAGGCTGCTACACTCCTTAGACATCCGTAGACAGCTACGTTATTATTTGGACAGAACAAAGCCTTTCAGGAAATCAGAACAACTTTTTGTGTCCTATGCTGTAGGAGCTCAAGGGAAGCCAGTTACCAAACAGACAATTTCAAAATGGATAGGCCACTGCATACAGTTTTGTTACTCCTATCATGGAAAATCTGTTCCTACAGGCATCAGATCCCACTCCACCAGGGCCACAGCTACTTCTACAGCCTTCCTCAGGGGAGTTCCTACCAAAGATATTTTGGAGGCAGCCACTTGGAGTTCTGTGCATACCTTCACAAAACACTACCACCTGCCTTTATATTCCAAAACTAGAGCAGGCTTTGCCACTGCTGTGTTGCAGGGCATTCTGGCTCATCCCAGTTCCACTTAGTGCCTACCACCCTGTGCATAGCTTTGGGATTCTACCCATCTGTGATTACTGCAGCTGTATGCACGATGAACATAGTACAGTTTTGTACCTACCATAAATGTAGATGTTCGAGTGCTAATACAGCTGCAGTACAGTTTTCCCTCCCTCCTTCCCCTCTTGGTAAAGGCCTAGGGCCTAGCCCTTCTTCATACAACCTGATTGGGTTATCCTTCTATGGTATATTTGCTTGCAACTACTGATTTTTGATTATATTGCATTTCATGTATATAAATATAATTTATGTATTGCCTTCCTACTGGGGGCACCTGACATCTGGGGCAAGAAAGACTGAAGAAAATGGCGTCGGCTGTGTCTTATATACTCCTGCCTTACTGACGTCAGGAAAGAAAGCGACAGCAACCGACGCCGGACCTAGACTTTGGAATTCGGCCAACCGAGGACCCGCCTGACGGCAGAGAACCCATCTGTGATTACTGCAGCTGTATTAGCACTCGAACATCTACATTTATGGTAGGTACAAAACTGTACTTTTCTGTGCCTTGCACTTGGAAGCCAAGTGTTCTATTTGTGCCGAGTTTAGTACATGGGCTGTTAACACATGTTGAATCAAGGTAGATTTGAAGGACTTGTTGCTCTCTGATGATGCTTCTACTTTTGTTGCTTTTCCTTCTTAAGAGGACTGAGAATGGAAAGTTGGGGGGGGGGGTTCACGGCAAACCAAATTTGAAGGACCTTAAGACCCTTGAGAAGAACAAGGTCGATTGTAAACAAGTGGCTCCCCTCCCCCTTTTTTGATCAGCCAGATCCGAAGATCCACAGACCTTCAACTTCTGTTTCTACTTCAATGCCAAGGTCGGCTCAGTCTTCATGGAAATGATCTCCATCGGTGCTGGTTTCGGGAAAATTTGCATCTCCAGCTTTGAGTATAGAGTCCTTTATTGGTTAAGAGGGGTACTTCAGGTAGGGGTATTCCACTTTTTCTGTTGTCACCCCAAGGGAAGTTCCCACCATAGTCCGCTCACTCTCCACCTTAGATCCAGTCTTCCACAGTTCATATCCAATCATTGGATCTCTCTGTTGGCTGGTTGTCATTCAAGCCCTCATTGTTGTCCTCCTCAGACAGATCTGCCCACTCTGCTGGGAATCTTAGACCTTTGGACTTGGAGCAACTGATGCAGTCTTTCTTGCAGGCCCACGTTCAGGTAGGTCTTATCCCCACCTCCTTGGTTCCAGTACATGTGGCTTTGGCTCCATTGGTTGTCCTTTTTTCACTTAGACCCTTTGCCTCAGGGGCTTATGGATCCAGTGGTTTTTCTTTCATTCAGTTCAGGTCTGACAGTTTGGCCCCTTCACTCACCAAATCCTAACTTGGCATTCTTCATTCTGGTGTTGGAGCGGAGCATGCCTCAGAGGGGTTGTTGTCAACTCTTAGGGTTTTGGAGTCTTCTCCTCGGACTCTTGGGTTCAGGTTCATTTCCAGTGATGAGTCTGGTCTTCTGGCTCTGGACTCTAGCAGTTCTGTGGTTGCTTCAGATCCAAGAGGTGTCCGCTCCAGTCTGCTGGTAATGGCCTGTGCCTTTGATGCCGTGGAAAGGATTTTTTCCAAGTCAGAGATGGAGTGGTTGGCAGCAGATGGTAATGCACCAGGTCTCCAAACTGCTCTGTATCTTTGGCCCCCTGCCTCCTCAATATCTACTCCAGATTCTCCGATCTGGGAGGGTCATGTTAAGAGTCAGTGCAAGAGAAATCTGTCATGAGGATGCTGACTTCAAGGAAGGATAGGGTTCCCTAAAGTCATGCTATGAGATGATGTCCATCGTGTTTCACTCCTGCAGTCATTACACTTGGGTTATCCTGCCATCAAGCGGGCCCGCAGTCGGCCAGAGTTCCAAAGTCTTGGTCCGGCGTCGGTTGCTGTCGCTTCCACCCTGACGTCAGTGCGCCAGGGGTATACAAGATGCAGCCGATGCCATTTTTTTCAGTTTTGTTGCTGCGAGGTGCCCGAAGCAAAATCAGTTCTCAAGTGCCGGTCAGCCGACTCCTGAGATATCAAATTCGATTTTTAGAATCGAAGTCTTCAATAAAGCTAAGTACCCCATTGGGGAAACTTTTTCTTGCCTCAGACCGATGTCAGTAAAAGTTAATAATTGTATTTCTTGTGGGAAGCAAATACCTCATAAGGATTTTCATTCTTACTGTATTCCATCCCTAGGCCCAGATCATGACATCCCTAGTCAGTTTTGTGCTAGATTTAACAAACGCACTATTAAACACCGGTTTGATTTTGCTCGCCATTACTTTGGCCGAAGATTTAATTATACAATGCCGTCCGAACAACCGATGACTGGAATGCACAAAAACCGCAGAGACAAGGATAAGGACAGGCATCCGAGGTACAAAACTGATGACGAAGTCTCTTCTAGGCCAGTCGCCGGTTCACCAGTTCTCAGTGAGGCGCTTTCACTGCCTCCGACACCCGCTACCGACTCCCACGTGGAGGTACCTAGGCCTCTGAATACTCAAGGTGTTGGGCCTACGGAGACTAACCCTTCAGATGGGTCTGGAGCTGCTGAGCAGGCATCGGCTTCTGAGGGTGTTTTCAGACCTTCTCAACTTACCATTAAAACTACAGCCAAGTCTAAAACTCCATTAAAGACAAAGAAGCAAGTACAGCATTCACCTGGACAGGCCTCCATGCCTAAAAAACAGATGCTCATAATGGCCGAATACTTAATTACTCTGATCAGGGGTTCCCATCCCCCTCCTGATAAAAGGCCTAGGCAGAATACAGACTGATTCCTCTGACCAGTTCTCTAAATATTCTGATTCCTCTTCAGACCAGGAATACTCTTTACCCCCCTATGAGGACTCTGATACTGAAGAATCAATTCCTTCAGCCTCTCCTCCTGAGGATTATTCTTTTGGGGAAACTTTACATACCACGAGGGAGCATTTCCATTGGGATGGCCAGGATTATTCAGAATCCAAGAAAAAGCTCAGAGACTTTCTATTATTGCCTCAGCACAGGCCCCTTGCTATTCCGCCAGTGTTGGATATTGTGGATGATGTGTTCTCTGAATCCAGTTTAAATCCTGATTCTTTGCCCCCTGCTCCAGTCAAGCCAGACAAGTACTACAGAGTCCCTGACTCTCACAAATTTCTTTATTAAAACCCTGCTGCTGACCCAGAAACGTTTTCCCAGGGTCCCAAAGGGGTAAAGGCTTCCACGGCTAAAAATCTATTTCCTTCTGACAGGGATTCTAGAGCATTAGACAGATGGGGGAAGAAAGTTTACACTTCTGCAACTTTAGCAGTGAGGGTTTTAAATTGCCAGTTTCACATGCTTAAATACCAACAATACTTAATGTCTCAATTAAAACAGAAAATGAGTACTAGTGCAGAACATCCTGACTACAAGGAAACGCAGGATTTATTGCATGCAGCTGAAGAAGTGGGAAAACGTACTTTGCAGTGTAGTTTTGATTCATTAGAGGCTTCTTGTAGAGCAGCAGTTACAGGATCTGTGATTCAAAGGCATGCTTGGTTAAAAGAACAAAGTTTACCAGATCATGTTAAGGCAAAATTATTGGATGCTCCTTTACAGCAAGATATTTTATTTGGTGTTAAGGCAGAGGAGGTATTAAAGAAAATGGAAGATAAGGCAAAATCTATGCAAACAGTAAAGGATTTCTTACAGGTACAGCCACCTCGATTTAGAAGAAATTTGCCTACAAAGAATTGGTCCTTTCCAGTGTCAGACAGGCCACAGAGAGGCAGATACAGATGCCCTAGAGGTAGATCTCAGCCCCATACAGACGCCCAAGAGGCAGATCTCAGCCCCAAGGCTCTTACAGACCAAGACAGTGGGGTGCTTCAACCCCAAAAGGAGGTGAGGACAAGTCACAACCTTACAGGAAACAGTCCCAATGACTTCCCCTTCCAGTGTCAAGCTCTTCCCTTTTGGCAGCTCCCTTAGGGGGAAAATTAGCACTTTTTTCACAAAATTGGCAAACAGTCATCCAAGACAAATGGGTTCTGAATATTGTGTCTCAAGGTTACAGGTTCCACTTTCACACTTTACCAAGGCTAAAAGGAATGCCAGACCTGCCACAAAATCAATGGGCAGAGGCACAAAAGCAAATTACAGCCCTCATGGACATGAGAGCTATTCAGAACGTACCACAGCAGGAACAAGGGCAAGGATTTTACTCAAGACTCTTCCTGGTCCCCAGAAAGGACAAAGCCTGGAGACCCATATTAGACCTTTCTACTCTAAATACTTACCTGGATGTTCCGAAATTCAAAATGTTGACACTACAGCAGCTACTTCCCATGTTGGGCAAGGCAGCTTGGCTTGTTACTTTGGACCTCAAAGAGGCATACCTGCATGTCCCTATCAGACAAAATTGCAGAAGATACCTCAGATTCATAGCTGTGGTTCAATGCACTACCAATTATCTGCTGTGCCCAGGGTCTTCACAATGTGCTTGGCACCAGTAATTGCATTTTTCAGACAAAAGGGAATTCAAATATATCCATACCTGGACGACTGCCTTGTTCAAGCAGAGAGCAAGGACATTCTTCTAAAGCATCTGGCATTTGTAAAAATGTTGCTAAAATACCTAGGGAACACAGTAAACGAAAAGAAGTCAAAACTAGTGCCCTCACAAGAGATAATATTCCTGGGTGCCAGCTTAAATACAACGGCCCAGATGGCTTATCTCACGCCAGACTAACCAGGACAACTGGCTCAGTATTTTCAGTTGATGGCAACAAAGTCCCAACTCCCTGCAAGAAAAATTCTGCAGGCCTTGGGATTCATGGCATCCTGCATACTGCTAATTCCATATGCCAGACTGCATATGAGGAAATTACAGTGGTACCTAAAAAGTGTTTGGACTCTACACTCTCACAGTTTAAAATGGTAATACCACTAATTCCCTGCCCTACAACAGGAGTTTCGATGGTGGACACAGCCATGTCACCTCAACAAGGGCCAGCCTTTCACTCTACCCACAGCCAGGCAGACTTTAACAACAGATGCTTCGGATTACGCCTGGGGAGCACACATGGCAGGAAAATGCATTCAGGGCAAGTGGACCACAGACCAAATGCATCTTCACATCAATCAAAAAGAGATGTTGGCTGTACAAAATGCCCTAACAGCTTTCAAGGACCTTCTGCATCCAGGACAATTATTATTAAAGACAGACAACACCACAGTAATGTGATACATAAATGAGCAAAGGGGGCAATCATTCTTACCCCCTATGCAGACAAGCCATGACCTTGTGGAACACGGCTCTAACTTATCAAGTTCATCTGCAAGCACAATTCCTGCCAGGAAAGAAAAATACTTTGGCAGAGGACTTTAGCAGAAACATCATGGATCCTCACGAGTGGAAACTAAAACCACAAGTCTTCAGCATGATAACGCAAAAATGGGGGTGCCCAGACATAGATCTGTTTGCCTCCACACTGAATTGCCAACAACAAAAATTCTGCACAAGGACTTATCACACACAAGCATGGAAAGTGGATGCTCTTTCGTTCAGTTGGAAAAACCTAAAAGTTTATGCCTTCCCACCACTGCCTCTCCTTTCAAAGGTACTCCCTAAAAGCCAGACAAGAAAAACCACAGATGATCCTGATTGCTCCAGACAGGCCATGCCAGCACTGGTACCCAATCTTAAAGAACTTACCTTAAGGACCACCATGGATTTTACCTCTAATTCCACACCTTCTGACGCAACAAGACAATCGGATCCTGCACAGTCATCTCAAAACCGTAAACCTGGCTGCATGGCAGATTCATTAGTCCAACGGACAACACCTTTCTCTAAAGCTGTTATGGATGTCATTTTGGAGGCCAGGAGGCCTAGCACCAGGAAATCTTATTCAGGAAAAGTGGAAGAGATTCTGTCCCTGGAACCAGGCTCAAAGCTTTGACCCTCTTGTCCCAACCATTCCTCAGATACTACAATACTTAACTGAGATCCTGGACAAAGGACTATCCTTCTCATCCATTAAGATCCACGCCTCTGCCACCTTGGCTCATTACAACACAGATCCTCCTATTTTTCTCTCATCCATTGCTAAAGCAGTAACACAGAGGGGCTAAAAACATAAGGCCGCCCCGGAGAACACCAACACCTACTTGGGACCTCAATTTTGTCTTGGAAAAACTCACTTTACCTCCTTTTGAGCCAGCCAATTCAGCAGATTTAAAATATGTATCATGGAAAATTGCTCTGCTTCTGGCAATAACCTTAGCATGAAGAGTCTCAGAGTTACAGGCACTAATGGCAGTGGAGCCTTTCATTTTTCATCAAGACAGGGTTTCTTTAAGAACAAACCCTTCCTTTATGCCTAAGGTGGTTTCCAGTGTGGCTCTTAACCAAACTATTCACTTGCCAACCTTTTACCCAAATCCCCAGAATAAAGGGGAGAGACTTCTGCATTCCTTGGACATACACAGACAATTACATTTCTACTTGGACAAAACAAAAGCTTTCAGAAAAACTGAGCAATTGTTTGTAGCATATGCTGCAGGATCACAAGGAAAGGCTATTTCAAAGCAGACCATTTCAAAGTGGATAGGACACTTTAGCCGGTTCTGCTACACACAGCATGGGAAACCTGTACCTAGTAACATTAGACCACATTCCACCAGGGCAACTGCCACTTCTACTCCTACCTTAGAGTACCTACCAAAGATATCTTGGAAGCTGCATCTTGGAGTTCAGTGCACACTTTTACCAAGCATTACCATTTGCCTCTTTATTCTAGATCCAGAGCTGGCTTTGCCACTGCAGTGCTGCAGGGCCTCATAGCCACACCAAACCCTCTATAGAACCAGCCACCCTAACTCAGCTTTGGGATTCAACCCAAGTGTAATGACTGCTGCAGTGAAACACGATGAACATAGTACAGTTTTGTACCTACCATAAATGTAGATGTTCAAGTGTCTTCACTGCTGCAGTCCAGGTTACCCACCCGCCATCCCTTCTTTCTTAGCTGGGACTTATCTATACTTCTCAACCTGTACTATCTATGTGGTGTATTTGCTGGTTACTGAAGGTTTTATTTTTACCTTATTGTATGTTTTATTAGCCATATGTATTGCCTACCATTTTTGGGGGCACCTGACATCTGGGGCAAGAAAGACTGAAGAAAATGGCATCGGCTGCATCTTGTATATACCCCTGGTGCTCTGACGTCAGGAGGAAGCGACAGTAACCGATGCCGGACCAAGACTTTGGAACTCCGGCCGACTGCGGGCCTGCCTGACAGCAGGATAACCCAAGTGTAATGACTGCAGCAGTAAAGACACTCGAATATCTACATTTATGGTAGGTACAAAACTGTACTTTTCTTTTGGTGACCTTCTGGAGTTCGTTCAACATGGGGGCTGGACTGCCGAAGCATCCTGTCTGGATGAGGCTGTATTTTTGGAGGCCTTTGATGTGGGCCCTTCCGTGTCCTGGATGGCTTCTTCTCTGGACACACTTATTGACCTAGTGTTCAGGAGGGCTTGGAGGGAACTGAATACAGTGAAGCATATTCCTAGAAAACCTGACAAAATCTTGCCCCCTTCTAAGGATTGGCAGCACCTGGAGTAATTGTCTTGCTGTTGATGCCATTGTGGTGGCAGCAGCCACTTAAAAAGGACATTTTAGAGGAAAGGTCTTAAGTCCGTCCCCCAGTTATTCAATGCAGGGAGCTAGATTTTTTCGGAAGCTCATTTACACATTGGCAACTTTCGTGCTGAGGGCATTAAATTATTTGGCTCATTTGACAAGGCTTCAGCTTGATGTCTTTGAAGTGTCAAAGATGATGACACAGCAGACTCTGAAAACTTTAAAGACTTTGGAGATACAGTTGTTAACAGTGCAGTCTATTTCCCTCATATCTGTGCACCTCATATCCCACTCAGCCGATGGCACATCTTGCTGTGCAGACACTGGCAATTGTCATGTGTAGATGTGGTAATGTAATTTTGTGCACTGCTTTAAGATGTCCTTTGGAAATGCCCATTTCAGTGGTTCCACTGTTTTTGTTCCAAAAAAAAAGGACACGTTAAACGGGACAGAAAGAGTCTTTCTGCTATTGGTGAATGCTTTGCCACCCAAAAGTAGTCATCTAGGAAGCAGAAAGGGGGAGGGTATTTTTTTTTTTTTTGGATATTGCAGCACTCGTTTCAGGACACTTCTGATAAGGGTGCCCTTTGTGGCGATGTGGGAGTAAGTAGAATGGATGTCGCCCATATGACATAGTTGGTCCTTAGAAGCAAAGCTTCCATGTAGCTGTTTCTGGGACGTACTTTCAGTGTTTTTGACGGGTTGTTAGGCTGTCCTACTCTGGAGACATTTGGAGGTCACTTGGCTCTCCACTGAAAAGTTTGGGAGAGCATCATCTGATGCATAGCTGTTGAAAGTTGTATCCAAAGGTTATACATTTCCGTTTTTATTCCCATCAAGAATGAATGTCATCCTTCCCAGGCATTCCATCAGGTCAGAGAAGAGATGCTGCATTCAGAATTCTGAAGCTGCTGACCAATCCAGTCATCCAGGAGGTCTCACTAGACTAACGAGGATGTGGGATATATTCCAGATTTTTTTTTGTTGCCAAAGAAGAACAAAGACCTGTGACCAATTTTGAATCTGAGCAAACTGAACCATTGTTTAAAGTAGATAAAGTTCAGGATGGCCCCAGTGCAGTCCATTCTGCCTCTGTTGAGGAAAGATAGTTGGATGTGGTAGATAGATCTCAAGTTTGCCTACCATCATGTAAAGATCATAAGACAGTCCAGGATGTTTATGTGATTTCATCTGAGAGCCAGTCATTATTCTTTCCAAGCTCGGCCCTTTGGTCACATCACAGCCCCCCTAGGTGTTCACCAAATGTGTGTCAGTTGGAGTAGCCTGGTGCAGACTTCAGGGGTTCCAAGACTTTCCGCATCTGGACAATTAGTTCCTTACTGCCTCTGTGTGCATCACTGGTCAAAGCTTGGGACACCCTCCTCCAGCTGTGTCTGTCCACAGGCATCACCTTGAACTATGAGGAATCTACTGTACAGCTTGTTCAGGTGATGGAGTTCATAAGATGCCATTTGGATTTAGTGTTTTAGGCAGACTTCTAGGACACAGAGTGAGCTCCATTCGTGCAGAGGCAATTCACCTGCTTTGCTTTCACAACCCCCCAGCCTCAATTATTCTCACGTATTGGGACACTTGGCAGCATGTTTGTTTTTTTTCCCCTTGTGAACTGCCGTATGAGGATTCTGCAGTGGACATTAGTGACTCATGGTTTTGCTTAACCCATACCATGACCTTTCCTATTGATACGACAAAGTTTTGTCAAGATCAGATAGTGGTTGGAGTCTCCCGTGGTCTCTGCCAGGTTACCTTTTGTGCCCCAACCTCGGGCCACAGTCACCATGGATACCTCCCTTCTGGGATGGGGCATTTCATACTGAAAACTGCTCACGGGACCTGGTCAGCTGCTGAGGCCAACCTTCACATTAGTGTCTTGTAGATGAGAGAGGTCCTCATAGCATTGCAGGCTTTTCAGGGCCTTTTCCCAAAGGGTTTGATTTTGGTCCAGTGGAGCAACAAGTCTGTGATTAAGTATCTGAACAAACAAGGAAGAACTCTGTCTTATCCCCTTTGTCGGGAGGCTCTGGGAGTGTGGCAAAGGACAGCGTCCTGTCAGAGGTTTCTGACAATAACACACATCGCAGGGAAGTCCAACATCTTACCCGACAGTGTAAGCAAGAGCATTTTTCCTCAAGAGTGGTCTCTGAATACAGAGATAGCTGCCTGGGTCTTCTGGAGCTGAAGCACCCCTTGCTGTGATCTGTTTACCACCCCATCCAACATAAAGTGCAGTATATTTTATGCCCTAGCTCCCCTGTGGGACAGTCACTGAAGGATGCTCTGCTTTATGCTTGTCCACCGGATCTCTTGTATGCCTATCCTCCTGTCACAATAAAGTTTCTTCAGAACGTCGTCCATGGCAGAAAGACTGGAATTCTCATTGCTCCATTCAGGTCCCGGCAAGTTTGGTTCCCTTTCCTGTGGCCTCACCTTAAGTACTCTCAATAAGTCCTTGATCCCATACCAGATTTGATTTCTCATTTCTAAAATTGACTGCATGATTCCTGCAGTTCTCATGATGAAGAGAGATCCAATGCTCTCTGATAAAGTTGCCAATATTTTGTCTTCCTCTCTGAAACCTTTCAGGCAGAAGATTATGCTGGTAAATGGAAACATTTTGTAATTTGGGGTTGATTGAAGGGTTTTAATAATTTTTAGCCCTTTTGGATGATGCTCTGGATATTCTTTTGGATATTTTTCAGTTTGGGTTGAGCTATTCTCCTGTTACTTGCAGGTGACTTCATATTTCCATATCGGCAGGAGCATTCCTCTCAGCTGTATTTTCCAAGAGTTCCAGATTTTTGCATCATATTTTTGATCTGTCCTTTCTATAATGTGCAGCCTACTGGCAAATCATTGAGGATTGAAGTCATGAAATAATGACACACGTTTGAGTGTCAGGCTTCATACCTTTCAAAAAATGCAAGCCATCACAAAACATTTTATTGTAGCATCTTTCTAAGTTTATAAGAGCATTGTTTAAACTTTTTTCCCTCTTTTTGGGACATTGTCCTCCCATTATTTTATTTATTTATTTTTTTATTACTTTGTCCAGATTTCTTGTACTAAGATATTTAGAAGTTTGGACAGGGATACTACTGCAGTAGCTGCTCTGAAGGTGTCTAAGGTGTACCTGCATGATGCAATTTTATTTATGACCTCCCATTCAGGATCCAGTTCCTCCTTGGGATTTACCTTTCATGAGTCCTGTTTTATTTGTCCCCTCCATTTTTGCCGCCTGCTCAATATGAAAGTTATGTACTTTCCATAAAGATTGATCCATGTGGTCTGTTTCTGTCTGGTTCACCCATAACTCCCTCCTCTCACCCTCCTGTGGGCTGTTGCAACCAGGACAGTGTGTGGCTTAGCTGATGAGGTTTTTCCCATTCTGTCTTGCAGTCTTGTATGATGTTCATCGTGTTTCACTGTTGCAGTCATTACACTTGGGTTATCCTGCTGGCAGGCTACCCGCAGTCAGCCAGAATTCCAAAGTCTAGGTCCGGCATCGGTTGCTGTCACCTCTTCTCTGACGTCAGTGCGTCAGGGGTATAAAAGATGCAGCCGACGCCATTTTCTTCAGTCTTTCTTGCCGCGCAGTGCCCGAAGCAAAAGCAGTTCGCAAGTGCCGGTCGGCCGACTCCTGAGATTTTCAAAATTGAATTTCAGAACCCAAGTCTTAAATAAAGCTAAGTACCCCATTGGGGAAACCTTTTCTTGCTCCAGACTGATATCAGTAAAAGTTAACAATTGTATTTCATGTGGGAAGCAAATAAATCATAAGGATTTTCACTCTTACTGTATTCCTTGCCTAGGCCCTGACCACAACGTTGCTAGTTGTCGGTTTTGTGCTAGATTCAACCAACGCACTATTAAGCGTCTGTTTGATTTTGCATTACATTACTTTGGCAGAAGATTTAACTACATAATGCTGTCGGAACAACCAACGACCGGAATTCATAAAAAACGCAGAGACAAAGAAAAGGACAGGCATCCGAGGCCCAAAACCGACGAAGCCTCTTCTAGGCCGGTCACCGGTTGTCAGTGAGGCGCTTTCGCAGCCCCCGACACCCGCTACCTCAGAGCCACAAGCCGCATCCAACTCCACGTGGAGACACTTAGGCCTCTGGAAACTCAAGGTATTGGGCCTGTGGAAACTATTCCCTCAGATGAGTCTGGAGCCGCTGAGCAGGCATCTGCTTCTGAGGGTGTTTTCAGACCTTCACAGCTTACTATTAAGTCCACTACAGCAACCAAGGCAAAGTCAAAAACACCATTAAAGACAAGGAAACAAGTACAGCTTTTTCCTGGACAGTCATCCATGCCAAAGAAACAGATGCTTAAAATGGACAAGGACCTAATTACTTTGATCAGGGGTTCCCATCCCCCTCCTGATAAAAGGCCTAGACAAGACGCTGACTGACTCCTCTGACCAGGTTTCTATTTCCTCTGATTCCTCTTCAGATGAGGGATTTTCTCTCCCTCACTATGAGGACTCTGATGCAGAAGAATCTATACCTTCAGCTTCTCCGCCTGAGGATTACTCTTTTGGGGAAACCTTACACACCATGAGGGAGCATTTCTATTGAGAGAGCCAGGATTATTCAGAATCCAAGAAAAGGCTCAGAGACTTTCATTTATTGCCTCAGCACAGGCCCCTGGCTATCCCCCCTGTGCTTGATATTGTTGATGATGTTTTCTCTGAATGCAGTTTGTCTCCTGATTCTTTACCCCTTGCACCAGTCAAGCCAGACAGGTACTACAGGCTCCCAGACTCTCATACATTTCTTTATAGAAACCCTGCTGCTGACCCAGAAACAATTTCTCAGGGTCCCAAAGGGGTTAAGGCTTCCAGTGCAAAAAACCCTGTCCCCTCTGATAGGGATTCCAGAGCTCTAGATAGATGGGGGAAAAAAAGTTTACACTTCTGCTACTTTAGCTGTAAGGATTTTAAACGGTTAGTTTCACATGCTTAAATATCAACAATACCTAATGTCTTTGTTAAAACAGAAAATGCTTACAAACTCAAAATATCCTGACAATAAGGAAATGCAGGATTTATTGCATGCAGCTGAACAAGTGGGAAAGCATACTCTGCAATGTGGTTTTGATTCATTAGAGGCTTCTTGCAGAGCGGCAGTTACAGGCTCTGTCATTCGAAGGCATGCTTGGTTAAAAGAACAAAGTTTACCTGATCATGTTAAAGTAAAATTATTGGATGCTCCACTACACCATGATACTTTGTTTGGTGTTGAGGCAGAAGAGGTGATAAAGAAAATGGAGGATAAAGCAAAGTCATTGCAGACAGTAAAGGGTTTCTTACAGGTTCAGCCACCTAGATTTAGCAGAAACTGGCCTTCTAACAATTGGTCCTTCCCGGTGTCAGACAGGCCACAAAGAGGCAGATACAGATGCCCAAGAGGCAGATCTCAGCCCCAAGGCTCATACATCCTAAAGAATGGGGTGCTTCAGCAGTCAGCACCCAAAGGAGAAGACAAATCACAACCTTATAGGAAACAGTCCCAATGGCATCCCTCTACAAATGCCAAACACTTACCTTTTGGCAGCACCCTTAGGGGGAACGCTAGCACTTTTCTCACAAAATTGGCTCATGATCACCCAGGACCATTGGGTACTGAATATTGTTTCTCAGGGTTACAGGTTCCACTTTCACACCCTTCCAAAATCATAAGGTATGCCAGACCTGCCACAAAACCAATGGGCAGAGGCTCAAAAACAAATTTCTGCTCTCATGGACATGAGAGCTATTCAGAGAGTACCACAGGGACAAGGATTTTACTCCAGACTTTTCCCTGTACCCAGAAAGGACATAACCTGGAGATCAATACTAGACCTGTCAATCCTAAATACTTTCCTGGATATTCCGAAATTCAAAATGTTAACACTGCAGCAACTTCTACCCATGCTGGGCAAGAAGGCTTGGCTAGTTACTTTGGACCTCAAGGAGACATTCCTGCATGTCCCAATAAGACAGTCTTGCAGAAGATACCTCACATTCATAGCTGGCTCAATGCATTACCAATTCTCTACACTGCCCTTTGGCTTATCTACTGCGCCAAGGGTCTTTACAAAATGCCTGGCACCAGTAAGTGCATTCTGCAGACAAAAAGGAATTCAAATATATCCCTACTTGGACGACTGCCTTATTCAAGCAGAAAGAGAGGACATTCTACTAAAGCATCTGGCGTTTGTAAAAAGATTACTAATTTGCCTAGGGTACACAGTAAACGAAAAGAAATCAAAACTAGTGCCCTCTCAAGAGATAATATTCCTGGGTGCAAACTTAAATACAACTGCCCAGATGGCTTATCTCACGCCAGACAAACAAAGGCAACTGACTACCTATTTCAAAATGTTAGCAACAAAGGCCCAGTTATCTGCAAGAAAAATTCTGCAGGCTTTGGGCTTCATGGCATCCTGCATCCTACTAATTCCATATGCAAGACTGCATATGAGGAAAATTCAATGGTACCTAAAAAGTGTTTGGACTCAACATTGCCACAGCCTGGAAACTATAATTATTCTCATTCCCTGCCTGCAACAGGAGTTTCGATGGTGGGCAAAGGCTTGTCACCAAAACAAGGGACAGCCATTCACATTACCCCCAGCCAGGCAGACACTGACAATGGATGCATCAAGTTATGCCTGGGGCGCCCACATGGCAGGAAGATGCATTCAGGGAACATGGACCTCAAACCAAATGCATCTACATATCAATCAAAAAGAGATGCTAGCTGTTCAAAATGCCCTGACAGCCTTCAAGGACCTACTTCATCCAGGACAACTACTGATAAGGACAGACAACACCACGGTCATGTGGTATATAAACAAGCAGGGGGGCACACATTCTTACCCCCTTTGCAGACTAGCCATGACTTTGTGGGACACAGCATTGACCTACCAAGTACATCTACAGGCGCAATTCCTGCCAGGAAGGAAAAATACTCTGGCAGACGATGTAAGCAGAAACCTCATGGATCCCCATGAGTGGCAGCTGGATCCACAAGTCTTCAGAATGTTAACAAGGAAATGGGGATGCCTGGACATAAATCTGTTTGCCATCCCTCACAACTACCAACTAAAGAGATTCTGCATAAGGATTCATCACAGACAAGCATGGAAAGTGGACGCCCTATCCTTCAGCTGGAAAATCCTATCAGTATATGCTTTTCCCCCTCTGCCTCTCCTCCCCAAGGTACTCCTAAAGGTCAGACAAGAGAAGCCTAAGATGATACTAATTGCCACGGACTGGCCATGCCAATACTGGTACCCAGTCCTAAGGAACTTGTCTCAATACCTAGCTTGGACCTTACCTCAAAGACCTCAATTACTGTCAAAAGCAAAACAATCAGATCCTGCACAATCAGCTCCAAACACTGAACCTGGCAAGCATGGCTGATTATGTAGTTATGCAAACAACACCTCTCAGTAAAGCTGTGATGGATGTCATTTTGGAAGCCAGAAGGCTTAGTACTAGAAAATCTTATGCTGATAAATTGAAGAGATTCTGTGCTTGAAATCAAGCACAAGGAACTGATACAGCAGAACCAAATATTCCTCAGATATTACAATACGTGACTGAGATGCTTGACAAAGGCCCATCTTTCTCATCAATAAAATCCATGCCTCTACCATTTCGTCTCATTAAAATACAGAGCCACCAATCTTTTCTCATCCTTTACTAAAGCAGTATCTTAGAGGAGCCACAAAATGTTCATCGTGCATACAGCTGCAGTAATCACAGATGGGTTCTCTGCCATCAGGCGGGTCCTCGGTTGGCCGAATTCCAAAGTCTTGGTCCGGCGTCGGTTGTCGTCGCTCTCCTCTCTGACGTCAGTGCGACAGGGATATATAAGACACAGCCGACGCCATATTCTTCAGTTTTTTGCCGCGCGGTGCCCGAAGCAGAAGCAGTTCTCAAGTGCCGGTCGGCCAGCTCCTGAATTTACGAAAAATTGGAAACCGAAGTCTTCATTAAAGCTAAGTACCCCGTTGGGGAAATTTTTCTTCCCTCAGACCGATGTCAGAAAAAGTTAACAATTGTATTTCTTGTGGGAAGCAAATACCGCATAAGGATTTCCATTCCCTCTGCATACCTTGTTTAGGCCCAGACCATGACGTCTCGGGCTATCGCTTTTGTGCTTTCAATAAGCGCACTATTAAGCGTCGGGCGGAGTTCGCCCAACACATTTTCGGTAAAGCCTTTGATTATAAAATGTCGTCGGAGACTCTGACGACCGTTTTGTCCAAAAAACGTAAGGACAACAAAGACCGACATGCGAGGTCCGCGGTCCCCACCGACGCCACGCCAAAACCGGCTACACGTGGTCCGGTTCTCAGCGAGACGCCTATGCAGTCCCTGACTACCGACGACACTTCTTTGGCGGGGTCTTCTGTAACCGAGACCGCAGGTACCTCGGCCCATACCCAGACTACAACCACCGAAGCCACTGTGAGCGTTGAGCCTCCTAATGTGGACAGGTCCACTTCCACCCATGGTGTCTTTAGACCCTCATCTTCCTTTTCAATTAAGGCCTTTACTAAGTCCAAATCAGCCAGGCATCCCAAGAGGCCTGTTGCACAGGGCCCATCTCCAGGCCCCATGCCTAAAAAGCAGATGCTTAAAATGGCTGAGGATTTAATTACTCTTATCAGGGGTTACCAACCCCCTCCAGACAAGAGACCCAGAGTGGAGGAACATTCTCCCTCTTCGGATCAGGGCTCCATTTTTTCAGTTCATTCTGATGTAGAGGAACACTCTTTCTCCCCTTTTGAAGATTCTGATGCGGAGCAGTCCATTCCCTCTGTATCTCCTCCTGAGGTTTTTTCTTTTGGGGAAACCTTGCACACCTTGAGGGAACACTTCCATTGGGAAGGCCAAGACTTTTCGGATTCCAAGAAAAGACTTAGAG
The DNA here is from genome assembly GCF_019279795.1 of Protopterus annectens. Lineage (NCBI taxonomy): Eukaryota > Metazoa > Chordata > Ceratodontiformes > Protopteridae > Protopterus > Protopterus annectens. Next base: position 231,432,682 of record NC_056746.1, read on the forward strand.
AATTTCTTTTGTTACCTCAACACAGACCTCTGGCTATTCCTCCTGTCTTGGACGTCCTGGATGATGTTTATTCGGAGGCTTGCCTTAATCCGGATTCCCTGCCTCCTGCCCCAGTCAAGCCTGATAGGTACTACAGAGTTCCTAACTCTCACCAATTTCTGTACAAAAGCCATAATGCTGAACCTGAAACCATTTCTCAAGGCCCCAAGGGAATGAAGGCCTCTACTGCTAAGAATCCACTGCCTTCCGAAAGAGAGTGTAGATCCTTAGAAAGGTGGGGAAAAAAGGTGTATACCTCGGCCACTCTAGCCATGAGGGCCTTAAATTGTCAGTTTCATATGCTTAAATATCAGCAGTTTCTGTTATCACAATTAAGAAATAAAATGTCTCAACCTGAACAACCAGATTTGAAGGAGTTGCAGGATATGATGCATAGTGCAGAACAAGTGGGTAAACACACCTTACAATGTGGTTATGATGCCCTAGAGGCCTCAAGTAGAGCTGATGTTACAGGATCAGTTATTCGTAGACATGCATGGCTTAGGGAACAAATCTTGCCTGATCATGTGAAAGCTAAACTATTAGATGCTCCTTTACAAAAGGATGTGCTATTTGGTACTAATGCTGAGGAGATACTACGGAAAATGGAAGAAAAAGCCAAATCTATGCAATCTGTCAAAGCTTTTCTGCAGGTTCAACCACCACGTTTTAGCAGAAATTGGCCTTCTAAAAACTGGTCCTTTCCAGCCACGGACAAGCCCCAAAGAGGTAGATACAGGTGCTCAAGGGGCAGAGGACAATCACAAGGATCATATAGAGGCAGGCAATGGCAAACTCCAGCACCAAGAGGTGGCGAAGACAGTGCACAATAATACAGGAAACAAACCCAATGACTTCCTCCTTTCCACGCCAAGCAAGTCTCAGCTGGCAGCACCCTTGGGAGGAAAGCTGGCATTATTTACAAGAAATTGGCATATTGTCACAACAGACAAATGGATCCTGGACGTTATAAACAGAGGCTACAGATTTCATTTTCACACTCTACCAAAAATGAGAGGCATGCCAAACCTGCCACACAATCAAAGGGCAGAGGCACAACTACAAATTTCAAAGCTCATAGACATGAAAGCTATTCAAGAGGTACCTACTCACGAACAAGGCCAAGGTTTTTATTCCAGGCTATTTCTGGTACCAAGGAAAGGAACCGACTGGAGACCCATTTTGGACTTATCCATCCTAAACACATTCTTACTCGTGCCAAAATTCAAGATGCTCACATTACAGCAGCTTCTTCCCATGCTGGGCAAGGAGTTTTGGCTGGTAACATTGGACCTCAAGGAGGTATACCTGCATGTCCCAATCAGACAAAGCTGCAGAAGATACCTCAGATTTCTTGCAGGTTCAATCCACTATCAATTCTCTGCATTGCCCTTTGGCTTATCTACTGCGCCCAGAGTATTCACAAATGCCTGGCATCAGTAATTGCCTACTGCAGACTTCAGGGGATACAAATTTACCCTTATTTGGACGACTGCCTGATCCAAGCGGACAGCAAGCACATACTTCTGGATCATCTGGCTTATGCAACACCGTTACTGAACTCTCTGGGATACACAATCAACAAAGAGAAATCCAGACTAACACCATCTCAGAAAATAATTTTCCTGGGTGCCAGCTTGGACACAAACACCCAGATGGCCTATCTTACGCCAGAAAAACAGGGGCAACTAACTCAGTACTTCAAAGTGCTAGCCATGTACCAGGCTTACTGCAAGGAAAATCCTGCAGGCTCTGGGCTTCATGGCTTCTTTCATTCTTTTACTCCCATGTGCAAAGTTGCATATGAGAAAACTTCAATGTTATCTAAAAAACCTATGGTCTCAACACAGCCACAGTTTGGAAACAATAATACCAATAATTCCATGTTTCCAAAAGGAATTCCTATGGTGGGCCCAAGCATGCCAAACAAACACAGGTCTCCCATTCTGCAAGCCTCAAGAAAATCAAGTCATCACAACAGACGCCTCAGATTACGCCTGGGGGGCGCATATGACAGACAGGTGCATTTAGGGCAAATGGTCCCAAAAAGAAAAGCACCTTCACATCAATCAAAAAGAAATGCTAGCAGTGATAAATGCAATTACAGCTTTCAAGAACCTCCTGCATCCAGGACAGTTATTGATAAGAACAGACAACACCACAGTAATGTGGTACATAAACAAGGAAGAACACATTCATACCCCCTGTGCAGACTAGCCATGACACTTTGGAACTTGGCTCTGGAATGGCAAATCGAACTTCAAGCACATTACTTGCCAGGTTTGGAAAACACGCTGGCAGACAATCTAAGCAGAAATATGACAGATCCACACGAATGGAAGTTGCATCCTCAAGTGTTTACAAAGATAATCCAAGCGTGGGGGAGGCCAGACATAGATCTGTTCGCCTCCCACAGGAATCATCAATTGGAAAAGTTTTGTTCAAGGACCTTTCATCCAAAGGCCTGGAGAGTGTACGCCCTTTCATTCACTTGGACAGCATGGACAGTTTATGCTTTCCCCCCTCTGCCTCTTCTGCCCAAGGTGCTCTTGAAAGCAAGAACAGACAGACCGAAGATGATATTGATTGCTCCAGACTGGCCGAGGCAACACTGGTATCCACTCCTGAGGAGCCTAACACATACTCCTCCCTGGCCCCTACTGCTAATGCCTCTTATGCTGACTCAGCACAGCTACAAAACTCTTCACAGCCTGCTGAATACACTCAATCTAGCTGCATGGAAAATTCCTTAACACCTCATCAGACACTACTCCCCAAAGAGGTGCAGGACATCATTTTGGAGGCCAGAAGGCCATCTACTAGAAAGGCTTACTCCGCAAAATGGAAACGGTTTTGCTCTTGGAATGAGAAAAAAGGCCAGGACCCTAGAAAACTGAATTTGCCTCAGGTACTACAGTATCTAGCTGAGTTGCTGAACAGTGGACTTTCATTTTCCTCCATAAAAATCCACGCCTCAACCATTTCTGCAGAATTCAACACGGATCCACCCATATTCTCTCACCCACTCTTAAGACAGTTCCTCAGAGGGGCTAAAAATATAAGACCACCAAGGAAGCAACCTGTGCCAGCCTGGGATCTTAATTACATTTTAGAAAAATTAACATTGCCTCCTTTTGAACCAGCTGCCTCAACAGATTTGCAATATTTGTCCTGGAAAACAGCTTTCCTTCTGGCCATTACCTCAGCTCGTAGGGTTTCGGAACTACAAGCCCTCATGGCGGTGCAGCCCTTTCTTATCTTCCATCAGGACAGGGTTTCCCTTCGAACCAATCCATCATTTATGCCTAAAGTAGTATCCAGGGTAGCTTTAAATCAAGCCATTCACTTACCTACCTTTTACCCTAATCCTCAAAACAAAGGGGAAAGGCTGCTACACTCCTTAGACATCCATAGACAGCTACGTTACTATTTGGAAAAAACAAAGCCTTTCAGAAAATCAGAACAACTGTTTGTGTCCTATGCTGTAGGAGCTCAAGGGAAGCCAGTTACCAAACAGACAATTTCAAAATGGATAGGCCACTGCATACGGTTTTGTTACTCCTATCATGGAAAATCTGTCCCTACAGGCATCAGATCCCACTCCACCAGGGCCACAGCTACCTCTACAGCCTTCCTCATAGGAGTTCCTACCAAAGATATTTTGGAGGCAGCCACTTGGAGTTCTGTGCATACCTTCACAAAACACTACCATCTGCCTTTATATTCCAAAACTAGAGCAGGCTTTGCCACTGCTGTGTTGCAGGGCATTCTGGCTCATCCCAGTTCCACCTAGTGCCTACCACCCTGTGCGTAGCTTTGGGATTCTACCCATCTGTGATTACTGCAGCTGTATGCACGATGAACATAGTACAGGTTTGTACCTACCATAAATGTAGATGTTCGAGTGCTAATACAGCTGCAGTACAGGTTTCCCTCCCTCCTTCCCCTCTTGGTAAAGGACTAGTGGCTAACACCTCCTCTTGCAACCTAATTTGGGGTTATCCTTCTATGATGCATTTGCTTGCAACTACTGTTTTTTTGATTACATTGCATTGCTTGAATATATATTTATATATATATATATATATATATATATATATATATATATATATATATATATATATATATATATATATATATGATTTATGTATTGCCTTCCTTCTGGGGGCACCTGACATCTGTGGCAAGAAAGACTGAAGAATATGAAGTCGGCTGTGTCTTATATACCCCTGTCGCACTGACGTCAGGGAGGAGAGCTACGACAACCGACGCCGGACCAAGACTTTGGAATTCAGCCGACCGAGGACCCGCCTGACGGCAGAGAACCCATCTGTGATTACTGCAGCTGTATTAGCACTCTAACATCTACATTTATGGTAGGTACAAAACTGTACTTTTAAGGCCTCCCAGATCATCACCAATACCTACTTGAGACCTTAATTATGGTTGGAAAAGCTCACCCTGCCTCCATATGAACCAGCTGCTACTGCGGATCTAAAGTTCATATGGAAAGCAGCTGTGCTCCTAGCAATTACTTCAGCAAGAAGAGTCTCAGAGCTACAAGCCCTCATGGCTGTGGAGCCTTTTATCATATTTTACCCAGGCAGGATGTCTATAACGACCAATCTTTCATTTATGCCTAAGGTGGTTTCCAGTGTGGCTCTTAACCAAACTATTCATCTGCCAACCTTTTATCCATATCCGCAGAACAATGGGGAGAGAATTCTGCATTCCTTGGAAGTACACAGATAGCCAAGACTCTACTTGAGCAGGACTAAAGCTCTAAGAAAAACTGAGCAATTACTAGTGACATATGCTGCAGGATCAGAAGGAAAGGCTATTTCAAAGCAGACTATTTCAAAGTGGATAAGCCACTGCATTCGTTTCTGCCACTTACACCATGGCAAACCTGTGCCCAAGGGCAATAGGTCTCATTCCACCAGAGCTGCAGCTGCATCAGCAGCCTTTCTCAGGGGAGTACCAACCAAAGACATTCTAGTGGCTGCTACCTGGAGTTCTGTTCACACCTTTTCAAAGCATTATCATTTACCTCTCTACTCTAAGTCTAGGGCAGGCTTTGCCACTGCAGTTCTGCAGGGCCTTATAGCTGCTCCTAATGCTATTTAGTTCCAGCTTCCCATCCATAAGTTTGGGATTTTACCCAAATATAATGACTGCAGCAGTGAAACACGAAGAACATAGTACAGTTGTGTACACTTACCATAAATGTAGATCTTAGAGTGTATTCACTGTTGCAGTCTTAAGTTACCCGCCCGCCTTCCCCCTTTCATTCTAGAGTTTATCTTTCCTTCACTATCTTCTACAACCTATGTGGTGTATTTGCTTATAGATGAAGGTAAAATTTGTATTGCTGCATATATATATATAGTTTTTATATATATATAAATATATGTACATACAGACATATATATATATATATATATATATATATATATATTTTTTTTTTTTTGCTACCTTTTTGGGGGCAAGAAAAAGTAAAGAAAATGGCAATGGCTGCATGTTTTTATACCTCTGACGACCTGACATCATGGAAGAGGAGACAGCAACCGACGCAGGACCCAAGACTTTGGAATTCAGGCCGACTGAGGGCAATCTGACAGCAAATTACCCAAATGTAATGACTGCAACAGTGAATACACTCAAACATCTACATTTATG